>NC_137920.1:2037732-2062732 GCF_963457725.1 Sprattus sprattus | reverse complement strand
TCAAACTTGACGGCAATTTTCAATACGCTAGAAAATGAGATTCAATCAGCAATGGTGATGGATCAAATATCGTTATTGCATCTATGCCCACGGAGGGAGGAGGTAGCTTCACAAAGTTTGATCTGCTCGTCTGTGACTAGACAATAGGTCAGAGAAGTGTAAGATTCTCATATCAAAATCAACATCGACATCAGACAGCTCTTCAAAGCCACGTTAACAAGTGACATTTCTTTCTATTTGACATGGCAAATCTGCAAACTGAAAAATGAAATGCACAACTGTTAGCGGTCAACAAGAGACCCTTTCGTAAATACAGGGCTCATTAACTATTAAACAATGTAACTGAGGTGGAATAAGGTGCAAATCAATAACTGCAAATCAAAACTCAAAAGACAACCTCTCTAATTAAATTAGAAAACACATGCATTCTTAAAAAGGAGGAAGGCGAGTCTATTCACAGTACCATCAAAGTAAGAATACGATTCATCAGTAAATCCGAACAAACCGCTAACGCTAACATACCGTCTCTCCCTCAGACTCCAACAGCAGCGTGCTTCGGGCAGCGGGTGTTTTGCGAGGTAAAAGTATGTAATCTGTCAGTTTCTGCATTATATCATGTAGCCTACGAGTTTAACATACTAATTTCGCAGTTACATGAAATACCGCGCCTCATCAGCTTTTTCTGTTCAGACAAAAATGTTCATACACGCAACACAACTTTCCCTGCTGAGGACCTTGTCAGCACTAGCCATCTGGTTTGACCAAGTTTGCGATATCCAAGTAGTTAGTAAGCTGCGGACAGAAGGAAAGTATGATTGAGGCGGTTAGTATTCTAAAATACTTGCTGAAGATATGAAGATTTGTTTTGCAGTTCTTGTTTATCAGGGGGGGGAAGTGATTCTTCTTCAGCGGTTAAAGATTTCGACGGTTTGAGTCAAGCCTGCAGTCTTACCGCCCTCTAGCGTGCCGGATGGGAATGAAGACAAATACACTTTTCTGAAGCTTGAACATTTTTCGGTTTGTCTATGAAAGCCCAAAGTTTAAAAAATGTCAACATGCCTGTTCAATCACTCTGTTACCTTTAGGTACTGTTTAATGTAATTATTACAGTGCATGAAATGCCCTGTATTGTTATTCCTAGGCATTTTCTTCTTATTATTACAGTGCATGAAATGCCCTGTATTGTTATTCCTAGGCATTTTCTTCTTATTACAGTGCATGAAATGCCCTGTATTGTTATTCCTAGGCTTCTTCTTCTTCTTCTTCTTCTTCTTCTTCTTCTTATTCTTGTTACCTTTTTCTGCGATTAATTCAGCCCGAACCGCTTAACGTAGAAACTTCATTCAAACTTTGTCGCGTAGGTCTTGTAAAGGACACTTATGCTATGTATTTTTCACTTTTCTAAAATTTATACTTTTTAAGATATTAAATAAAAACGAATCGAAATTTTCCCATTGACTTACATTGGGCCATTATGACATCATAATAGGGTCTTTAAACTGGCTTGCACCTGTGCTTCACTGACAGCTGAGCCAAATCAAAGGAACCTCTACTCTCTCTGTCCCTCTCAATTTAACTGTAACTAGGAACATTAAGACACCATCCATTCTCTATTTTTTTTCTCTCCATCTCTCCATCTTTCTCTCTATCCCTCTCAGTCTACTTTCTCTCACACTCAATCTCTCTTCTTCACTCCATTTTTATCTCCTTTTTTCAATATTTACACTCTCTTTTTCTCTTTCACTCTTCTTTCCTTCTTCCACTCATCTTTCCTTCTTCCACTCTTCTTTCCTTCTTTCACTTTTCTTTCCTTTCTTCACTCTCCTTTCTTTATTCCTTCTTTCACTCTTCTTTCCTTTTCTTCTTTCCTTCTTCAACTATTATTTCCTTCTTTCACTCTTCTTTCCTTTCTTCACTCTTCTTTCTTTTCTTCTTCCACTCTTCTTTCCTTTCTTCACTATTATTTCTTTTCTTCTTTCCTTCTTTCACTCTTCTTTCCTTCATCCTCTCTTCTCTTCTTTCTTCACTCTTCTTTCCTTTCTTCTTTCCTTCTCCCACTCTTCTTTCCTTTCTTCTTTCCTTCTTTCACTCTTCTTTCTTTTCTTCTTCCTTTCCTAACTTTTGCATTTCATGCACTGGTATTTCCTTCAGGAAATGCATTTTCTAGTTATTCTTCTAACCTTTTTCTGCGATTAATTCAGCCCGAACCGCTTAACGTAGAAACTTCATTCAAACTTTGTCGCGTAGGTCGTGTAAAGGACACTTATGCTATGTATTTTTCACTTTTCTAAACTTTATACTTTTTAAGATATTAAATAAAAACTAGAAAATGCATTTCCTGAAGGAAATACCAGTGCATGAAATGCAAAAGTTAGGAAAGGAAGAAGAAAAGAAAGAAGAGTGAAAGAAGGAAAGAAGAAAGGAAAGAAGAGTGGAAGAAGGAAAGACAAAAGGAAAGAAGAGTGAAGAAAGGAGAGAAGAGTGGAAGAAGGAAAGAAGAAAGGAAAGAAGAGTGAAAGAAGGAAAGAAGAAAAGAAAGAAGAGTGAAGAAAGGAAAGAAGAGTGGAAGAAGGAAAGAAGAAAAGAAAGAAGAGTGAAATAATGAAAGAAGAAAGGAAAGAAGAGTGAAGGAAGGAAAGAAGGGTGGAAGAAGGAAATAAGAAAAGAAAGAAGAGTGAAAGAAGGAAAGAAGAAAGGAAAGAAGAGTGTAAGAAGGAAAGAAGAGTGAAGAAAGGAAAGAAAAGTGGAAGAAGGAAAGAAGAGTGGATGAAGGAAAAAAGAAAGGCAAGAAGAGTGGAAGAAGGAAAGAAAAATGGAAGAAGAAAATAAGAAAGGAAAGAAGAGTGGAAGAAGGAGAGAAGAGTGAACAAGAGTGGCTCTGGATGAAGAGATAAAGAGAGAGTGAAAATATTGAAAAAAGGAGATAAAAATGGAGTGAAGAAGAGAGATTGAGTGTGAGAGAAAGTTGACTGAGAGAGAAAGATGGAGAGATGGAGAGGAAAAAAAATAGAGAATGGATGGTGTCTTAATGTTCCTAGTTACAGTTAAATTGAGAGGGACAGAGAGAGAAGAGGTTCTTTGGATTTGGCACAGGTGTCAGTAAAGCACAGGTGCAAGCCAGTTTAAAGACCCTATTATGATGTCATAATGGCCCAATGTAAGTCAATGGGAGAAATGTATATTCGTTTTTCTTTAATATCTTAAAAAGTATAAAGTTTAGAAAAGTGAAAAATACATAGCATAAGTGTCGTTTACAAGACCTACGCGACAAAGTTTGAATGAAGTTTCTACGTTAAGCGGTTTGGGCTGAATTAATCGCAGAAAAAGGTAACAAGAATAAGAAGAAGAAGAAGAAGAAGAAGAAGCCTAGGAATAACAATACAGGGCATTTCATGCACTGTAATGAATCGAAATTTTCCCAGTGACCTAGAGTGGGCCATTATGACATCATAATAGGGTCTTTAAACTGGCTTGCACCTGTGCTTCACTGACAGCTGCGCCAAATCAAAGGAACCTCTTCTCTGTCCCTCTCAATTTAACTGTAACTAGGAACATTAAGACACCATCCATTCTCTACTTTTTTTCTCTCCATCTCTCCATCTTTCTCTCTATCCCTCTCAGTCTACTTTCTCTCACACTCAATCTCTCTTCTTCACTCCATTTTTATCTCCTTTTTTCAATATTTTCACTCTCTTTTTCTCTTTCACTCTTCTTTCCTTCTTCCACTCTTCTTTCCTTCTTCCACTCTTCTTTCCTTCTTTCACTTTTCTTTTCTTTCTTCACTCTCCTTTCTTCTTTCACTCTTCTTTCCTTTTCTTCTTTCCTTCTTCAACTATTATTTCCTTCTTTCACTCTTCTTTCCTTTCTTCACTCTTCTTTCTTTTCTTCACTCTTCTTTCTTTTCTTCTTTCCTTATCACTCTTCTTTCCTTCATCCTCTCCTCTCTCCTTTCTTCACTCTTCTATCCTTTCTTCTTTCCTTCTTCCTCCACTCTTCTTTCCTTTCTTCTTTCCTTCTTTCACTCTTCTTTCTTTTCTTCTTCCTTTCCAAACTTTTGCATTTCATGCACTGGTATTTCCTTCTGGAAATGCATTTTCTAGTTCTTCTAACCTTTTTCTGCGATTAATTCAGCTCGAACCGCTTAACTTAGAAACTTCGTTCAAACTTTGTCGTGTAGGTCTTGTAAAGGACACTTACGCTATGTATTTTTCACTTTTCTAAACTTTATACTTTTTAAGATATTAAAGAAAAACGAATCTAAATTTTCCCATTGACTTACATTGGGCCATTATGACATCATAATAGGGTCATTACAGTAAACTGGCTTGCACCTGTGCTTCACTGACACCTGCAAATGATCTAAGGCTCTTTTTCTCTCTGTTCCTCTCCATTCAACTGTATAACTACGAATATTTAGACACCTTCCATTCTCTCCTTTTTTCTCTCCATCTTTCTCTTTATCCCTCTCAGTCTACTTTCTCTCACACTCAATCTCTCTTCTTCACTCCATTTGTATCTCCTTTTTTCAATATGTTCACTCTCTCTTTATCTCTTCATCCAGAGCCACTCTTGTTCACTCTTCTTTCCTTCTTCCACTCTTCTTTCCTCTTCCATTTTCTTTCCTTCTTCCACTCTTCTTGCCTTTCTTTTTTCCTTCATCCACTCTTCTTTCCTTCTTCCACTTTTCTTTCCTTTCCTTTCTTACACTTGTGGGTAAAATGGGTACCATTCTCATTTGGGAGTACCAGATTAGGTAGGTATCTTACCCAGTGAGCAGGCGCCGGGTGAATGTGGGTGCAATTGTGTATGAATTGTGATATTGACTTCACGAGGGCCACCAAGACACACTGGTGCTGTACTTGCAACAGCAACAATATGTTGGTAATCTCACCCGATTGGACAGGGATCAACCATTCAACACAAAGGCAGATCAATTAAGTTGATAATCCACAAATCAGTCTCATTAAATATATCAGTCTCATAAAATATATTATACTATCAATTTGGAACTCTGATTAATAATTAATTTAATAACTACAAACAAAGTTACCTTATTAATAGTATGGTTGAAGGTCATTGGAGTTCTGAATAGAAGAGGTTGACAACGTCCATTCTTGTGTAACATTAAATAAACCAGCGTATATAAATCAAAGTATTTATTACACCATGATAAAGAAATAACACACAATGTGTTATCTAGCTAAATGTACCTAACTAATTAATTAAAGAAGTATATGTATGTGTAAGGGAGAGGGAGGGAGTGTGTGTGTGAGCGAGCTTGTAAACTCGGTGTTGCGCTTTTAGGAGCGCGCCTGAAAGTATGTGCGTGTGTCCCTTTGTCCTGACTACCGTAGTTCCGCGTGCATGTGTATGCACGTTCGTGAACATACAAGTGTGGTATGTAAGGGACGAGCCTATGCACCGCGAAATTCGAGATTGTGCTTCGCGTGTGTGGCTATATGAAGGCCAATGTATTTGTAATCGTATGTGATTTAAGATGCCATGTTAGAATAAAGAGATGGTTAGTAATGCATGCAAGACTCGTGTGTCTGATAAGCTATCCTAACGATTTCCATTGGATGGTGTGGCTAAGCCAACTACCAATTAACAATGAAAGTGTATAACAGTTATGTTCGGTAAACAAAACAGATACAATACATGAACAATGGCATATGTAAACAGTCCTATGCTAAGCCAGGTTGTGAATAACTAGCTAGCTGCCCAGTCGATGTTACCAGTCCTTTGGAAAAGTGTTGGCGCATCCGATGTTCCTGAGGCAGAGAAGAAGATGATGCGGTCCGGAGATGGAGAACGTTGTCCTTGTTGTGAAGTCTTTGTTTCACTGCAGTTCAGTTCGGAGGAGTTGATCGCTCGGAATGCTGCAGTATCACGAATACTGTTGTGCTTTGTTCCCGTTGCAGAGTTAGATAGCTGCAGATCTAATGTTAGCTGCTTTGCTAAAACTTACTTCGTCTCAGTTAGCGGGCAGTGTTTGGCTAACGAGAGATTGTCTTGTTTGTTCTCTTCCGTTAAGAACAAAGAGAGTAGGCCTTCACCAGATGACGGTGGAAGGACAGATGTGGGCTGGCCAACGCCAGAGTAGAAAGAGCGCAAAGAGAATGAATGTATCATTTCAACGCAGTTTATAGGCAAAAGTACGTCACGATTTTAACACCTTGTTTGCAGCCAATTGTCTCTGTGAAATGTCAGATAAGAAAGTCAGAGTGATAAGGGAATTGTGGGTAATGAAGTCTTTTGTTGGACTCCACCTACACACTCTTCTTTCACTCTTCTTTCCTTTCTTCTTTCACTCGTTTTTCTTTTCTCCTTTCCTTCTTCCACTCTTCTTTCCTTTCTTCTTTCATTATTTCACTCTTTTTTCTTTTCTTCTTTCCTTCTTCCAATCTTCTCTCCTTTCTTCACTCTTCTTTACTTTCTTACACTCTTCTTTCCTTCTTCCACTCTTCTTTCCTTCCTTCTTTCATTATTTAACTCTTCTTTCTTTTCTTCTTTCCTTCTTCCACTCTTCTTTCCTTTTTTCACTCTTCTTTCTTTTCTTCTTTCCTTTCTTCTTTCCTTCTTCCACTCTTCTCTCCTGTTTCCTTTCGTCTTTCCGTCTTCCACTCTTCTTTCCTTTCTTATTTCCTTCTTTCACTCTTCTTTCTTTTCATCTTCCTTTTTTTAACTTTTGCATTTCATGCACTGGTATTTCCTTCAGGAAATGCATTTTCTAGTTATAATTTTGAGATCACTGCAATGTAAAAGCGAATTTGTGGATTGATTACAATGTTTATACCCAGACACAAGAGGTCCCAATAGACTATATCAAATACAGACACAATACAATCAAAATGCAGAATTTGTGTTTCAAATCTCCTGCATTTAGGATAAAAGTACATTTCTCCAGTGGCGGTTTTAGGCACGGGCGAACCGGGCAACCGCCCGGGGCGGCACTTTTTCATGACACCTGGAGGGCGGCACGAGCACTTCAAAAAATTTAATAAAAATCATCTGGGCCGCGAAGCGGTTTTCTATTATCTATCTATCATATCACTTTGTGGGGAATTGGTGAATTGGCGCCCCCTGCGGCTGCAGGCGCCACTGCTCCTTAAGAAGGTGCCTAAGCCTTGCTTGCACAGATCCAGTGTGAGGGGGCGCGGGGGACAGTTTAACTCTGGGTGTCCCAAATGGAACTTGTTAGGTTGGAATTTTCCTCTGCTAAAGTAATAAACTAAGCCTACATGGTCATAGGCATACTAATTATTCACATTTTTGTCATTTTGAGTACCGTCATACTTTCACCACTGATGTTATGCTAGGCTTAGGCAATATATCTCTGGTTTAAACTAGCTAACGTAAGCTATTCGCTACTAGCTAGCCTGACAGTTATCGTTATGGTGTTAATTATCTGACTGCGTGTGTTTTCGGCAAACTTTCACGTTGTCATTTGAATCCATTAGCTACTAAAATGAGCACATCGATTGTTAAACCATTATTAAACTTAGCATTTTGATTGTTTAACAGAATTGTCGATGTTTGACACGGTCAGATAACTTACCTAGCAGCTACGCTAGGACATTGCCCTGTCAGGTATAGGCTACATCTCAGTGCCTCTCTCCAGATGAGTTTTAAATTAACTGAAGGAAAATTAATATAATCTTTCACTGCGGTGCATGAACAATGCTGGTATGGGATGTGATGTGTAAATTCTCGCCTCCAATTTAAGCTCGTCATCCATCATATCTAGTTTTACATTTTGTACATATCCCTCCATTGCATAATGAAGTCCCTTTCGCAATCAGGTACTTCTGTATCAAAATGTTGCATAGAGCCTCTTGGGATGTCATTTTGTGAACTCTAGTCAGCTCCTCTAGTTTGTTCGAGTTAGCAACAGTAACTAATATAAGGGAGACCGGGCTTAGTGATAGGTCAATTGAGAAATTAAAGTGTGTCTTTCACTTATACTTATATATAAAAAAAAAAAATAATGTCCTGTGTGTGTGTGTGTGGGGGGGGGGGGGGGGGGGGGGCGGCGCTCGGAGGGGGTCTCGCCCGCCCGGGGCGTAATTCTATGTAGAACCGCCACTGCATTTCTCACACCAGTGCATTCAAATGAAATCTATAAGTTCTCTGTACTGTCAGACTTGAGACTTAAGAGGGTTTGTGCTGTGGTTCAACAAGGTGTTAAAACACAAAGGCCTTGACCTTGGCTGTGGTTCCATCCCGCCACAAGGTCATCCAACACGTGTGCTTAGAAAGGACTGGGAGAGTGAGTGAACTTGCTTCTGGTTAGTTGGTAGTTTTATACATACAGTGCCACTTTAAAGTATGTGAACCCCTTGACCACTTAGGAGTTTTCTGTTGTTTTACCATGATTTTTCACTTTTTTCATCACCAATTTTCCATAGAAGGAATGTCAGGTTTATGTTTATCATTTGCATGTACTTTTTTTAGAGGGAATTGTTTGAGTAGCCAAAAGACTACATGAAACATGGAATTAGTCCATTTCAAAAGTAAGTGAACCCCCAGCTGAATTGGTTAAGTCAAGCAGGTAACAGATTCAGTGAAACTTATTTGGGTGCTTAATTAGTCAATTAAGCAAACCGATCATCTGAGACATCCTTAGGGAAAGGTTTGGGCAACACAGATTAAAAGAGAGAGGAAACCAACCAAACTACTGTAGTGCCAAGGTGTACCCACACAGATCAACAATGCCGAAAGGAAACGAGATATCCGAGAACATCAGGAAGAAGGTTCTGACAGCCCATCAGTCTTGGGAAAGCTATAAGACCATCTCCAAAAGATTCCAGCTCCATTCATCCATCCAAAACAAATAATTTAGAAATGGAGGGCATTCAACATGACCGCATCTCTGCCTAGAAGTGGACGCCCATCAAGACCACATCTCTGCCTAGAAGTGGACGCCCATCAAGACCATCACCAAGAAGCACCAGAAGAAGAATAAATCAGGTAAAAGTCAACCCACACATCACCTCTAAAGAGTTTCGGACCTCTCTGGCAGCATCTGGGGTAAATGCACATGGGTCTACAATCAGACGAAAATTGAATAGACATGACATTCATGATTGGGTTGCTGGAAGGAAGCCTCTGCTCTCAAGAAAGAACAAAACTGCCCGTTTCAACTTTGCCCGAGAGCACTTGGATAAACCAAAGGCCTTCTGGAAGTCCCTTCTTTGGACAGATGTGTCCGAGATAGAATTATTTGGTCACGATCAAAACCAACAATTTCCGTCTGATTGTAGACCCATGTACATTTACCCCAGATGCTGCCAGAGAGGTCTGAAACTCTTTAGAGGTGATGAGTGGGTTGACTTTTACCTGATTTATTCTTCTTCTGGTGCTTCTTGGTGATGGTCTTGATCGGCGTCCACCTCAAGGCAGAGATGCGGTCATTTTGAATGCCCTCCATTTCTAAATTATTTGTCTTGGATGGATGGATGGAGCTGGAATCTTTTGGAGATGGTCTTATAGCTTTCCCAAGACTGATGGGCTGTCAATACCTTCTTCCTGATGTTCTCGGATATCTCCTTTCCTCTCTGCATTGTTGATCTGTGTGGGTACACCTTGGCACTACAGTAGTTTGGATGGTTTCCTCTCTCTTTTAATCTGTGTTGCCCAAACCTTTCCCTAAGGATGTCTCAGTTGATGGGTTTGCTTAATTGACTAATTAAGCACCCAAATAAGTTTCACTGAATCTATTACCTGCTTGACTTTACCAATTCAGCTGGGGGTTCACTTACTTTTGAAATGGACTAATTCCATGTTTCATGTAGTTTTTTGGCTACTCAAACAATTTCCTCTAAACAAGTGCATGCAAATGATAAACATAAACCTGACATTTCATCTATGGAAATTTGGTGATAAAAAAATGAAAAATCATTGTAAAACAACAGAAAACGCTTAAGTGCTCCAGGGGTTCACATACTTTCAAGTGGCACTGTATCTGTGTGTGTTGTGTCCCAGTGCTCAATGAATAAGCTCTAAGTGTCTGTGTGTGTGTGTGTGTGTCACTGCCTAATGAAAAGGCTCATATTGTGTTGGTGTGTGTATCCCGGTGCCTAATGAATAGGCTCATATTGTGTGTGTGTGTGTGTATGTTTCTTAATGTAAAATCCAGGTGTAAAGGAGTCTTGGGGAGACTGTTTATCACAAAAACATGACACAAACATATTCATCAATATATTTTCATTTCTTAAACACAAACATTCCTTTCCCTCATCCACGTTGCGTGCTTGCCGGTAAAGTGAGTGTTCGGGGGAATTTAAACCTGCTTTTCCATCTTTGTGTTCTTCTAAAATGACGCCATTTCTACTGGCACGCAAATTCAATATATTGTATAGATATCAAAGACACCCAAACATATTTACTCTACTCTATATTACGCAATCACCCCAGAATATTTACTCATCTTTATAACGTAATCACCCCAACACATTTACTATAGTTTAAAATATGCAATACAACAATTCAACATTTCATGTTATATTTATTACATGCAATAAATATGGTAATCTGAGATTAAAAACTTTTTTGAAATTAGAACAAAAAGAACTTGTGTTTGTGTGTATGTGCGGGTGTGTGGAGACCGCAGATCTGGATTCTGAACCTTGGGGTGACACGCTTTATCTCAAATATTAAAAGAAAACTAAAAACGCACTCAGCTATATGCTGAAAGAGGTTTGGAAACAGACAACTGATTTTAAGTAATCCAGTACATGGACATGAAATACCCAGTGACTCCCCACACCATGTTCCTGGGCAGACTCTCTCCAGGGCAGTTCTAGAATGGTGCTGTATTAGTTCCAGAGTGGTGCCACACCCTAACCCAATCATGATGCTGAACAGTCAGATAATAATAACAAAAAATAACAAAAAAAACGTCTTAGGAAAAGACAACTGCGGCAATGAGAATATCTAACTGCACTTACAGACAGACAGCAATGTGAGAGGGAGAGTAGATCTGAACCATAGCATTTAAAGCAGCAGTGCTGATCTAGTCCCAGATATTTTAATAATATTCTAGCAGCTACAGGGAGCAAGTGAAGGGTGACCAGCAGTGGAGTTACATGCCACACACACACACACACACACACACCTTGTCCCCGCTGGGCCTCAGAATCCACAACGTACCTCAAGAGGCACAAACTGAAGGAGCATCCTCTTCCACACACACAAACACACACACACACACCTGGGTGGTTTGTGACACACAGATACACAAACACACTGACACACAGACAGACACACAGATACACACACACACACACCTGGTTGGCTTGTGACAGTGAGTTGTCTTTTTCCTCCAGGTGTTTCTGTAGTTCATCATTCTTCAGCTTCATCTGTCGGTTTGACTCCGCCTGCTCCGTCAGACTCCGCCCAGTCTCCGCCTCCCTCTCTTCTAGGCGGCGAATCTGTGTGTGTGCGTCTGTCTGTGTCTCTGTGTGTGTGTCTCTGTCTCTGTGTGTGTGTGTGTCTGTCTGTGTGTGTGTGTGTTTCTCTGTGTGTGTGAGTGTGTCTCTGTGTGTGTGTGTGTGTGTCTCGGTGTGTGTGTGTGTCTCTGTGTGTGTGTGTGTCTCTGTGTGTGTGTGTGTGTGTCTCGGTGTGTGTGTGTGTCTCTGTGTGTGTGTGTGTCTCTGTGTGTGAGTGTGTGTGTGTCTCTGTGTGTGTGTGTGTGTGTGTCTCTGTGTGTCTCTGTGTGTGTGTGTGTGTGTCTCGGTGTGTGCGTGTGTCTCTGTGTGTGTCTCTGTGTGTGTGTGTGTCTCTGTGTGTGTGTGTGTCTCTGTGTGTGTGTGTGTGTCTCGGTGTGTGTGTGTGTCTCTGTGTGTGTGTGTGTGTCTCGGTGTGTGTGTGTGTCTCTGTGTGTGTCTCTGTGTGTGTGTGTGTCTCTGTGTGTGTGTGTGTCTCTGTGTGTGTGTGTGTGTCTCTGTGTGTGTCTCTGTGTGTGTGTGTGTCTCTGTGTGTGTGTGTGTCTCTGTGTGTGTGTGTGTGTCTCGGTGTGTGTGTGTGTCTCTGTGTGTGTCTCTGTGTGTGTGTGTGTCTCTGTGTGTGTGTGTGTCTCTGTGTGTGTGTGTGTGTCTCTGTGTGTGTCTGTGTGTGTTACGGACGCTCATATTTTTGTGATTTATTTCTAGCACCCCAGTTATGTTTGTACCTTTTGCTTTCACCCTTTGTCCGTCTTTTCACAGGCTGATTGCTGTGTCTATTAGGCGCACCTGGTGTTCCCCATTTAAGAGCACAGTTGTCACCTGAGCTCTCTCTCTCTCTACACTCTCGGAAGGATTGCGTGACTGGTCTCGGCTTCGCCACCGCCTCCGTTACCTTTTCCCCAGATTCCCTCAACACATTCGGAAGGATTGCATGACTGGCCTCCGGCTTCGCCACCGCCTCCGTCACCTTTTTCCCAAGTTCTCTCTCCTGCGTGGGAGCGTTACTTTTTGGCCTTCGGGTCTTTGACCAATTGTGTGCGAGAAACTAAATAAACAACCCTGGTTTACTCTAACTCTCGCCTGGGTACTATTCGGCGTCACTCGCTAAGCGGTTTAGCGAGCTAAACTCCAGGCTAAAAAAAGACAACACCACTTTAGCGGATTCGGCGAAGCAACTTTTGCTCAATTTCCATGGTAATTAATCGCTTAGCCTTAGCCTGCTCCAGGGCAGGCTAAGCAAAGTTTAGCTGGCTAAACTTGCCATACCCACGCCAAAAGGAGGGATCCCATTGACAAGGAGTCAGTTTGATTAGCGTAGGAAGAGTTCTTTGCGATCGCCAAGAAGATCCATTTTTCCATAATGATGAGTTCTTGTATGAGCGCTACCGATCCACCCGACAAGGAATAATTAATTTAGAAGACCTTGCATAGGCTACACCACCGTCAAACATTGAATGTCATCACTTTCTTGCCAGTGGTAGCCTTCATTTTTGTAATGTCGGCGATGCGGAGAACAAAGCACTCATAATTATATGACAGTGGTAGATAGTACAGTTGAGACATACAGTTGATAAACCCGAAATAACTTTCATGTAAACGTTAGTATTCATGTGCAAACTAAAAATCACGTCTCAGGCTGCCTGAGACGTGATTTTTAGTTTGCACATGAATACTAACGTTTTCTTTGATCCCAGGAAATTTGAGCACATAACCCAAATAGATATTGGCTAAAGTTGTTTTACCTACTTTAACTTACATCATTGCAAACGTTTAGTTTTGGAAACGTGTCTAGTGTTTGTGCGGTAGTGAATGGTGGTGGAGGTGGGTGCATGATAAGAAGAGAGAAATAGACACAATTTCTTTTCATTGCTTAAATGTATTGAATCTCTTATTAATACATTCACATTTAGTCATTTAGCAGACGGTTTTATTCAAAGCGATTTAAAACTACAATTCTTACGAGGGTGAGGGGAGGCGAACCAGTGAACTATAGCATGCAAGCCAGACGCTTAACCCGCTACACCATAGTACCATATCGTATAGGGAGAAGATGTCACGTATTATACCTCTTATACACAGTTTCTTATATTGCTGTGGTAGCCACGGGAGTGTTGAATTTTGACATGATTATGGTCTTGAATTCTTCATAACGCGTTCATGATCATATCCTGCGTTATCGGAGAAAAAAAATAGTCTTTTTCTTTGAGTTTAGACCATTATACCTTTCAAAAAAATCATGGTTTTGGGGATCGACCTTTCTTGCCTTTTGAAGCAAGACGTGCACGCGCAATTTAGCTGACGAGATAAATTAACTTGAGGTTAAAATAAATTAGCGCCCGTCGCCAGACCGGTTTGGCCTGTTCTCATTTAGCGAGCTAGTTAATCTCCAGTTGCGAGCTAAATTAATTATCTTAGCTTCAGTCGTACGCCGAACAGGGCCCTGGTCATCAATTCTTGTTTAGAGCCTAAGATGGGCCGTAACAGTGTGTGTGTGTGTGTCTGTGTGTGTGTGTGTGTGTGTGTGTGTGTTTGTCTGTGCATGCGTGTGTGTGTGTCTCTACAGATCGTCCCCAGTGTGCTTAAGTTGATGTTTTTTCAAATACCCCTTTGAAGAGAAGCTCTTGCCACACATGGCACAGTGAAACGGCTTCTCTCCTGTGTGAACTTGCTGGTGTCGTTTGAGACTTCTCTCTTGAGTAAACCTCTTGCCACACTGAGTACAGTGGTACGGCCTCTCTCCTGTGTGAACGAGCTGGTGAACTTTGAGATCTCCTGTTTGAATAAAACTCTTGCCACACTCACAGTGGTACGGCTTCTCTCCTGTTCCAGTGTGCTTAAGTTGATGTTTTTTAAAATACCCCTTTGAAGAGAAGCTCTTGCCACACATGGTACAGTGAAACGGCTTCTCTCCTGTGTGAATATGCTGGTGTTGTTTGAGACTTCCCTTTTGAGTAAACTTCTTGCCACACTGAGTACAGTGGTACGGCCTCTCTCCTGTGTGAAGGCGCTGGTGTAGTTTGAGACTTCCCTCTTGAGTAAACCTCTTACCACACTGAGTACAGTGGTACGGCCTCTCTCCTGTGTGAAGGCGCTGGTGTTGTTTTAGATTTCCCTCTTGAGTAAACCTCTTGCCACACTGAGTACAGTGGTATGGCCTCTCTCCTGTGTGAGTGCGCTGGTGAACTTTGAGATATCGCTCTCGAGTAAAGCTCTTGCCACACTGAGTACAGAGGTATGGCCTCTCTCCTGTGTGAGTGCGCTGGTGAACTTTGAGATCTCCTGTTTGAATAAAACTCTTGCCACACTCACAGTGGTACGGCTTCTCTCCTGTGTGAGTGCGTTCGTGTAGTTTGAGAGATCCCTCTCGAGTAAACTTCTTGCCACACTGAGTGCATTGGTACGGCCTCTCTCCTGTGTGAGTGCGCTGGTGATCTTTGAGATATCGCTCTAGAGTAAAGCTCTTGCCACACTGAGTACAGTGGTATGGCCTCTCTCCTGTGTGGATGCGATGGTGTATTTTGAGATGACCCTCTTGAGTAAACTTCTTGCCACACTGAGTACAGGGGTAGGGCCTCTCTCCTGTGTGGATGCGCTGGTGACGTTTGAGTATTCCACCTTCGGAGAAACTCTTACCACACTGAGTGCAGTTGTACGGCCTCTCTCCTGTGTGAATGCGCTGGTGTATTTTGAGATGACCCTCTTGAGTAAACTTCTTGCGGCACTGAGTACAGTGGTAGGGCCTCTCTCCTGTGTGAACACGCTGATGAAGTTTGAGACGTCCCTTTTGAATAAAACTCTTGCCACACAGGGTGCAGCAGTAAGGCCTCCTTCTTGTGTGAGTGTATTGATGAAGCCTGAACTGAGACCAAATGTGGAAGGTTCTGTCACACACAGAACAGGAGTAGTTTTTGGATTTCTTTGTCCCTGTGCCTGAGATGGAGTTGGATGATGGGAACTCCAGGGATGAGTGAGATGATTCTTTTCCTGTTTAAAAAAATAAAAAATAAAAAATAAAATAAGAAGAAACAAACACATTAACATCAGCAACTTTCTAACATAAAGTTATCTGTGGAGAGCTGCTGTATAAAAATATGCTGGAGTACTGATTCTTTTATGGGTCTCGGGCTTAATGTATTTTTTTATAGGTGTGTGTAAGTGTGTGTGTGTGTGTGTGTGCCTGATCTCTTACGTGTCTGTGGCTGAGAGTGTGTGTTTGTGACTGATCTCTTACGGTTATCTGTCGAGAGCTGCTGTATAAAAATAAGCTGGAGTACTGATTCTCTTATGGGTCTCGGGCTAAATGTGTTTTTTCAAAGGTGTGTGTAAGTGTGTGTTTGTGTGTGTGTGTCTGATCTCTTACGGGTCTGTTCTTCATCCTTTCTTTGCTGTCCTTGTGTCCTGGTGAAATCCACCAACACCACTGATACACTCCTTAACTGGGCCAGAGACACGGGGTCTGTAAGGGACAGGTCTGTTCTGGAGCTGGAGACAAGAGACATGGGGTCTGTAGGGGACAAGTCTGTCCTGGAGCTGATGACCGGAGACAGAGACACGTGGTCTGTAGGGGACAGGTCTGTTCTGGAGCAGATGACTGGAGACAGAGACATGGGGTCTGTAGGGGACAGGTCTGTTCTGGAGCTGAGGACAAGAGACATGGGGTCTGTAGGGGACAAGTCTGTTCTAGAGCAGATGACTGGAGACAGAGACATGGGGTCTTCAGAGGACAGGTCTGTTCTGGAGCAGAGGACTGGAGATATGCTGGATTTGTCCTCATGTCCCTAAAACACATGGAGGAAGGAAGAAATACAATTAATTAGGTACACCTAGCAAAAACGAATGCAGTCTAATAAAACAGTCCTGCAATAAAAACCCCTTCAGGATTGTTTAACCGTTCAGTTTATGTTGAAACAGTTTAAGAGAGGTGGTCATTCAACTGTATTATCATTTTGGAGATCGGTGTTGTGTTGTTAAACTTTACTGAATTAAATGAAAAAATGTTTCTTGTTATTTAGCATAGATCCGATAATGTTTAGTGTTGTTAGCTTTAGCTTTGTTAGCATTTAGTATTGACATAAAATACTGTACAGTACCTGCATCAGTTCAGTTTTTATGTCTTCAGCTGGGGAGGGGGTCTGTTCTGTCCTGGAGTCAGCTCTGTCTGCAAAAACAGAAAAGTAGACACTTACATTTGCATTTACACTACCGTTCCAAAGTCTGGGGTCACTTCGAAATATACTTATTTTTCAAAGAAAAGCACAGTTTTTTTCAATGAAGATAACATTAAATGAATCAGAAAACTCTCTATCCATTGTTAATGTGGTAAATGACTATTCTAGGTGGAAACGTCTGGTATTTAATGACAAATCTACATAGGCGTATAGAGGCCCATTCCCAGCCAATATCACTCCAGTGTTCTAATGGTACATTGTGTTTGCTAATCGCCTTAGAAAACTAATGGATGATTAGAAAACCCTTAAAAAACCCTGGTGCAATTATGTTAGCTCAGCTGAAAACTATTTTGCTGGTTAGAGAAGCTATACAACTGGCCTTTCTTTGAGCAACTTGAGTATCTGGAGCATCACATTTGTGGGTTCGATTATACTCTCAAAATGGCCAGAAAAATTGAACTTTCATGTCAGAAGAAAGAACACAGCCATTAGACAGAGGAAGATTGGAAAAATGAGTTATAGACAGACGAATCAAAGTTTGAGGTGTTTTGATCACACAGAAGAACATTTTTGAGAGGCAGAACAGGTAAAAAGATGCTGGAAGAGTGCCTGACTCCATCTGTCAAGCATGGTGGAGGTAATGTGATGGTCTGGGGCTGCTTTGGTGCTGGTAAAGTGGGAGATTTGTACATTTTTAACCTTATCAATGTCTTGACTGTATTTTCTATTCATTCAACTCATGTGATCAATTAAAGTGTGAATTTTCATGGAAAACACAAAATTGTTTGGGTGACCCCAAACTTTTGAACGGTAGTGTATTTATTCATACTTTAATCTGTAGCTGCTTACAGAACAGAGCCCGCTAATGACAACTATACATCCAAATCATCTGCTAACGCTTTCAAGTGGCACTGTATAGTGTGTGTGTGTAACACTTTTCCCCCAGCACTCCTTACCAGACTGACTGCACTCTCCGTATCCATTATCATCATCATCATCATCATCATCAGCATCTTCTTCTTCTTCTTCTTTAATCCCAGAGACTGGAGCTTCCAGCAGCCTCTGAGCATCAGCTGAGACCAGCATGTGAGACGAGACCAGCAGACTTTCAGCACTGAATGAGACAGGCGGACTATGATGAGAAGATAAGACCATTGGACTCTGGGCATCAGACGAGACCATCGGACTCTGGGCATCAGATAAGACCAGCAGACTCTGGGCATCAGACAAGACCAGCAGACTCTGGGCATCAGACAAGGCCAGTGGTTCTGACCAGACCAGAGACTCCTGAGCTGTTGTCAGCTGGTCTGTTAGGAGTGTAGAGCTGTAACTCTCTTTTTTCTGAAAAACACATATCATACGTTAGATTGTGTGTGTGTGTGTGTGTGCGTGCGTGCGTGCATGTTTTTTGAAACTTTAAAAACTAAACATTTTAAACATGTTCCCTTCTTTAAAGTCTTCATAAAAATTAAAGGTTAGAGCAAAAAACTGGGCTGTGAATATGAATACAAATAAGTGGGAATTCATGTTCATATATCTCTTGCGGCATGAGGCCCTATTTATGTGTGTGTGTGTGTGTAACGGAGTTATAAATGTAAATAGAGTTTAGAGTTTCACCATAAATAATTGGTTTTATTACTGTTGATGTTTTGGAGCCCCCTTTGGGGATGTGACGTACTGCAGGTCTGCAAGATATATTCATGTGCCGTTGTCATAATCAGACAGAAGAGATATGCCTGTCAATGATGTCCATAATGAAAAATGACCATCACAATTTGTACATTTTTAGATAGCTAGATGCAATGAATGTCGAGAACTTCGACATACCGTAAATCCTCCAATTGTGGCCGGGGCTTGTATTTACTTAGGCTGCACAGCGCACCGGCCTTCATTTGGGGCAGGCTTGTATTAGGGGCAGGCCTTTATTTCTTACTTATCTTCTGTAATAGAATTGTATTATTTAAATAATGGGCATAATTGCAGTAGGCTAATATAATGCATTGCATATGCGTTCAACACTGCCTGCACATCGCGTAGCGCTTTATGTGCGGTGTCAACGTACACAGAAACATCGGAGTTAACGTCTCTACTGTCAGTCACGGAGGAAAAGATTTCCAAAGCCTTGATTTTAATCATTTTTCTAGACACTGTATTATGCTTACCACGGACTGAAAAGAGCTGATTTGATATCCAGCCTAACTTTCTTTCTACAGCCACCTGCTAGTCGTAGCCTATTGCATTCGTCTCGGGTCAATGTCAAATTTCTTTGCTGCTTTTTCTCCCGAATGGTCTTCAGCAATCAGCATACACCATCTCTTTGAATTTAATATCAAAGTTACGTAAGTCTACTACTGCTTTATGATCCCTTCTGGAAAAAGTAACCTAGCCAACTAAAACGTTACAGATAAACAACAGTAGGCTATACAATACGTGCATTTAGGCTAAACCATAACAAATTGCCAGACGCGCCTTCATGAACAATAACAAATTCGCCTTGTCGTCCTACGTGGGGAAATGTCTTTTTGTATTGCAAACAGCCCATGAAATTAGCCAACAATATTATATAATATAATATTAAACATGAGGAGAACATGTAGGCTATTTGTGAAATGCATTCAATTAAATTGTAATGTCTACTTTGAGCCGACGGACTAATGCTGGTAGGCTACAGTAATATAGGCCACTTTATTTTACCCCCGGCTTGTATTCGGGGCCCGGCCTTTATTTGCCCGTATGGACCACGACCCCGGCTACTATCTGGAGCCCGGCTTCTAATTGAATCCCGGCCTTTATTTGAGGATTTACGGTACGTGTATTTTCTATAATAAGTATGTATTGTGCTGGTTTGTAAAGTAAGTTTGTTAATGGGCAGAAAGTTTGATTGTATTCTTTTTATTGAACACAAGGTTCATTGTACACACAGTGATTAGCTAGCTACAGTGCCTTGCATGAGTATTCACCCCCTTGGATGTTTTACCCTTTTATTGCTTTTATAAATCAGTCATGGTCAATATAAGTTGGCTTTTTGGACACATTTTTTTTTTACACAAAAGCCCTCTTTAATTCCAAAGTGAAAACAGATTTCTACACAGTTATGTAAATTAAATAAAAATATGTAATGAAAATAAGTGATTGCATAAGTATTCACCCCCTTTAAAATAGACTGACCTAATTCAACAGAGGTCCAGCCAATTGGTGCTAGAAGTCTCACAATTAGTGAAATTGGGATCAGTGTGCAGTCAATGTGTCTCAAGATATTGTAGTATAACGACACCTGTGTCTGGAAGGTCCATTCACTGGTCAGTATTCAGTAATCAGTATTCCTGGCAACTGTTACACCATGAAGACCCAAGATCGCGCTAAGCAACTCAGAGAAAAGGTTGTTGAAAAGTCATGGGAAGGATCCAAAAAAATGTCCAAAGCACTAAACATCACCTGGAATTCTGTTAAATCCATCATCAAGAAATGGATGGATTATGGCACATGTGTAAATCTGCCTAGATCAGGCCGTCCTCACAAACTGAGTGACAAACTGAGTGACCGTGCAAGTACTACTAGTACTACAAGAACTTACTAGTCTCCTTCTTGCATGGTCACTCAGTTTGTAAGGACGGCCTGATCTAGGCAGATTTACACGTGTGCCATATTCCTTCCATTTCTTGATGATGGATTGAACAGAACTTCAGGGGATGCATGCATTGTTGTTTTAACTGTTTGTGCACTGGGTTTTGTGTGATAATGGGTTGTTGTATATAGCTAGGAGAAGAGATATGCCTGTCAGCGATACTCCGTATGTGAACCGTTGTTTGCTTATACAACAGGAAATAAAGAACACGTATTGAAGGTTCGTCAGTCCTCTGTTTGACCACCGTCACGTGTGTGTGTTTGTGTGTGTGTGTGGGGGTGGGGGGTGTGTGTGTGTGTGTGTGTGTGTGTACGTACCTCAACCTTGAACTGGCTTTCCCCATCCTGCAGCAACTCATTCATATCCTGAATTGTCCTATATGGATCAGAGATCGCAGGGGTCAGAGTTCAAAAGTCAAAGGTGCTAGGGTGAAAGTCAAAGTAAATCGTGAAGAAAAATCAAACTAAAGTGCTTGATAAAGACGAATATAATCCTCGATATAAATATTACCAAAATATCATCCCCAATATAAATATTACCAAAATATAATCCCTGATATAAATATTATTAGGGAATAAAGCGTGTGTACCTATGCCTGCTGTGTGTCTCTGTGTGTCTGTGTGTCTGTGTGTCTGTGTGTCTGTGTGTCTGTGTGTCTGTGTGTCTGTGTGTCTGTGTGTCTGTGTGTCTGTGTGTCTGTGTGTCTGTGTGTCTGTGTGTCTGTGTGTCTGTGTGTCTGTACCTATGATTGCTCTGCTGTCTTCCCAGCTGTTGATGCAGGTCCCTTAGTTCATTCTTCAGGAAAGCCACAGTCTGTATAAATAAACACACACACACACACACACACACACACACACACACACACACACACACACACACACACACACACACACACACACACACACACACATTTATTAAAACATACCTTTTAGGCTTGTGTCAGTGAATTGCCTTTTTACTCAGTTACACACACACACACACACACCTTGTTTGCTTGTGACAGTGAGTTGTAATGTTCCTTAGCCTCACACACACACACATTAAATCACATACACATGAATTAATACATACCTTGTAGGCTTGTGTCAGTGAGTTGCCTTTTTACTCAGTTACACACACACACACACATCTGGATAGCTTGTGACAGTGAGTTGCCTTTTTCCGTAGTAACACAAACACACACACACGCACGCACGCACGCACACACAAACACACCTGGTTGGCTTGTGACAGTGAGTTTTCTTTTTCCTCCAGGTGTTTCTGTAGTTCATCGTTCTTCAGCTTCAGCTGTCGGTTTGACTCCACCTGCTCCATCAGACTCCGCCCAGTCTCCACCCCCCTCTCTTCTAGGCAGTGAATCAACACGCAGAGCTCCCAGTTCCTTCCTACTTCATGCTAATAAATACACACACACACACACACACATCAAACACACACACACACAGCTCTGCAGCTCTGACCTTGTGTGTATATATGTGTGTGTGTACCTGCATATTACCTGTATTACTTGTGTGATGAATTGAGTAGCCTTTTCCAGGTCGAGGCAGGCTTGCTTGTAACTCATCATGTGAATATGCTGAGTAATTTCATCCATCTACAAACATAAAAACACACATCAACACACACACACAAATACAAACACTTAAAGTGCAGTTCAGATTCTGATGAAAATCAAACAAAGACATACGTTCACAAACTGAATTTAAAGATTAAAGTAAAACTTGACGGCAATTTTCAATACGCTAGAAAATGAGATTCAATCAGCAATGGTGATGGATCAAAAATCGTTATTGCATCTATGCCCACGGAGGGAGGAGGTAGCTTCACAAAGTTTGATCTGCTCGTCTGTGACTAGACAATAGGTCAGAGAAGTCTAAGATTATCATATCCAAATTAACATAGACATCAGACAGCTCTTCAAAGCCACGTTAACATGTGTCAATTCTTTATAGCTTACATGGCAAATCTGCAAACTAAAAAAAATTAAATGCACAATTGTTAGCGTTCAACAAGAGACCCTTTCGTCAATATCGGGCTCATTACTATTAAACAATGTAACTGAGGTGGAATAAGGCTCAAATCAATACAACTCAAAAGACAACCTCTCTAATTAAATGAGGAAACACATGCAAAATATGCGATCGGGGTACGGGGGAGTGGCAGCGACGGTCACAAAAATTAACTAATTTTTCATTTGTCCATGAAAGCAGCCCATGCAAATTGAATTGGGTAAAAAAATGAAATATGAATGTTCTCAACCAGGGACGTGCACAGGAAGGGGCTAAGGTTGCTCGGGCAACAGTCCGTTTGCCCTCCTCGACTGAAGTTGCCCCTCCGAAGGAAATATATATACTTTTTAAATAGTATTATGGCTGCAGGACTTCATGCATGCCTGGATAAAATAATCGCGGAATATCAGATCAGGGTACGGGGGCGTAGCAGCGGCGGTTAGTGAGGGGTTAAAATGATATTGGCAAAATATGCGAAAGTTCATGAACCTGTTCATATTTTTGGTGAACGTGAACTGAACGTACTGTATTACTGCCTGATGAACAATACTGTGAACGCTTTCATTCTGGTGTCTATGAATAAGGTACCAGATTTCTAGAGACTTCCAGACGAAAAATACACCAGTAACAGTCCTGTATCCAATCACTGCGCGTGCTTTCTTCTAATGTCAATCCATAGACATATATGTCTATGCTCCTGTCTAGGCCTGGCAAATGTGAGAGCGCCAAAGTTGCGTTGTGGATGAGAGCGGTATTGCAGACATATAGATATTTAGAAAAAAAAATATATAGCTTGCAACATATTGAAAAAAAGAACTGAACTAGTTAATATTTTTGAGCTGTGGACTAAGTTCAATATTTTAAATCATGAACTTTGAACTGAACTTGTTCATTTTAAAATGTGTGTGAACTATGAACTGAACTAGCTCATGTAGAAAGTACACTTTCCCAACACTGGTTGCGCACCGCTCGTCAAAGACAGCCAATGCTTGGGTGTGTGGGATTCGGGTTTCCCTTCCCGGAGACCAACGCTAACTAAATAGTAGGCAAGGAGACACACAGACAGACACAGACACAGACACAGACACACATTACATACCCATACATATACCTACTCTTGTTGTACGCGCTGATCTGGAGTCCCATTGGGACACGCCCACATAAACACCCAATGCTCTCAGTCTTCCGCCACTCAATCCCAACTCTTGTTCGGTAGTTTGTGCTTTTAATGCTGGCATACTAAAAAATTGGTGTTACTTTGTAGATATTACAATACATTTCTCAATGATGGCAATGCTGTTGGACTTTAAAAGCAGTGTATATGGTTTGGTAGGGGCATATTTCGAGTTCTGATATTGGGCTGGTTTTATTAGGCTGGTTTTGTCACACAGACCTGGCAACCCTGCTCACCTGGCCTCGCTTGTTGTCATGCCCTAATTTGAAACATTTCGATTGTATTTCATCGCTTGTCTCGAATTTCCCTCGCGTTCCGACACCCGGTCGTAAAATAGAGCCTATATCATTCGGTTTGTCAGTCAAAAAACTGACAAATATTACGGAATTAGTACTGGCTTTTCGCACAGTATAACAGTTTTGCCGTGCATATAGGCCTACAGTGCAAGGAGGGAATTATGCCGTTTTAGAATGAAACATGTTGGAGAACTTTACCACAAGTTTATCATGCCAGTATAGTGCACGACAAGTCGGATTCCTCTGTTTACAGAGCTTTCCATACGG
Organism: Sprattus sprattus; assembly: GCF_963457725.1. NCBI lineage: Eukaryota > Metazoa > Chordata > Actinopteri > Clupeiformes > Clupeidae > Sprattus > Sprattus sprattus. The sequence goes on along the minus strand of NC_137920.1, from coordinate 2,038,746 downwards.
GATACCAGGAGGAAGCCACGCTAATGCCAACTCTGCACAGCTGATGAGGCGATGTTAGCGTCCCCCCCAGTAAAAAAAAATCCCATCTGTACCGCTGCTCTGTTTACAGATCTTTTCATACGCTAATGCCACTTCTATAGGCTACTGCCCCAAGAAACAACAAATGTTGGTTAAACGTTCTCGATGACGGCTAGGCTAAATGTGTAGGCCTACTCCCATTTTAATTGTAGCCCCACCCTTTAAACGCGAAGCTAGACTGATTTATTTCGAATGTTTAACAATTGCACCAATTCAAACTGCTCCTTACGGTCCATTCTGACACTTTTGAAGATCTTTTGTCAACGTACCTTTTCCTGGCGCTGAAAGGCAGCCTTCCCAATGAAAAAAAATGGAGAGACTAAAGTAAAGCTTTAGTTGACCTTTGTTCTGGGATGACTGACGAAGTTACTGATTAACTCACCTGTGCTGCGTGCGCAACCAGGCAATCAAACGTAATACAAACTATTGGTGTTTCAAAAATGTTTGGACTTCGAATTGTATAGTTCCTCGTAGTTAAATACCACATACATTAAGCTTTCATGTATATTTGCCATCGGCGTTTTCGTTTGTAAAATACCGATCATACCACATCTACCAGCATCAAAACCGGAAAAAAGGGGTAAAGTAGTTAAGCCCGCCTGTTGCTTGATCTGATTGGCTGCCTGGGCCGAGTGTTCCAATTGATGAGCGGTGCGCCTCCCTTCCTTCCGCTGGAAAGTTGAGAATAGTTCAACTTTTAAGCGCACCTAAAAAACGCTAGAACGACGCAACGCGTGGCGGAGAAAAGGCGCACACGCAAGGCGCGGTACCATAGGAATCAATGCATTTGCTAGCGTCCCGTTTTTAAAAGCGCGTTTGGTGTGTTCGTCCCTATAGTAGTCATTGTTACACAAACGCAGACAATTGGCTAGCTATACCTCTCACTGTAGCATATATTAAATGAATATCAACTTTTAATTGAATAAATGCAGTAGA
>NC_137920.1:2022732-2032732 GCF_963457725.1 Sprattus sprattus | reverse complement strand
TGTGTGTGTATGATTCTGGCTGATTGTGTGTGTGTATGATTCTGGCTGATTTTGTGTGTGTGTGTGTGTGTGTGTGTGTGTGTGTGTGTGTGTGATGTTGGCTGATTGTGTGTGTGTGTGATTCTGGCTGATTGTGTGTGTGTGTGTGTGTGTGTGTGTGATGTTGGCTGATGTGTGTGTGTGTGTGTGTGTGTGTGTGTGTTTGTGTGTGTGATGTTGGCTGATTGTGTGTGTGTGTGATTCTGGCTGATTGTGTGTGTGTGTGTGATGTTGGCTGATGTGTGTGTGTGTGTGTGATGTTGGCTGATGTGTGTGTGGTGTGTGTGTGTGTGTGTGTGTGTGTGTGTGTGATGTTGGCTGATGTGTGTGTGTGTGTGATGTTGGCTGATGTGTGTGTGTGTGTGTGTGTGTGTGTGTGTGTGTGTGTGATTCTGGCTGATTGTGTTTGTGATTCTGGCTGATTGTGTGTGTGTGTGGTGTGTGTGTGTGTGTGTGTGATGTTGGCTGATGTGTGTGTGTGTGTGTGTGTGTGTGTGTGTGATGTTGGCTGATGTGTGTGTGTGTGTGATGTTGGCTGATGTGTGTGTGTGTGTGTGTGTGTGTGTGTGTGTGTGTGTGTGTGTGTGATTCTGGCTGATTGTGTGTGTGATTCTGGCTGATTGTGTGTGTGTGTGGTGTGTGTGTGTGTGTGTGTGATGTTGGCTGATGTGTGTGTGTGTGTGTGTGTGTGTGTGTGTGTGTGATGGCTGATGTGTGTGTGTGATGTTGGCTGATGTGTGTGTGTGTGTGTGTGTGTGTGTGTGTGTGTATGTGTGATGGCTGATGTGTGTGTGTTGTTGCTGTTGACAGGTTGCCAGGGTGTGTGAGGGCGAGAGCAAGCTGAAGTTCTTCACTCAGGAGGTCAACAGCATGCTGCTGGAGTGGGTGACACACACACACACACACTCACACACACACACACACACACACACACACACACGTGTCTAGTCTTTATATTTTCTGATCTTTTTTTTTCTCTTAATTCCTCTTGGTCTGCTTCTCTGTTTGTTGGTCTGGAGGTGAAATCCAGAGCTTGTCCTGAACATGTTTAAAGTGTCTGTGTGTGTGTGTGTCTGTGTGTGTCGTCTGTGTGTGTGTCTGTCTGTGTGTCGTCTGTGTCTGTCTGTGTGTCGTCTGTGTGTCTGTGTGTCGTCTGTGTCTGTGTCTTTGTCTGTCTGTGTGTCTGTGTCTGTGTGTGTGTGTGTGTGTGTCTGTGTCTGTGTGTGTGTCTGTGTGTGTGTGTGTGTGTGTGTGTGGTAGTGTCGAAGTGCGGAGCAGAGAGTTGGGTCCCCCAGTGCGTTCGCGTGTCTTCACACACCTCTCCAATCACCTGCCGTTCAGCAAAGACACACTCCTGAAGAGAGCGCGCAAGCTCACACTCAAACCACAGGTACACACACACACACACACACACACACACACACACACACACACACACACACACACACATACACACACTACTGAGAGCACGCAAGCTCACACTCAAACCACAGGTACACACATACACACACACACACTCCTGAAGAGAGCGCGCAAGCTCACACTCAAACCACAGGTACACACACACACACACACACACACACACACACGCTACTGAAGAGAGCCCGCAAGCTCACATTCAAACCACGGGTACACACACACACACACACACACACACACACACACACACACACACACACACGCATATGCTCACACTCAAATCATAGTTGTACACACACACATATGGTCACACTCAAACCACAGGTACACACCCACACACACACACAAACACTACTGAAGAGGGCCCGCAAGCTCACACTCAAACCACAGCTACACACACACACACACACACAAACATGCTCACACTCAAACCACAGGTACACACACACACACACACACACACACACACACACATATGCTCACACTCAAACCACAGGTACACACACACACACACACACACACATACATACATATGCTCACACTCAAACCACACACGCACACACACACACACTCTCTCTTTTGTCTGCTTGCATCATCAGGTTGGGAGTCTTCCTGAAGCCCTCCAGAAACTCAAGGAGGCCGTTGCCTTGGCGATGCCTCAGCAGATCGCTCGTTTCCAGGAAGATTGTCACATTTTCGCTGACGTCCAAAATGCCAAGTATGAGCTGTGCATCACACACACACACACACACACACACTCTCTCACACACACACACGCACACACACACACTGTACAGTGGTATGAGCCCTAGGTATGTTACTCATCATGCTCATGCTTGTATTTGTTCACACACTCACACACTCACACACTCACACACTCTCACACACACACACACATAATTTCTTCAAAAGCACTTTTAAGGATATATATTTAGTGATGGGGAAGTGACATCACACCTGTGTGTCAGTGATGAGGAAGTGACATCACACCTTTGTGTCAGTAATGAGGAAGTGACCTCACACCTGTGTGTTTTTGATGGGGAGTGATTCACTAATATCACTGGTGCTGAACACTGAAGGGGTGTTAATGTCTGTGGTCTCAGTATCACTGTCTATGGGGTTAATGTCTGTGGGGTTAATGTCTGTGGTCTCGGTATAACTGACTGGGGGGTTAATGTCTGTGGTCTCAGTATCACTGACTGTGGGGTTAATGTCTGTGATCTCGATCATTGACTGTGCGGTTAATGTCTGTGGTCTCAGTATCACTGACTGTGGGGTTAATGTCTGTGGTCTCAGTATCACTGACTGCCGTTAATGTCTGTGGTCTCAGTATCACTGACTGCCGTTAATGTCTGTGGTCTCAGTATCACTGACTGTGGCATTAATGTCTGTGGTCTCAGTATCACTGACTGTGGGGTTAATGTCTGTGGTCTCAGTATCACTGACTGCCGTTAATGTCTGTGGTCTCAGTATCACTGACTGTGGCATTAATGTCTGTGGTCTCAGTATCACTGACTGTGGGGTTAATGTCTGTGGTCTCAGTATCACTGACTGTGGGGTTAATGTCTGTGGTCTCAGTATCACTGACTATGGGGTTAATGTCTGTGGTCTCAGTATCATTGACTGTGGGGTTAATGTCTGTGGTCTCAGTATCACTGACTGTGGGGTTAATGTCTGTGGTCTCAGTATCACTGTCTGTGGGGTTAATGTCTGTGGTCTCAGTATCACTGACTGTGGGGTTAATGTCTGTGGTCTCAGTATCACTGACTATGGCGTTAATGTCTGTGGTCTCAGTATCACTGACTGTGGGGTTAATGTCTGTGGTCTCAGTATAACTGACTGTGGGGTTAATGTCTGTGGTCTCAGTATAACTGACTGTGGGGTTAATGTCTGTGGTCTCAGTATCACTGACTGTGGGGTTAATGTCTGTGGTCTCAGTATCACTGACTGTGGGGTTAATGTCTGTGGTCTCAGTATCACTGACTGTGGGGTTAATGTCTGTGGTCTCAGTATCACTGACTGTGGGGTTAATGTCTGTGGTCTCAGTATCACTGACTGTGGGGTTAATGTCTGTGGTCTCAGTATCACTGACTATGGGGTTAATGTCTGTGGTCTCAGTATCATTGACTGTGGGGTTAATGTCTGTGGTCTCAGTATCACTGACTGTGGGGTTAATGTCTGTGGTCTCAGTATCACTGTCTGTGGGGTTAATGTCTGTGGTCTCAGTATCACTGACTGTGGGGTTAATGTCTGTGGTCTCAGTATCACTGACTATGGCGTTAATGTCTGTGGTCTCAGTATCACTGACTGTGGGGTTAATGTCTGTGGTCTCAGTATAACTGACTGTGGGGTTAATGTCTGTGGTCTCAGTATCACTGACTGTGGGGTTAATGTCTGTGGTCTCAGTATCACTGACTGTGGGGTTAATGTCTGTGGTCTCAGTATCACTGACTGTGGGGTTAATGTCTGTGGTCTCAGTATCACTGACTGTGGGGTTAATGTCTGTGGTCTCAGTATCACTGACTGTGGGGTTAATGTCTGTGGTCTCAGTATCACTGACTGTGGGGTTAATGTCTGTGGTCTCAGTATCACTGTCTGTGGGGTTAATGTCTGTGGTCTCAGTATCACTGTCTGTGGGGTTAATGTCTGTGGTCTCAGTATCACTGACTGTGGGGTTAATGTCTGTGGTCTCAGTATCACTGACTGTGGGGTTAATGTCTGTGGTCTCAGTATCACTGACTGTGGGGTTAATGTCTGTGGTCTCAGTATCACTGACTGTGGGGTTAATGTCTGTGGTCTGTTAAAGAGCTAACTCTAAGGGGCGAGAGAGAGAACAGGAAGAGAAGAAGGAAGAACCGGAGGAGGAGGAGGAGGAGGAGGAGGGAGAGATGAAGGTGGGGAAGGGAACGACATCATCACCGCAGAAGAGGTTCCACTGGAGTAAGGAGATGAGGTGAGAGCCGGGCGTCATCAATAATACTGACCTGTGTGTGTGTGTGTTTGTGTGTGTGTGTGTGTGTGTTTGCGTCATCAATAATACTGACCTGTGTGTGTGTGTGTGTGTGTGTGTCTGTGTTTGTGTCATCAATAATACTGACCTGTGTGTGTGCGTGTGTTTGTGTGTTTGTGTGTTTGTGTGTGTGTGTGTGTGTGTGTGTGTGTGTGTGTGTTTGCGTCATCAATAATACTGACCTGTGTGTGTGTGTGTGTGTGTGTGTGTGTGTGTGTGTGTGTGTGTGTGTCTGTGTTTGTGTCATCAATAATACTGACCTGTGTGTGTGTGTGTGTGTGTGTGTGTCTGTGTGTGTGTGTTTGCGTCATCAATAATACTGACCTTTATGTGTGTGTGTGTTTGCGTCATCAATAATACTGACCTGTATGTGTGTCGTTGTGTGTGTTTGCGTCATCAATAATACTGACCTGTGTGTGTTTGCGTCATCAATAATACTGACCTGTGTGTGTGTGTCTGTGTGTGTGTCTGTGTGTGTGTTTGCGTCATCAATAATACTGACCAGTGTCTTCCACATCAAATACAGTTAACATAACGGTCTTTTGATACTGACCAGTGTCTTCCACACCAAACAGTTAACATATTACTGACCTGTGTGTGTGTGTGTGTGTGTGTGTGTGTGTGTGTGTGTGTGTGTGTGTGTGTGTGTGTGTGTGTGTGTGTTCCTCGTCAGGGCTCTCCTGTGCGAGGTTGTTCAGATTAAGATGGGTTTCTATGAGCAGGCCAAGCAGCAACATTCAAGCGCTGAGGAATACCTGAGGAACTTTCTGGAAAGCGAGGTGAAGTCACTCTGGCCTAAAGGGTGGATGCTGACCAGGTGTGTTACACACACACACACACACACACACACGCCCCTGGTCTAGAGCCTTAAGGGTGGATGCTGACCAGGTGTGTTACACACACACACACACACACACACACGCCCCTGGTCTAGAGCCTTAAGGGTGGATGCTGACCAGGTGTGTTATGATAAAATTAATTATTATTATTATTATTATTATGTTATGGCCAGCTGGGAATACAGTACCAGTCAAAAGTTTGGACACACTTTCTCTATTTTTGAGAAGTTTTTTTTTCTTTACTTTTGACATTTTCTACATGGTATATAACACTTTTTTTGTTTTAGAACATAATTTCATATGTGTTCTTTTGTAGTTTAAACTACTTCAGTATTAATCTGCAAAGTAGTAAATAATAAAAGTAAAGAAAAAACTTCTTTAAAAAAATGAAAGGTGTGTCCAAACTTTTGACTGGTACTGTATGTATCGTCGTTTAGTCATCACAAGGTTGCTAGTTCGATTCCCCTCACCTCCTTACCAAGCGTAAGCATCTGCTAAATGACTAAATGTAAATATATTAATAAGAAATTCAGTGAATTGAAGCAGTGAAAAGAAATTGTAATTATTTCTCTCTATTCTTATCATGCGTCCACCTTAATAATTCCCTACAATAATGATATACAATAGTGTATTAATTAAGCAATATAGCACGCGTGGGAGTGGGGTAGGTAAGGGATAATCCCACGGGTGGTGTTCGGCCGCGCCACCGAGGCCGCCAGGCCCGACACTACAAAAAATGTACCCCTTGCAAAAAAGTGTAACGGTGCAAACCCATGCCACCGTTGTGAGCGACGCGATCTCTAAACCCAATGCATTTCAATGGGAGCCAATCCATTGTGACGTAAATTAGCGATCTGAGCGACGCGTCCGTTGAAAATTCGAACATGTTGAAACTTATGCAAATGAGGAGCGATATTTCCCGGCAGCAGCCAATGAGATTGTTTGGTGTCGTCTTTGACAGTTGGACTGTATGCTATTTCCACACGCTACACCACGCCCACTCAAAGCGATGGAAGTCGCTCACAACGGTGGCATGGGTTTGCACCGTAAGGCTATGTATACAGTCTGTGAGACAGTCAATGCTCGGCTGCGGCGTGTGGTGTTCGCCATATATGCCTCGAGAAGGTCTTGTAAATAAAGGAATCGATAGCGCTGGTATAGGAAGTCATCATGATCTTGGCGATCTCAAAGAACCCTCCCTTTTAAAACGCTAACTTAACTCCTTCATCAATAGGATCCCTGAGGAAGGGGGAGTGGCTAACTCATCCAGCTCACTTAAGCTGTTAGCATGGGGCTGGAGCAGGTTCAAGTTTATTGATATGCTATTGCCAAAGTTGCTTACTGGAACCGAAAAGGCTTATTTAGGTAATCTTATCCTGAAAAATATTTTGGTCTCTCAGTTAGCGAGGCTAGGAAGAATAGGGCCCAGGTGTGTTGTGTTATGGCCTCGAAATGAACCACTATAAACCTCTACTGAGTTTCCTTTGAGAGTCTAAGAGCTGAGAATAGGGCCCAGGTGTGTTGTGTTATGGCCTCGAAATGAACCACTATAAACCTCTACTGAGTTTCCTTTGAGAGTCTAAGAGCTGAGGATTTTCTATAGTCTCCAAGATTCCTATGAAGTCTCTATATAAGCCCTGTATGACTCTCCTATGAGTTGCTATAAGCTAGGCACTCACTGTAGGAGACTGTACTCTGAACCAGAGTGGCCGTTATTGTAGAACTATAATATTCTGCATTCTGAAACCAGACTGCCCGTCTGCATTCTGTATCCAACTGATATATATATTATCAGTTTGCTGGGTTGTTTGTGGTTGTGAGAAAGCTTGTTGAGAATGAACAACTGTCTGAGGGTCACTAGGGCAACAGTCTGTCGTGACTCCAACTCTCTGAGGGTTACTAGGGCAACTGTTTGTCTTGAGGGTGTAGGTAAAATGGGTACCATTCTCATTTGGGAGTACCAGATTAGGTAGGTATCTTACCCAGTGAGCAGGCGCCGGGTGAATGTGGGTGCAATTGTGTATGAATTGGGATATTGTCTTCACGAGGGCCACCAAGACACACTGGTGCTGTCCTTGCAACAGCAACAATATGTTGGTAATCTCACCCGATTGGACAGGGATCAACCATTCAACACAAAGGCAGATCAATTAAGTTGATAATCCACAAATCAGTCTCGTTAAATATATCAGTCTCATAAAATATATTATACTATCAATTTGGAACTCGGATTTATAATTAAATTAATAACTACAAACAAAGTTACCTTATCAATAGTATGGTTGAAGGTCATTGGAGTTCTGAATAGAAGAGGTTGACAACGTCCATTCTTGTGTAACATTAAATAAACCAGCGTATATAAATCAAAGTATTTATTAACACAATGATAAGAGAATAACACACAATTTGTAATCTAGCTAAATGTATCTAACTAATTAATTGAAGAAGTATATGTATGTGTAAGGGAGAGGGAGTGTGTGTGTGCGCGAGCTTGTACGCTCCGAGTTGCGCTGTTAGGAGCGCGCCTGAAAATATGTGTGCGTGTGTGTCCCTTTGTCTGACCACCGCAGTTCCGCATGCATGTGTGCACGTTCGTGAACATTAATGTGTGGTGAAAGAGGACGAGCCTATGTATGCACCGCGAATTTCGAGTGTGTGTTTCGCGTGTGTGGCTATATGAAGGCCTATGTATTTGTAATCGTATGTGATTTAAGATGCCATATTAGAAGAGGGAAGTGGTTAGTAACGCATGCAAGTCCCGATGTATATGAGAAGCAATCATAACGTTAACCCTTAGATGGTGTGGCGAAGCCAACTACCAACTAACAATGAAAGTATATAACAGTTATGTTCGGTAAACAAAACGGATACAATACATAAACAATGGCATATGTAAACAGTCCTATGCTTAGCCAGGTTGTGAATAAGCTATGATAGCTAACTGCCCAGTCGATGTTACCAGTCCTTTGGAAAAGTGTTGGCGCATCCGATGTTCCTGAGGCAGAGAAGAAGTCCGTAGGTGGAGAAAGTTGTCCTTACTGAGATGTCGTCGGTATTACACTGCAGTTTAGATCGGAGGATTTGATCGCTCGGAATGTTGCAGTTTCCGCGAGGTCTCTGTTGTGCTTTGTTTCTCCCGTTGCAGAGTTAACTGGCAGATCTAATGTTAGCTGCTTTGCTAAACTTACGTTGTCTCGGTTAGCGGGCAGTGTTTGGCTAACGACAAGTCTTAGAGTCTTTGTCTGTTCTCTTCCGTTGAGAGCAAAGAGAGTAGGCCTTCACCAGGTGACGGTGGAAGGACGGATGCTCCTTGGCCGACGCCAGGAGGTAGAGAGATGAGTGCCTGGCAAGCCAGTGTTGAGAAGAGAGCGCAAAGAGATAGAATGTATGTTTAACGCAGCTTATAAGGGAAAAGGTGCGTCACGATTTTAACACCTTGTTTTCAGCCAATACTGTCTCTGTGAAATGTCAGATAAGAAAGTCAGAGTGATAAGGGAATTGTGGGTAATGAAGTCTTTTGTTGGACTCCACCTACAAGGGTTACTAGGGCAACTGTTTGTCCTGACTCCAACTCTCTGAGGGTCACTAGGGCAACAGTTTGTCCTGACTGCAACTCTCTGAGGGTTACTAGGGCAACAGTTTGTCCTGACTCCAACTCTCTGAGGGTTACTAGGGCAACTGTTTGTCCTGACTCCAACTCTCTGAGGGTTACTAGGGCAACTGTTTGTCCTGACTCCAACTCTCTGAGGGTTACTAGGGCAACTGTTTGTCCTGACTCCAACTCTTTGAGGGTAACTAGGGCAACTGTTTGTTGTGACTCCAACTCTTTGAGGGTTACTAGGGCAGCTGTTTGTCGTGACTCCTGTCCCCTGCTCTGTGCCTCTGTAGGATTCTACTGAAGGAGAGCCACAAAGCCCATCTGCTCATCACCAGCACCAGCATCAGGTTAGTGGAACCTGCGGCGTGTAGACGAGCACAGGACCACAGCGGACTCCAACTCGCTACCTCTGGCATGGGAGGCGGGTGGGCTAGCAATGAGGCGAAGTGCCATGGGTCGCTACGTAAGGGTGCTACATGAGTGTCAGTGTATGTCCTTACGTAAGATGCTAGCACCCATATGTACACCCACACGTAGCGACAGATGCTAGCACCAATATGTACACCCATACGTAGTGACAGATGCTAGAACCCATATGTACACCCACACGTAGCATCAGATGCTAGCACCCATGTAGCAACCACACGTAGCGACAGATGCTAGCACCCATGTGTACACCCACACGTAGCGACAGATGCTAGCACCCATATGTACACCCACACGTAGTGACAGATGCTAGAACCCATATGTACACCCACACGTAGCATCAGATGCTAGCACCCATGTAGCAACCACACGTAGCGACAGATGCTAGCACCCATATGTACACCCACACGTAGTGACCTATGGTAGCGACAGATGCTAGCGCCCATGGAGCACCCATACGTAGTGACCGATGCTAGCACCCATATGTACGATCATACGTAGTGACCGATGGTAGCGACAGATGGTAGCGACAGATGCTAGCACCCATGTAGCACCCATACGTAGTGACCGATGCTAGCACCTATGTAGCACACGTATTGCTTGATATTTACTCCTGATTCGCATGGGCTATAATGCGACTAAGGTTGATAGAAACGTAGTTATTTGCAT
>NC_137920.1:1997732-2007732 GCF_963457725.1 Sprattus sprattus | reverse complement strand
GGGGGTGTGTGTGGGTGTGGGTGTGGGTGTGTGTTTGTGTGTGTGTGTGTGTGTGTGTGTGGGGGGGGGGGGGGGGGGGGTCTTAACGGCAGCTCACTGCTTCGGCAGGTAGGCCTGTGTTTGTGTGTGTGTGTGTGTGTGTGTGTCTGTGTGTGTGTGTGTGTGTGTGTGTGTGTCTGTGTGTGTCTGTGTCTGTGTCTGTGTCTGTGTCTGTGGGTGTGGGTGTGTGTTTGTGTGTGTTTGTGTGTGTGTGTGTGTGTGTGTGTGTGTGTGTGGGGGGGGGGGTCTTAACGGCAGCTCACTGCTTCGGCAGGTAGGCCTGTGTGTGTGTGTCTGTGTGTGTGTGTGTGTGTGTGTGTGTGTGTGTGTGTGTGTGTGTGTGTGTGTGTATGTGTGTGTCTGTGTGTCTGTGTGTGTGTGTGTGTTTGTGTGTGGGGGTCTTAACGGCAGCTCACTGCTACGGCAGGTAAGACCTTCAAATGGCCTCTCACTCAAACACACCTAAAACCTAAGATAGAAGAGTCTAGGATACACTTTCAGACAGACACTAAACAGAGTATCAAAGAGAGGGTTGGTTAGCAGTTGTCATGGTTTCAGCTCCGACCCTTGTGATCTTTCGGTTGTCATGGTTTCAGCTCCAATCCCAGTGGCCTGACAGTTGTCTTGGGTCTTGAGAGCCTGGATGGCAGCAACCCCAACAGCGTGAGCAGCACTGTGCGTACGATCATCCGCCATCCCGATTACAACAGCGTCACCAGCGACAACGACATTGCTCTGCTTCAGCTCAGTGCCTCAGTGACCTTCACTAACTTCATCAGGCCTGTGTGTCTGACTGCCAGTGAGAGTGTGTTCGTCAACGGCACCGACAGCTGGGTCACTGGCTTTGGAAACATCGGTGAAGGAGGTAATCGAAAATTAGTAACAACCAGTTAAAGTGTACATATGGTTTCTGTTTTTATTTCTTTTCTGTATTGTTACTAGAATGCACTGTTTTAATTGCTATTTTTGCACTCCTATTACCTTGCATTATTGTTGTTGTGATGTTGCTAAGCACCCTGAGACCTCTTTGGATGTGTGCTATGAAAATAAAATATAGTTAGGTAACGTTACCTTTCCCAGTCTTGAGTGTGTTATAGTTAGGTAACGTTACCTTTCCCAGTCTTGAGTGTGTTATAGTTAGGTAACGTTCACTTTCCCAGTCTTGAGTGTGTTGTTTCCATGTCACCCCCAGAATCCCTTCCATCCCCTGGGACTCTACAGGAAGTTGAGGTGTCTGTGATTGTGAACACACAGTGTAACTCTTTGTATGGAGTCGGCTCAATCACAGACAACATGATCTGTGCTGGTGTACTCGCTGGAGGGAAAGACTCATGTCAGGTAAGGCAGATGCTTCTCTTTAAATCATAGGACTGAGAGTGTGATAAACAGAGAAATAAACAGACAAATGAATGAAAGTAAAAGCAAAATAGAACAAAACTTCCTGTTTGCTACACCAGAAGTCTTGTCTTTTCTATTATCCTTTAAGAAAATAATGTTAAATGTTTAAAAACTGAATGTACTCACTGGAGGGAAAGACTCCTCCCAGGTAAAACAGCATTACGTTCTCAACAAAAAAAAAAATATTTTCATTTCTGGTGATTCCTACAAACACCACTGTGCTTGATAACATTAAACATGACTTTTATTATGACAACATTACATATGAATTTTCTTATGATAACATTAGATATTATTTTTATTATCATATCATTATATATTACTTTTAGCATGACATTAAGTATGACTTTTATTATGATAACATTAAATATGACTTATTATGACAATATTGCATATGACTTTTATTATGACAACATTACATATGACTTTTATTATGTCATTTAAATATTACTTTTATTATGACAACATTACATATGACTTTTATTATGACAACATTACATATGACTTTTATTATGTATCCCATTCAGTGGTTATGGATGGGTCAAGGTAAATAAAAGCAGCGCTCTGAAACGTCCAATTAAATCGATTCTAGGGAGACTCTGGGGGACCAATGGTGAGCAGGCTGGATGCTGTGTGGATCCAGTCCGGTATCGTTAGTTTTGGAATCGGTTGTGCTCGACCCAATTTGCCTGGTGTGTACGCCAGGGTGTCCCGTTACCAGAGCTGGATCAACTCCCACATCAGCAGTGATCAGCCGGGCTTCATCCAGTTCAGAACCAGTGCTGGGCTTCCTGCTCCAGTCACCTCTGCCTCCTCTCAATCTGCAAGTTCACCGTCAGAACACACACCCCCAAGACAAACACACTCACCTTCAACTTCACAGACTACACCCTCCTCAATTCCTGCAACTACACCGTCAGGACACACACACTCGTCTGCAGCTCCACTAACTACACCCCCAGGACACACACACTCCTCTCATCCTGCAACTACACCCTCAGGACAAACACACTCATCTGCAGCTCCACGAACTACACCATCAGGACACACACTCTCGCCTTCAACTGCACAAGGTGAGTCTTATTTTGACAGGACCGTTACCCTTAACTTCAGCTTCTTCTGTGACTTCTGCACCACACACTCTGATCTCTGAGCAGCAAACATTAGAGTTTCAATAGCATCTTCACCCCCGTGATCTCCATAGCAACAAACATTAGAGTTTCAATAGCATCTTCAGCCCTGTGATCTCCATAGCAACAGACATTAGAGTTTCTATAGCATCTTCACCCCTGTGATCCCCATAGCAACAAACATTAGAGTTTCAATAGCATCTTCACCCCTGTGATCTCCGTAGCAACAAACATTAGAGTTTCAGTAGCATCTTCACCCCTGTGATCCCCATAGCAACAAACATTAGAGTTTCAGTAGCATCTTCACCCTGTGATCTCCATAGCAACAAACATTAGAGTTTCAATAGCATCTTCACCCCTGTGATCTCCATAGCAGCAAACATTAGAGTTTCAATAGCATCTTCACCCCTGTGATCTCCATAGCAACAAACCTTAGAGTTTCAATAGCATCTTCACCTGATGTGTCTTTTCCCACAGCAAGTAATGCCCTACGTCTGTTTCCCCACCAGCTCATACACCTGGGTCTCCACCAGCTCCGTCATCTAGGTCTCCCCCACCTCACACGTCTGGGTCTCCCCCAACTCACACGTCTGGGTCTCCCCCAACTCACACGTCTGGGTCTAAACCAACTGGGTCTCCCTTACCTCACACGTCTGGCTCTAAACCACCTCACACACCTGGGTCCAAACCAACTGGGTCTCCCTTACCTCACACGTCTGGGTCTAAACCAACTCACACGTCTGCCTCTAAACCAACTCACACGTCTGCCTCTAAACCAACTCACACGTCTGCCTCTAAACCACCTCACACACCTGGGTCCAAACCAACTGGGTCTCCCCCAACTCACACACCTGCCTCTAAACCACCTCACACACCTGGGTCCAAACCAACTGGGTCTCCCCCACCTCACACGCCTGCCTCTAAACCACCTCACACACCTGGGTCCAAACCAACTGGGTCTCCCCCACCTCACACGCCTGCCTCTAAACCACCTCACACACCTGGGTCCAAACCAACTGGGTCTCCCCCAACTCACACACCTGCCTCTAAACCACCTCACACGTCTGGGTCTAAACCACCTCACACACCTGGGTCCAAACCAACTGGGTCTCCCCCAACTCACACACCTGCCTCTAAACCACCTTACACGTCTGGGTCTAAACCAACTCACACGTCTGGGTCTCCCCCACCACCAACTCACACACCTGGGTCTCCCCCTCCTCACACACCTGGGTCTAAACCAACTCACACACCTGGGTCTAAACCAACTCACACACCTGGGTCTAAACCACCCCACACACCTGGGTCTAAACCAACTCACACACCTGGGTCTAAACCAACTCACACACCTGGGTCTAAACCAACTCACACACCTGGGTCTAAACCAACTCACACACCTGGGTCTAGACCAACTCACACACCTGGGTCTAAACCAACTCACACACCTGGGTCTAGACCACCTCACACACCTGGGTCTCCCCCTCCTCACACACCTGGGTCTAGACCAACTCACACACCTGGGTCTAGACCAACTCACACACCTGGGTCTCCTCCACCTCACACGTCTGCCTCTAAACCAACTGGGTCTCCCCCAACTCATACACCTGGATCTAAACCACCTCACACACCTGGGTCTCCCCCAACTCATACACCTGGGTCTAGACCACCTCACACACCTGGGTCTAGACCACCTCACACACCTGGGTCTCCTCCACCTCACACGTCTGCCTCTAAACCACCTGGGTCTCCCCCAACTCATACACCTGGATCTAAACCACCTCACACACCTGGGTCTCCCCCAACTCATACACCTGGATCTAAACCACCTCACACACCTGGGTCTCCTGAAACTGCTACAGCTGCTCCACCCACCACAGAAGCACCTGATGCCTCAACTGCTGCAGTTGTAGCCTCCTTTGCCCCTGCAATGGCCAGTGTGTCTACAACAGCTGCAAACCCATTAACTACAACTAGCACAGAGCCTCCTAGCACCAGGCTAGCACTGGCAACTAGCACGGAACCCCCTACCACCAGGCTAGCACTGGCAACTAGCACGGACCCTCCTACCACCAGGCTAGCACTGGCAAACAGCACTGGTATCTATTATTCTATTATTCTTACTTTTTGACAGAGTGGGGCAATTGTTATTCAGGGATTTCTTACACACTTGGTGTTAAAGTACAGGAAGCACCCTTATACTTCATACGGCATAAAACTAGAGCTGAGTTTAGGGTAACATTTGGTCTGTGTGAGTTTGGATGCAAGCGATGTACTCATATTAAAGTTATACTCAGATTAGTGTTATACTTAGATTAGTGTTATGCTCTCTATCTCTCTCTCTCTCTCTCTCTCTCTCTCTTATACTCAGATTAGTGTTAACTATACTTATAGTGCAGCACTTGATCATGCGTTTGCAACGCAGTAGTGGCAGCTGCAACCTTACTAGTCCTTTTTTCACATATCTGCCACCTCATTGGCTCTGTTCCCCCACAGCTGCCATCTCATTGGCTCTTTTCTGCCATATCTGCCACCTGATTGGCTCTTTCCTCCCACAGCTGCCGCCTCATTGGCTCCTTCCACAGCTGACCCCAGCACAGTCTCCCTGAGGCTCACTCTGCAGCAGGAGTTCAGCAGTGACCTGGCAGACCCAGGATCAGCTGCCTTTCAGGAGCTCACACAGCAGATCAAGACACAGGTGCGTTTACACTGACACACACTGACACACACACACACACACACACACACACACACACACACACACACACACACACACACACACACACACAGACACACACAATCACATTTGCATGTATTTGTTTACAGTTATTGCCTTGCTAGACAGTTGTATCCAAAGGAGGCACAACAACCTGTGTGTGTCTAACTGCATGCACTCCGTGTGTGTGTGTGTGTGTGTGTGTGTGTGTGTGTATCTCTAAATGCATGCACTCTGTGTGTGTGTGTGTGTGTGTGTGTGTCTAAATGCATGCTTTGTGTGTGTGTGTGTCTAAATGCATGCTCTGTGTGTGTGTGTGTGTGTGTGTGTGTGTGTGTGTGTGTGTCTCTAAATGCATGCTCTGTGTGTGTGTGTGTGTGTGTGTGTGTCTCTAAATGCATGCTCTGTGTGTGTGTGTGTGTGTGTCTCTCTAAATGCATGCTCTGTGTGTGTGTGTGTGTGTGTGTGTGTGTGTGTGTGTGTGTCTCTCTAAATGCATGCTGTGTTTCATTTCATCAGATGGAGCCTGTCTTCCAAGCAGTTTACTCCACATTCATCGGTTTGAGTGTAACCAGTTTCAGGTGTGTGAGTGTGTGTGTGTGTGAGTGTGTGTGTGTGTGTGTACTTTACTGGCTGTCTCCCCCTGTGTTATATGGAGTGCTGGGTCAGTTATCACTGTGTGTGTGCGTGCGTGTACTTGACTGACTCTCCCCCTCCCCTGTGTTATGCAGTTCTGGGTCGGTGATTGCTGAGACCAACCTGCTCTTCAGCTCCTCCTCTTCAGTACCCAGTGCAGCCAGCATCAGCACCACCGCTCAGACCGCTGTGGATAGCGGCTCTCTGACGCTCAACATCACCTCCTTCCAAGTGAACCCAGGTAGGGAAGTGGAACCAGTCAATGGCCCCTAATCTGTTTCTAATCTGCTCTTAATCTACTCCGGATCTACTTCTGATCTGATCATAACCTGTTTCTAATCTGCTCTTAATCTACTCCTGATCTACTTCTGATCTGATCATAACCTGTTTCTAATCTGCTCTTAATCTACTCCTGATCTACTTCTGATCTGATTATAATCTGTTTCTAATCTGCTCTTAATCTACTCCTGATCTACTTCTGATCTGATTATAATCTGTTTCTAATCTGCTCTTAATCTACTCCTGATCTACTTCTGATCTGATTATAACCTGTTTCTAATCTGCTCTTAATCTACTCCTGATCTACTTCTGATCTGATCATAACCGGTTTCTAATCTGATTTGAACCTACTCCTTACCTGCTCCTAATCTGAGATCTGGCCTGAGAGGTCCCTAGTAATCACTCTCACTAGCTACGAAAAAACAGACCGTTAACGAGTGTTCCAAGTGAACCTAGGTGAAACAGTGGAACCAGTCAATGGCCCCTAATCTTCTCCTTACCTACTCCTGATCTGTTTTTAATCTGCTCCTGATCTGCTCCTGGTACACTGCTGATCTACTCCTGATCTAATATGCCCTTAATCTGCTTATTATCTGCTCGTAACCTACTCCTTTTCTTATCCACTCCTAACCTACTCCTAATCTGTTTTTAATCTGCTCCTGATCTACTCCTAATCTGCTCTTAATCTGGGCTATTGTAGCTGCTAAACCTGCTCCTCTACTCTGACTCCTACTGATAGACTATTAGCTCGTCTACTCTGACCCTAATCCTCTCCTAATCTGCTTCTAGTCTGCTCCAGATCTACTCCTTACCTTCTCCTAACCTGCCCCTAATCTGCACCTAATATGTTTCTAATCTACTCCTAATATGCTCCTAATCTACTTCTAATCTGCTCTTAATCTGGGCTATTGTAGCTGCTAAACCTGCTCCTCTACACTGACTCCTACTGATAGACTATTAGCTCGTCTACTCCTGAATCACTATTAGCTTCACTACAACAGCACTATGGGCTAGTTAGGTAATAACAGGTCCTACCAACACTTGTCTTGTCCTTCTTAAACTAAACCTTGTAAACTGCTACATCAACCTCTGTAATTAATATGATCTGGCATGGAATCAGATGTGAGCCAAATCTGCTCCAAAGTTAGCGGCTGTCTTGGCCATTACCATCCCAGTGCCAGATTTGGTGATGGTGAAACTGACAACGGGTGTAAACTATCTAGTAACGTAAAATCATGTCAGCATTGACCCATCGTGGTTCAGACAAAAACTCAATGCAGGCCTCATGGGCACAAGGTCAAGAATCGGCCTCTCAGCTGCGCAACCTGTGAATGGATGCAAAGTTCCTAGTATGAGACCATCTTTTCCTGCTACATTAACCTAATGTCAGCCCCAGTGGCTGATGCAGGAACTACATCAGGTAACACTTCTATTGTTATTCTTTTAGTCCTGATTAACCTTTTTGCTTGCTGTTACAAATCTCCAACAACCCCAGTAACCACGACAACAACCCCAGCAACCACCACCAAATCTTCTACAACCCCAGTAACCATGACAACCACCCCAACAACCACCACCAAATCTCCAACGACCCCAGTAACCACACCATCAACCCCAGTAACCACGACAACAACAACAACCACCACCAAATCTCCAACAACCCCAGCAACCACGACAACAACCACCACCAAATCTCCAACAACAACAACAACTACCACGACTACAACGACCACTACTACCACAACTACCACCCCAACTACCACGACTACCGCCCCAACTACCACGACTACCGCCCCAACCCCCCAGCCCCCTCGCCCTGCCCCGACTGTTGAGATGCAGGTTGTCCTCTCCATCCCCTTCTCTGAGGATCTCAACGACCCCCAGAGCACAGCATTCCAGCAGCAGGCTACTGAGGTCGCCACTGTGGTGAGTCTGAAGCTGATTGGTGCAGATCTTCTGTAGTCTGAAGCTGATTGGAGCAGATATTCTGTAGTCTTCTGTAGTCTGCAGCTGATTGGTGCAGATCTTCTCTAGTCTGCAGCTGAGTGGTGCAGATCTTCTGTAGTCTGCAGCTGATTGGTGCAGATCTTCTGTAGTCTGCAGCTGATTGGTGCAGATCTTCTGTAGTCTGCAGCTGATTGGAGCAGATCTTCTGTAGTCTGCAGCTGATTGGTGCAGATCTTCTCTAGTCTGCAGCTGAGTGGTGCAGATCTTCTGTAGTCTGCAGCTGATTGGAGCAGATCTTCTGTAGTCTGCAGCTGATTGGTGCAGATCTTCTCTAGTCTGCAGCTGAGTGGTGCAGATCTTCTGTAGTCTGAAGCTGATTGGTGCAGATCTTCTGTAGTCTGCAGCTGATTGGTGCAGATCTTCTGTAGTCTGCAGCTGATTGGAGCAGATCTTCTGTAGTCTGCAGCTGATTGGTGCAGATCTTCTCTAGTCTGCAGCTGAGTGGTGCAGATCTTCTGTAGTCTGAAGCTGATTGGTGCAGATCTTCTGTAGTCTGCAGCTGATTGGTGCAGATCTTCTGTAGTCTGCAGCTGATTGGTGCAGATCTTCTGTAGTCTGCAGCTGATTGGAGCAGATCTTCTGTAGTCTGCAGCTGATTGGAGCAGATATTCTGTAGTTTTCTGTAGTCTGAAGCTGATTGGTGCAGATTTTCTGTAGTCTGAAGCAATGTCTGACAGAATGTTCCTGTTATTCCTCGCAGTTTGACACGATCTACAGGAGCCGGTATGGAGAACTTTTCGACAAGACCATTGTAGTGGCATTCAGGTATGTGTGTGTGTGTGGGGGGGTGGTCTGTGTGTGTTGGGGGGGGGGGGGGGGGGGGTGATGTGTGTGTGGTGCGTGTATGAAACCATGTTTCTACCTGTAAGATATCAAACCGCTGTGAGTTTCCTGAGATGAACTGTGTAGTATGACTACTCCTCTCTCCCCCCATGAACACACACACACACACACACACACACACACACACACACACACACACACACACACACTCTGCTCCATGTGTGCTGCAGACAGCGGTCTCGGACCCGAGTGGAGGACGTGGAGACGGACATTGAGCTGGTGTTCAACGAGGACTCGACGGAACCGGTCCCTCAGAGCGGCGACATCGTGGACACTCTGAAGGAGGCCGTCTCCGACCCCACCTCTAACTTCACTCTGCCTGTGGACGTCAACTCCATCTCAATCATGAGTGAGTAAACAATCACACACACACACACACACACACACACACACACACACACACACACACACACACACACACTCACTCGCACGCAGAGACACACACACACACACACACACACACACGCAGAGACACACACGCAGAGACACACACACACACACACACACACACACACTTATACTCACACACACAGACACACACACAGACACACACACAGACACACACAGACACACACACACACACACACTTATACTCACACACACACACACACACACACACACACACACACACACACACAGACACACACACAGACACACACAGACACACACACACACACACACTTATACTCACACACACACACACACACACACATACAACCCCGCACACAGGTTTAAACCATGTAACTTAACCATGTCTTTAAGTCTGTGACCGATTAGAACCAGCTTCAAAACTTGCACTGGTGCCAACCTAATGGTTCCTGGTGAGTCTAAATGGTTCCTGTTGTAAGTCCTAATGGTTCCTGTTGTAAGTCCTAATGGTTCCTGTTGAGTCCTTATGGTTCCTGTTGAGTCCTTATGGTTCCTGTTGAGTCCTTATGGTTCCTGTTGAGTCCTA
>NC_137920.1:1982732-1987732 GCF_963457725.1 Sprattus sprattus | reverse complement strand
CGGCTTCCCCGCGGGGCAGGCGCGAGCCACTCAAAAAACGTCCAATAAAAAAGGTGTCAATAAACGTGTGAAAGACAATGAGCTAAAACACACGCGCTCTGCGAGGACAAAGAGGGGCAGATGGAGAGAGAGAAAAAACATGATGGAGAGAGAGAGAACGAGTGTCTGTGTGTGTGTATGTGAGAGAAAGAGAGAGAGAGAGAAAGAAAGGGAGAAGGGGTGTGCCGGGCCATGATGGGGCCCCCTGCTTCGGGTTGAAGCAGGCACGAGGCAGCGAGCTGGCAGGGTGGGGAGAGATGGAGGGAGGAGAGAGAGGGGGTGGGGGGAGGGGGTGAGGGAGCGAGCTGGCTGGTGGGGATAATTTATAGGGCGTTTGGGGACCCGCGTCCCTCAAGTGCATAATTTAGCCCTTTTATTAACTAGCCTAAACAAGAGCGAGTTTTAATTAACCAATCAGAGGCAAGCGGAGGAAGCCCCAACATGAATTAGGAAGTGAGGCAGAGGAGGGTGTGTGGGGTGGTCTATTTCCCTCTCTGTCTCTCCCTCTCTATCTCTCCATCTCCATCCCTCTCTGCAGTAAGAGGTCTATCGTGAGGGTTGACCACGAACTTCAAATAAATTACATTTTATTTTATTTATATAGCGTCAAAACAATTAAACTCCCTCAAAGCGCTTCACAGAGCCCAGAGCCTGAACCCCTCTTAGAGCAAGCGCAATGGCGACAGGGGCAAGACAAAACACCCTCTTAATCGGGAGGAAACTTGCAGTAGTGCTGTCATGACTGTCATTTAATGTAGTCAGTTTCATGATTCGTCTTTTTAAGGAATTCGCTTGCACATAATGTCCGCTTCAACAGTATAGTGCGGCAGTCTTAGAACCGAACCCGCCAGCCTTGTCCGTTACCTACCACTGTCACTTTTCACAAGTTTCACAGTGTGAACTAACTATGAATTATTTGTTATGTGACGACTTATTTTTCTTTTGTAAGACAATACTTTCAAGATCGGTCAATAAATGTCGTTGGTTTTGACGTATGTTGCTCCCTTCTTTATGTTTTTAGTGGACATGTTGTGGGATAAAAAAATATATGTTTCACATTTAATTAAGTAGGTTAGTATAGGATTCCATAGTATAACATAAATTGAATTGGTAACTTAGTGTGGCCATGTATTCTGCCTGACCTGTTGTGAAAGGTTTGATGAGCTAAGAGAGTTTCTCAAGGCTTGGAGGTAAGGAGATCCTATGTAAATAGTCTTATCTCTGGGGAGAAGAGGTGGCCACATTGTATTAGTCCGAGGGAGGGGTGTTAGGTATAAGACATGGGTTTGCCCAGAGACTGATGGGCATTGTTGTGGGACATTTCATGAACATGGATTGCTTGTAACAATGCTCCCGATATCGTTAATAAATCTGCAGTACCACTCCAGTTGTCTGTAAGTCATTTTGACCACAATGTGTCCTGTTCAGCTATGTTACATCATACAACATTTGGGACATGTATCTACTATTGTTGTGGAACTATATTAGGCCTGCGTTTACACTGACCGAATTCAAACAGACAATCTATTAATAGTTCGTCCTACGCTTTGACGTGACTGTATAAGCCTACTGATTGATTTCAGATTGGTGTGACTGTATTTCTGATTGATTTCAGATTGGTGTGAAGACAACAGCTGGCTGGATCCTCTTGCTTTCGTGTGTTTCTCTTTCACAGTCAAGTAGCACTCAACGCTGAAATGGCTAATTGAAAAGAGAAATCGAACTTATTTTTTGTTATTTGTGTTAGTTGAACATTATACGCCTACTTCGGGTTTAAGGTTTTGTAATTGACGCATTCTGTTCACTTAATGAATGTACTTAAATGTCTAAAAAATAAGGATTATTGTCTCTGAAAATGCTTCATGTCTCATATGTGTGTCAGAGTTTCTAAGTTGATATCCCACAAAAACACAAAACATGAATGACATGACTCGTTCTAGTCTCATTTTAAATAGAAACGAGTTTAAGTATTAAAAAGCTCCCCATGTAAATGTTTGTCTATTTCACTTGATAAATTAGGCTCATTGTTTTCAATTATGTCCTATCATCTGAGTGAGAGAGAGAGTGTGCGTGTGTATTCATTTCTGTTTCAAAGTTCTCTGCGTTTCTCTTCGATGAAGACTGTCTCTTCTGTCAAAGGCTGCCCATCGAGTATCGCCATTTTGACAGGAGGCCAGCAGTGTCCTGTTAAATTGAGTGGATTTATGTTTCAATGCAGAAGAAACACGAAGCCACACTTCCCCCCCCCCCCCAAATGTAAACATCTCGTTGCGATCTGTGAAGTGGGAGAAGGGCCGGAGTGTCAACAACTAGGTTTGACGTCATCGCGTAGCTTTCAGCGGGCTCAATGTTCACGACTGACGCAGGAGGGCGCTGTGGTCCACGCCGATGCAGGCTGGCCGTTAGGGGTAATTAAGACATAAATAGGTTTGGTTAATTAGTCTCATTATCCTCGGGGTTCTATAAACATGATCTCGTGTTAAATTTATAGTCTGAGTGATTATCTTTTAAGCAGGGAATGAGTCCCGCTTCGTGTCCTACCTGCCGCGTCTACGGAGGGTATACTGTAGGCCGCTGTTCTCCTCTCATCGTAGGAATAGAATAGAATATATTCATTTGTCAGTTCACAAGTGCAGCGAAATTAAGGTGGCAGCTTTCAGACTTCAGTGCAATTGAAAAGTAAAAAAAAAAAAAAACAATACAAATATAGCCTATACAATATAACTATACAGATGTACACTATAAATACCCAGCTTAAGTAAAAACAGGTACAAAAAAACACAAGACATATTACACGTCATAGAGACAAATACAGGTCAGTTTTGCGCATTGTTTAGTGCAATGATGGCTCTTGGAAAGAAGCTGTTTCTCAGCCTGTCAGTTTTTGCTTTGATTTGACGTAAACAAGTGGAAAGTGACATTAGCTAATCAGGCTTCAATTAGACTAATATCTGGTGGCAAAACAGGTCATTTGTCTAGACCCCCCGAGGGAGATCCGGTGAGCTATGCTACTATCTTCAAACGTCACAGACCTAATGTTGTTTGGATCGAATAACAGGCTGGAAGCGCGAGGAGAGGAATCGAATCTGTTTCAGACTCTGAATCCGTAGAGGGTGTGTGTGTGTGTGTGTGTGTGTGTCTGTGTGTCTGTGTGTCTGTCTGTGTGTGTGTGTGTGTGTGTCTGTGTGCTAATTTATGACGGCGGCACGCAGTTGATTTCTAACCCGATTGCCTTAATTAAAACATCTTTCTTCGCTCCCAGCGCGCTCACACACCGACACAAACACACACACACACACACACACACACACACACACACACCCAGTCCCAGCGCCCGCTCCCGTAACTTTTGGTCTCAGGGGTGTTCGGCGGCGTCTGCACTGAACGGCAGATGGCCTCGCGCCGGCCGGGCTCTCCCTCTTTCCGCTCGCTCCTTTGTTCGCGGTATTCGAACAACGTGAGCTCGCGAGTCAACGGGGGATTAAAACAAATCAACACAGCGGCCAACAAAAGAGATGTTAACCATTCAAGGCTCGTGCCCAAGGCGCACGGTCGGTCACTAGGCTTGAAGGAGAGCGAGATTGATATCAGAGTGGGCAGCCGGCTGGCGATACTTTGTGTGTGTGTGTGTGTGTGTGTGTGTGTGTGTGTGTGTGTGTGTGTGTGTGTGTGTGTGCGTGTGTCTGTTCGTGTGTGTGACCGTAAATACCATGTCTGCTCCCTCTCTTACGTCGCGTCCGTGCGCACCTTCCTCGAGCAGCACTCCTGGGGCAGCGCGCTACACAAACGACTGCCGCGGATCGAAAGAGCAACTCGTTACGAGTCCATTGAAAACAGTTCACACACACACACACACACACACACTCGTTACGAGTCCATTGAAAACAGTTCACACACACACTCACTCACACGTTACCAGTCCATTACAAACAGTTGCTTCATAATTATTTGTCGGCAATGAATTAAGTATTGTCCACATTTCGGGCTCTTTAGGATTTCTCCACTGAAGGATTCTTTTTACGACATGGATACAGGCTGTTATATTAAATTAAATTATATTAGATTTACCCACACTTTGTTTTATAGCATGATGAGTTAGAATTATGTAAAATAGTTTATATTAACTGGTCGTTTGATAGATTTTTGCCAATAGTGTATTGGTAAGGTAACCCTAATTAATTCCGCGTCAATGTATGTTTTTATTTAGGGTTCACGCAATTACTCAACTCGTAGAGGAAGGTGACTCCAACACTAAAAGGTCACAGGGTCAACTCACCAGGACTACTGATTAATGCCCTCTCTATGAAGCGGCCTGTGATAAACATGCATATCAAACTGAATAACGATAAATGTAATTTACAGAATTTTGTCATAATAACCGTATGAGGCTTATGCACGTGTGTGTGAGAGAGACTAAATGTATCTGGGATAGAAAGCTGTTTTTCTGTTTTTGCTTTATGTAGCGTACTGGGATAAACGTGCACATAAACTGAATAACGGTAAATGTAATTCACAGAATTGTGTCATAATAACTGTATGAGGCTTATGCACGTGTGTGTGTAAGTGAGACTACATGTATGTTACCAGCGATAGTCAAACAGGTTACAGTTTACATAATGGAGTGTAGTTAAAGTAGTATGATGCTAATTTTCCACAGGTGTTTTTTTCTGACGTGCCCTGCCACGCACGGTGTGGTGACGCGTCAATATTGCACGGGACAGTCTTCAAAATATCAGCCATAATAAATCACACACACAAACACACACACACACACACACACACACACACACACACATACACACACACACCGACGCCCCTCATCAACCGCTGTGTGTCATTAAGGGGAGGGAGAGCAGTGTGTGTGTGTGTGTGTGTGTGTGTGTGTGTGTGTGTGTGTGTGTGTGGAAAAAGGAGTTGATGTGTGTGCAATATGCAAATAACTCGCGCACAAAGCTCCCCGC
>NC_137920.1:1972732-1977732 GCF_963457725.1 Sprattus sprattus | reverse complement strand
CTGTGTTAGACTCATTGTCAAGGTACTTGTTCTAATAATAATAATAATAATGCTTAGTTGCAAAGCTAATGCTGTTTTGGTATTTTAGTAATAGCTTTTTTATAATTGTATAGAACTGTAGATAAGTGTTCATAACTGAATGTGACTTTTTTTTATAAATGTGTACAACTGTAGATAAGTGTTCATTACTGAATGTGACTTTTTTATATTTGTATACAACTGTAGATAAGTGTTCATAACTGTTTATAATTGTTTATAACTGTAGATAAGTGTTCATAACTGTTAATAATTGTTTATAACTGTAGATACGTGTTCATAACTGTTTATAATTGTTTATAACTGTAGATAAGTGTTCATAACTGTTTTTAATTGTTTATAACCGGTGTAATCTCTCTGACCATGAAGAATTCTGGGAAAATTCTGCCTGTAGATCTAGATCTATTTTTCCAGTATCACACAGTGGCGTACACACACACACACACACACACACACACAGACACGCAAGCACACACACACACATGCACACACGCACATGCACACATGCACGTACACACACACACTCTCACACACAAACACACACACACACACACACACAAAGTTAGGGAGAGAAAGTGAGATGGAGAGAAACAAACCAAGTTGCTTTCGGCATGCACACACAAACACACACACACACACACACACACACACGCGACAGGCATGTCTATGCATCAAGACCCGCTGATAAGACAAACATTAACAAGCAGTAACTGCCCCCCCCACACACATACACATTAACAAGCAATAACTGTCCACACACTCACACAATCACACAGACACACACACACACACCACTGTCACACATGCTCACACTAACACACACACACACACACAGATTAACAAGCAGTAAACTGCCCACACCACGTTCTGAGTGCCTTTATATGCTGTGCGGGGGGGATTGTGTGTGCCCGGTATCTGTGTGTGTGTGTGTGTGTGTATGTGTGTGGGTTACCACCGGCACCATGAGCCTTTGTGTAAGTGGATGAGAGAGAGTGTGTGTGTGTGTGTGTGTGTGTGTGTCTATAAAGATAGGTTAGGGTATTTTACTGGTGAGTTAAGCAACACTTGAATGGTGGTTTTTCATCAGGCGTTGAAAGGCCAGCTAGATGGACAGTCTCAGATAAGAGCGAGAGGGAGAGAGAGGGAAAGGGAGAGGGAGGGAGAGAGAGAGAGAGAGAGAGAGAGAGGGAGGGAGGTAGGAAGGGAGAGAGAGAGAAGAAGGGAGAGAGAGAGAGAGAGGGAGGGAGGGAGGAAGGGAGAGAGAGAGAGAAGAAGGGAGAGAGAGAGAGGGGGGGGAGAGAGAGTGGGAGAGAGAGAGAGGGGGGGGCGGGAGAGAGAGGGAAGAAGGGAGAGAGAGAGAGAGGGAGGGAGGGAGGAAGGAAGGGAGAGAGAGAGAGAGAGAGGGGGGGGCGGGAGAGAGAGCGAGAGGGAGGGAGAGAGAAGAAGGGAGAGAGAAGAAGGGAGAAAGAGAGAGAGAGAGTGGGAAAGAGAGAGAGAGAGAGAGAGAGGGTGGGGTAGGTGGTGAGTGAGAGAAGTAATAAAAAGGGAAACAAGGCTGAAGGAAGGCGTCCCCCTGAATGCGAGCCACGCGCCTCTTGTTATCAAGTTAATTAAAGCTCGCTCGTCTGACTCTGTCACGCGACCGGTAAAGAGACGACAGAAAAAAAAAGGGAATTTTGAAGAAGAAGAAAAAAGAACCGACTTTCAAACCCGGGCCTCTGACGGCGGTGCCTCAGTGGGGCCGCGTGCGTGTCAAGGGCTGCCTCCTCGCGAGCGCCTGTCTGCCTCGCCAATCGCTTCAGCGCGCGCAGGGGGGTCTTTTTATACGCGCCCCTTGAAAGGCGAACGACAAGCAGCCAATTATGGAAGTTTGAAGTTGAAAATGGGACTGAGAGAGGACGGAAATAAATAAATAAATGCAATAGAATATATTTGCATAATTCGCCAGAGTGCGGAGAAGAAATGTTTGGGGAGGAAAAGAGGAGGGGTACAAAGGCTATCGCATCAGAGAGACCACTCACTTCTCTCTTCTCTCTTCTCTCTCTCTCTCTCTCTCTTTCTCTCTCACACTCTCTCTCTCTCCCTCTCTCTCTCTCTCTCTCAAAGGCTATCGCATCAGAGAGACCACTCTCTTCTCTCTGTCTGTCTCTCTCACTCTCTCCCTGACATGTTCAGTTTGTGTGTCATACAGAGAGAGAGAGAGAGAGAGAGAGGGAGAGAGAGAGGGACAGAGAGAAAGAGGCGGCCGCTTTTAAGAGCAGGCTTAAATGGACGCATTGAAATTCAGAGGGCCCGCTGGGCGCGCGCCAGCTCTGAGGTCAAGTGACGCGCGGATTATATGCTTCTTCATAATAATATTAATTAAACAATTTGCATGCTAATAAGGTAACAATTATCTGGGCCTTCTGTCAAAAGATTCGGGTTATTACAACACGCCGCTCCCGGTGCCACCGGGGTCAGCGCGCGCCAGCGAGCGCGGAGAAATTTCAACTCGAATTAACATTCTGGCGGTATTGGAGAAATTGGATAAATAAAGTCGAATTAATTCACGGTAATGGAGGAGGTGCGGGCAAAGCGCACAGGAGGAGGGAGGGAGAAAGACAGGGAGAGAAAGAAAGACGGAGAGAGAGAGAGAGAGAGAGAGAGAGAGAGAGAGGAAAATGAGAAAACGAGCGTGGACCCATTTACTGTTAAACATGCACGCGACTGATTACCTCTCTGTATTCAAGGCCACGCACACCGTCTCTCTCCCTCTCCCACTCCCTCTCTCTCTCTCTCTCTCTCCCTCTCCCTCTCTCTCTCTCTCCCTCTCTCTCTCTCTCTCTCCCTCTCTCTCTCTCTCTCTCCATATTTGACACAAAACCAGGCGGTTATCGCCATCGGCGCGAGTCGCCCCTGGCCTGCGTTTACATTTAGTATTTATAGAGGGCGAGAAATGATCTCATGAATAAGCCCGAGTCCCCCCTGGGGTCGCGCGGTAGCTCGGGCACGTCCATGCAGCCGCCACTCTTCAATATTAAATGTCATATAAGTTTTTGGTTTTCATTTGCCAAACATTGTTTAAGGGTAATATTAAACTCAGCTGCAAAGGCCACATTTACAGGTATACTGATGGGGAAAAAAATCAGCTAGTGCCCTCAGAATAAACGGCATAGACGTTGACGCTAATATGACAGCAAAGGAGATAATAATTAGGAAATAATTTCAAGAGCTGCTTGCTTGACACCGCAACAGCTATCTCCGGGCCTGCTAGAGCACATTTGCCTATAGAGAGAGAAGCAAGCCGGGGGAATAACGGAGAGACACGAGCGCTCCGTTATGGGCACGAACACCAGCTGTTGGAAAGTGATTCTTATTGATTTACTGTGTTAATCTTGTGACAAAAGAACGACTTGTGCGGGACCCCTAGATAGTTTATATTCGATGACCAGCCATATTGCTTTATTGTGAGTAGGCGAAGTAGCCACAGGGGTGTGATGCTTAGGTAAGGTTGGCATCGAGTGATTTGTTGTGTGTTTGTAAATAGATTTAGTAGCCGCCCTAATGGTAATACATTTACAACTTCGGCAAAAAAATCGTGGAACTAACATAAACTTTAAGAGTGTTGGCCGTCTGTTTTGTCATTGTTCATAAATGTTTTGTTTTAGTAATCCTTAGAATTAACTCGGGGATATGGTCAACTCTTAAAAAACAAAAATACGGTGATAAAAAAAATACTCGATTTACAAAAAAACCTTTCCCAGTTTCACAAGCACACAATGGTGTACAAGACGGCACCGAATCGTCTTTCTCTCTCTCTCTCTCTCTCTCTGTCTCTCTGTCTCACTATGTGTGTGTGTGTTTGTGTGTGTGTGTGTGTGTGTGTGTGTGTGTGTGTGTGTGTGTGTGTGTGTGTGTGTGTGTGTGTGTGTGTGTGTGTGTAAAAAAGAGAGAGATCGGCGGGGAGCGGCTTGTAGTTTTAAATTCGACCTGACAGCTCGCGAAAGGGCCGTGATGAATCGCCTATTAGAATCACTCTATTCAGCGCGCACCTCGTCTCCCGTAAATTGGAAAACATCCCTTTAAACGTTTAGGGCGGAGCAAGGACCGGAGAAACCGCCGGTAAGACCGGCAGACCGGTGGGGGTGTAGCCTACTCTTAGCCCGTAGTTTCCGAACCGAGGAGTGAACGTAATGTTCCTTTCCTCAAAGAAAAAAGAGCGTAAGAGAGAGAAATGTGACCCTCTTTGAACTGATTAAGCGGGTAGTTGAGCTTTTCTTTCGCCAAACCTTCCCCGTCTGTCCTCGCTCGTGGCTGTGACGCTGTGATTACCGGAGTCCCGCGCCCTCTGTTGTGACAGCGCTGATATTGTTTATTGAGGTGGTTGTCAGGGGTAATTAGCAATCGATATGGAAAACGGTTTAAAGCAGCCACGTCTCTGACGTCAGCGTCGATTAGCGTTTCTTATTGGTCCCCAAACTGCCAGCTCCCGGGCCGGATTCCTCCTCGCGGAAGGAGAGGAGGCGGTGGGAGGCCTCTTGTTGACAAAGTGGGCGAAAAAAATCTGCTGCGCTCACACGCGCCTCTCCTTCATTCCGAGAGCGTGAGGCATGTCCACGTCTCGGCCCTGCATCCACTGTCCGCCACCGCTCGTGAAGCTGCCGCTCTGAGTTCACGACGGCTCGCCGAGCCTTTCCCCGTGCCCCATCACCGCCCCCCCGGCCGCCACCACTGGTGAAAATGATGGATAGTCGGATCCTCGAGCACTCTCATCATGCGCCGTTCGGGGGCTCTTTGAGCGGCATGGTCGGGGTGGGATTCCCGTTCCACCACCTCGGTCATCATCACCACGTTTACCACGAGCTGGCCACCGGTCACCAGCTGCACTCGGCCGCCGCCGTCCCCTTCTCCATAGACGGATTATTGAACTCGAGCTCGTGCTCGGCGTCTCTGACGAACACGAACCCGCTCCTATCGCCCGGCGG
>NC_137920.1:1965232-1967732 GCF_963457725.1 Sprattus sprattus | reverse complement strand
CGTGTTGATTTAGAAGTATTCCGTCTCAAGAATTAGATAGAATCTCCATTAAAGGCACCCAGTGCAACTTTCGAGGCTTAAAAATAAACATTCAATTTCTAGTCTTTTTTACACGTAGTAAGTTTCAATAACTCCATACCATTACATATCGACATTCAAGGAGCAAAGATGAGACGTCGTCGTGTGGTGAGAACTGATAGAAAATCGATAACAACAACAATCGCCGCCATTTTCTTTATGTTTTGTAACCTACATTAAATACAGCAGGATTCCAGTCAATGGAAAAATGGCC
The DNA here is from genome assembly GCF_963457725.1 of Sprattus sprattus. Classification (NCBI taxonomy): domain Eukaryota; kingdom Metazoa; phylum Chordata; class Actinopteri; order Clupeiformes; family Clupeidae; genus Sprattus; species Sprattus sprattus. The sequence continues at coordinate 1,967,440 of NC_137920.1, read as the reverse complement.
TCTCCCCACCGGCGATTGTTGTTGTTTACGATTTTCTATCAGTTCTCACGACACAACGACGTCTCATATTTGCTCCTTGAATGACGATATGTAATGGTATGGAGTTATTGAAACTTACTACGTGTAAAAAAGACTAGAAATTGAATGTTTATTTTTCATTGAATGTTTACATAAAGTTGCACTGGGTGCCTTTAACATATGGATACCCTGTGCCCAGATTATAAGTATTATATCATGTTGATCAAGAAGAACTCAGACTCTGTGAATTATTTAATTGTGATTAGAGGTTAGTTCCACCCTACTAATTCAATGGTAATCCTATTCAGTGCGATAGGAACTGAAGGCTCACAATCAAGAATCGTGTTGATCTAGAATAATCATATCGTGTTGAACTAGAAGAATCATATCGTGGTGATCTAGAAGGACTCAGACTCAAGAATTGTATCGTGTTGATATAAGATTTACATTGGCCGCCATTTTAAATGGTCTCTTGAGTCCATTCTTACATCATCAAATGCACACTTCAATTAGCAACATTGTAATTAGACACTCAACTGGATTCACACACACACACACACACACTCACACACACTAGACTGGATCCATACACACATACACACACACACACACACACACACACACACAGTTTGAGCTGGCCTCTAGCGCTTTGGCCAGTCTTCATTTTGCTCATGGATTAGTGTAATATGGATTAGTGTACTGCAAGTTAGACACATACACACACATACACAAGTCAGACTTTTGACTTATGGAGCGAGCACACACACACATAAAATTTGAGTACATATATATATATTTAATTTAAGTCAACTTAACTTAAAAATTATACATCGGCTAAACTGATTTATTTTATTATCATTTTCATTATTTTTAAATTCTCTGAACTCATATTATTCCAAAATCGTCCAGGATTTTGCCTCGTCGGATATTTGTGTTTCGCTGGGTCTTTCACAAACTAGTTATTACGCCCTTACAAGTTTTTGAAAGGGTATCTCCCTTACATTCCGACTTCTTGCGCAAGCTCTTACTGTAGAGAGAGTCATTGGTCGACCGCCTTCCCAGTTGTACATTTACATTTACATCTGTGATTTAGCAGACACTTTCATCCAAAGCGATTTACAAGGAATTATTCATTTATAGATCAGGAGCAGTTTAGGGGTTCACACTTATACACTCGGTAAGGAGGAGTGGGGAATCAAACTAGCAACCCTCCAACATCTCGATTACTAAACGACTCCTCTACCTTAAGGGCTCAGATACACATACGCGTTTTTGTAAAAACGCGATGCTAGGAAATGCATTGATTCCTATGGTACGGGGCGCTTTGCGTGAAAGCGCGCCGTACCATAGGACTCAATGTATTTCCTAGCGTCGCGTTTTTACAAAAACGCGTATGTGTATCTGAGCCCTAAGCCTGCCGTCTCCGTCTCTCACCACAAGATCTCTGCCATGGTGTTCTCAACGACGTTGATGACGTCAGATACTAAAAAAATATTTTGAGTTATCAGGCAATGTTTACTCAAACAAATACATTCCAATATAATTAAAACGTCTTCACTTGTTCAGAAAACGTATACATTTAAAGTTGGGTCAACTAAATACCAGGTTTTAAGTACTGTTAATACTAAATAATGTTAATAAGTTAGTAGAACTGTTTGGGTTTACAGTGCTCGTATACACACAATAGATGCTGAGTCATACCCAGCCAGGGTCTCCAGAGATGCAACTGCCCAGTGTCAGGGGGGTATGCAGCAACAATTTTAGCGCCCCCCCCCCCCCCCTTTTTTTTTGCTTTATCCATCTTCCATCCAACCAACTCACTACTCGTAGCCTAGTTCAAACTGCTTGTGTGTTCAGCGGTCACGGCGCTCACGCTCCCTCTTCTATGTCAAAATTCTATTATGGAATCTTAAGAGATGAGGCGCCTACTCTAGTCTGTTTAGTCCTCTAAAATGTTATATAACATTAAGGAAATGCAGAAATTATTTAGAAACGCACAACAGTAGCTATATATAGAAAATACTCCAAACATTTTAATATTATTTTTTTTTTACCATCGCTTTGGCGCATACCCACTTTTTGCGCCACTGAGGGTCTCTCACTCCTACCCCATTCAACTAACCCAAAATCCAGGTGTGTTTTCAGAACCAGAAAACTAACCCCAAACCTCCCTCTCAATCCTGCCCCATG
>NC_137920.1:1910232-1930232 GCF_963457725.1 Sprattus sprattus | reverse complement strand
GTGTCCTTCTGATACCAGCAGGCAGAGAGTTGTGTTAAGTAAGGCAGACTGTGAGAGAGCTGAGAGGCTCTTCCTGTCCCTCTCTGTAACGGAAATGATGGGTGTGTGTGTATCTCTGTGGGTGTCAACGTGTATGTGTGTGCGTGTGGGTGTGTGTATCTCTGTGGGTATATGTGTGTGTGTGTGTGCGTATTTATGTGTACGTGTGTGCGTCTGCGTCTGTGCGTGGGTGTGTGTGTATATGTGTGTTTATCTATGCGTGCTCGTGTGTATGCGTGTGTGTGTGTGTGTGTGTGTGCGTGTGGGTGTGTGTTTGTGTGTGTGTGTGTATGTGGGTGTTTGTGTGTGTCTTATGTGATGGCCTGTTGGTGTGTGTGTGTGTGGTTTTGTATGTGTGTCTGTGTGTGCGTGAGGTGTGTTTGTGTGCATGTTAAAAAGTTAATTCTCCAAACGTATGCTCTTTAGTATACGATTGTTTTATTTTCTTGCTTGTCTTATGTGAAGGCCTCTGTGTGTGTGTGTGTGTGTGTGTGTGTGTGTGTGTGTGTGTGTGTGTGTGTGTGTCTGTGTGTGTGTGTGTTTGCCACCGTGACATACTCCTGCTACCAAAAACCCACAACTTCCACACCCACCTCTCTCTCTCTCTCTCTCCCTCTCCCTCTCTCTCCCTCTCTCTCTCTCTCCCTCTCCCCACACCACCACCTCTCTCTCTCACTGTATGTGTAATATGTGACCATTTGTCTGTGTGTGGGTGTGTGTTTGTGTGTGTGTGTTTGTGTGTCTCTCTCCCTCTCTCACTCACTCTCTCTCTCTCTCTCTCTCTCTCTCTCTCACTCACTCTCTCTCTCTCTCTCCCTTTCGCCCTCTCCACCCCTCTCTCCTTCTCTCTATCCCCCCTCTCTCTCCCCCCCCCTCTCTCTCTCTCTCCCCCTCTCCCCTCTCCCCCTCTATTTCTCCTTCTCTCTCCCCTCTCTCTCCCCCCTCTTTCTCCTTCTCTCTCCCCTCTCTCTCCCTCCCCCTTTCTCCTTCTCTCTCCCTCTCTCTCCCCCTCTTTCTCCCCCTTTCCCCCTCTCTCTCTTTCTCCCCCCTCTCTTTGAGGGAGGAGAGGAGAAGCGACTTTCACTTTCAGTTTTGCGTAGTTTTGCATCATGTCCGGCAGACCTGACTGTAGCGAGTGTGTGACTGAGCCTCGCGGCCCAACACCGGTTAACGAAAGCAGAGAACGCAGTGCAAACAGTAAAAATAGAGAAAGTACAACTGGCGTACTCACCATCTCGGGAGATGCTACTGTGGATAGTATTAGGTCGGAGTTGCTCACCATCGAAACTCTTGTTGAGGATCTACTCTGCCGCCAGTCGGAGCTGAAAGCCCTGCTCCTCCAGCTACACAAGCATGGAGCTCCACTTCCAGCTGATGGCGGGGCGTCTCCGGCGACCGGCGCGAGATCTGCCGCTGGGGATCCAGCTCACCTGAGTAGCACCTGCGCTCCGGTTCAGCTGCGCAATCGGTTTGGTCTGCTCGCTGATCTTTGTGATGAGGAGGCCCGTGACTCTGGTGTGGTTATCCGCGAAGTGCCGAAGAAGTCACGCAAACGGTCCTCCTGCTGCTTCTCCAACCCGGCGAGTCCGACCTCTCCCCCGGGCATCTCTGCCACCAGTGCCCCGCAGAGCAAACGTTCCCGGCTTCTGCATCCCCGCCGGGAACTAGCCCGCCATCCTCCTTCAACATCTCCAAGCGATGATCTCCCCACTCCAGACGGGCGTCCCAGGGTGTCCTCATCTTCATCTGGGTGCTCTCTGGATGCCGCGGCTGCTCCTGGGGACGAATCTCCACCGCCAGGCCACGGCCTGGCGAGCCCTCGGCCTGCCATGCACCGGTCTTCTGCTGACATGGTTAGCTCCGGTAACGTTGGCCCTGTCTGTCAATCTCCGCCGTTGGATTCGGTGAGCTCTACTGCTGGGTGTCGAGCGGCTAACAACAACAGTGCTGCTAACCCTGACATCAGCCTTTGGTGTTTGAAACTCCCACCGAAAACAACTATCCACTACGACTGTCGCGTCCTTTGCAAGCCTGAAATATTGATTGTTGGCGATTCAATTGTTCGACAGCTAATTATTCCAGGCGCAATCACCGTCTCTCTCTCTGGTGGAAAAGTTAGTGACATTTCAAGGCTCATCCCCTCTCTCCTCGACTGGAACCCCACTGTCAACACTGTCATCGTTCACGTGGGGACGAATGACGTCATGGCCAGAACTTCAATCAAACTTCAGGAGGAGCTCGAATCACTCTGTTTCGCCATAGAATGCTTAGGTAAGCACTGCATTATGTCGGGCCCGATTCCTCTCATCTCCAGCAAACCTGAGCGTTTCAGTAGGCTGTACAGTTTGCATAACTGGTTAATGAATTTTTGCCATGCGGCTGGACATGATTTTATCTCAAACTTTGACATTTTCTGGACCAATGTAAATCTGTATAAGCGCGATGGTTTACATCCCAACAAAAAGGGAACTCGGGAATTAACAACAAATTTTATTCATTTCATTGCTTCACTCTGACATATAGGCATACCTTCACAGCATGACCCAAGTCAGTCAGCTAATGTATCCATCTCAAAGAGCACGGGCCCTGTTCATTCTCTGGGGAATACCTCTCACTCTCATTCTCAATCTTGCCTAAAGATGGCTCTTTTTAATGTCCGGTCACTTTCTAAGAAGACTTTTACTGTAAATGACATCATAACATCCCATGAACTCAACAGTATGTTTCTCACTGAAACATGGTTGGATGCCTCAGGCAACTATGAACTCCTTGAGGCGTCTCCACTAGATTTCTCGTTTTCCCACTGCTCCCGCACTAACCAGAAAGGTGGTGGCGTAGCTGCCCTGTTTTCCAATGCACTAGCCTGTAATAATGTTTCGCTTGGTACATACTCCTCTTTTGAATACCTAGCAATGGAAATGAAGCAACCAAACCCCTGTCTAATGGTTACAATCTACCATCCACCACAGAACAGAGTAGGCTTTATCTCCGAGCTTGGAGAATTTCTGTCTTCTATAGTAACTAACTATGATTTTATTCTCATCTGTGGCGACTTCAATATTCACATTGATAATTTAGAAGACTGTTATGCTATGCAGTTTACTGATCTGTTATGTATGTTTGAGCTAAAACAGCATGTTTCTTTGCCTACTCATAACCATGGTCACACCTTAGATCTAGTTATTTCTAAAGGCATAGACATCTCCATAACTGGTACTCTGGATGTGGGTATTTCTGATCATCTGTGTATCTTTTTCAATGTTGCTTGGCCAACTTTATGTAGTGCATCTGGTCAGAAAACTGTTCTGAGACGCTACATTGGGGTAGATACTCCAAATGATTTTATCACTGCTTACAATGGTATTGGGTCTCACGCTGTTTCAAACCAGATCTTTTCTACTAAAAGTTTCTGTAATAGCACTGATCTCTTTTCAGACTGTGAGGAGTTAGTCCGATCTTTTAATGTCTCCGTTACTCAAATTATGGACAAGATTGCACCGATTCAACTAAAATCTGTCCCAAAGAAACGTAAACCACCCTGGAGAACTTCTGAAATCATAAGTACTCTTAAAAGAACTAGTCGTAAACTTGAACGTAAATGGCGCAAGAGCAAAGCTCAGAGTGATTTTCTGAACTATAAAAGGCATTTGCTCATGTATAATTGTGAAGCAAAAAAAGCTCGCCAACAGTATTTTTCACAGATTATATCAGAAAATTCTAACAATTCTAAAGTCCTGTTTAACACCATTGACAAACTAATCAATCCTCCCCGTCTGATACCCGATGAGCTCCGCACAAAAGAAAAGTGCAACCAGTTTGCATCATTTTTTAGTGATAAAATTTCAACTATCAGAAACAACATTATGTCATCTACTACTGTGGGTCTCAGTCATGTACCTTTTAGCCAAACTCTACCCACTAGCACAGCCACTCTCCAGAATTTTTCAGTAATCTTCCAAAATGAACTTGAAGAAGTGGTACAGAAACTAGGGTCAGCTACTTGCTCCCTTGACCCTGTACACTCTAAGCTGTTTAAGCAGGTTTTTAGCTGCGTGGCTGCTGACGTACTTAAAATTGTTAATACATCATTACTATCTGGTATTTTTCCTGTCTGTTTGAAACATGCCATTGTTACTCCACTGTTAAAAAAACCAAGCTTCGATCCCCTGACTTGTGACAGTTATAGACCCATATCAAACTTGCCTTTTCTTGGCAAAATTCTTGAGAAGGTTGTTTACAAGCAACTTGTGTCCTATCTGTCTCAGAATGCCATCTTTGATCCCTTTCAGTCTGGTTTCCGTGTAAATCACAGCACAGAAACTGCTCTAGTCAGAGTGGTTAACGATCTTAGAATTGCTACTGACAATCATAAATTGTCAGTCCTTGTTCTTCTTGATTTAAGTGCTGCATTTGATACGGTTGATCATGCTATTCTGCTTCAACGTCTTGAGCATTTAGTTGGTCTTCAAGGTACAGCCCTCGCTTGGATCTCATCTTACTTAAGCGGAAGATCTTTTACTGTCTCTATTGATAATCTTTTTTCTGACACAAAGCCTATTTTATACGGGGTGCCGCAGGGGTCAATTCTTGGTCCTTTACTTTTTAACTTGTACATGCTACCTCTTGGGTCGATCATCCGGCAACATAACATCTCGTACCACTCATATGCTGATGACACCCAATTATATATGTCTATTTCGTCTGATGATCCCAGTCCTTTGGGGGATCTCACTCACAGCATCTCTGCCATAGAGACCTGGATGGCCCATAACTTTTTAATGTTAAACAAGGCAAAAACAGAGGTTTTGTTGGTTGGCCCAAAAACACTCAGAAATACATTTTATCCAACTCTTAATTCTGTCTTTTCAACACCTTCGGAGGAGGTCAAAAACTTAGGAGTGACCCTCGATGCTGATCTTAATTTTAAAAAGCACATATCCAACATTTTTAAGGCATCTTTTTACCATCTCAGAAACATTTCTAAAGTACGCAACACTCTCTCACAACATGATTGTGAAAAATTAATGCATGCTCTTGTTTCCAGTCGCTTAGACTACTGTAATGCACTTTATGCTGGTTTAACTCAGCAAATGTTAAACAAACTACAACTCATCCAGAACGCAGCTGCTAGAATACTCACTAGAACTCCCAAATATAACCACATCACCCCTATTCTTAAATCTCTTCACTGGCTCCCAGTTAAACAAAGAATTGAATTCAAATTACTCCTTCTTGTCCACAAGTCATTAAATAATCTAGCCCCTCCCTATATTTCTGATCTAATATCTCTTCATAACCCAATCCGTCACTTAAGGTCCTCCAATAAATATCTTCTTAATGTCCCCAGAATTCACACAAAAAACGGTCATGGCGCTTTTAGTTACTGTGCTCCAATCCTCTGGAATAATCTACCGATAGAACTAAGGTCACCTCAATCCGTATTATCTTTTAAGAAGGGTCTTAAAACTTTTTTATTCTCTTTGGCATATAATTCATGATTTTTCTCTTTTACTCTCTTTTTTTTACTGATCTTTTGCATTTTTATTTACTTTATTGGGTTGTCAATGTTTTCAACTATTTTGTATTGTGTTTCTTTTACCTAATAAGCGCATTGAGTCTATGTAAATATGAAATGTGCTATACAAATAAAGTTTGACTTGACTTGACTTGACTTCCCTCTCTCTCTCTCCATCTCTCCCTCGTCCTCTCTCTGTCCCTGCAGGAGTGTGTGTAGTTCTTCCGTGTGTCTCTGGGCCGGTCCGTCAGCTGGAGTGAGCGTCTGGAGTTTGTCTATGGCTGGTACCTCCTCCTCATCTGCAGTGACCTCCTCACCATCGCTGGCACCTCCTCCTCATCTGCCGTGACCTCCTCACCATCGCTGGCACCTCCTCCTCATCTGCAGTGACCTCCTCACCATCGCTGGCACCTCCTCCTCATCTGCAGTGACCTCCTCACCATCGCTGGTACCTCCTCCTCATCTGCAGTGACCTCCTCACCATCGCTGGCACCTCCTCCTCATCTGCAGTGACCTCCTCACCATCGCTGGCACCTCCTCCTCATCTGCAGTGACCTCATCACCATCGCCGGCAGCTTCATCAAGATTGGCATCAAGTCCAAGGTCAGTTGACCAATCACAAATCCCATCCACGTGTCAGTCAAACCTCACCAGCCAATCACTGAGCTGATGTGGGGTTCTCTGCTCCCGCCCTCTAAACCTATCATCCTATGGAATCCTGCTGGGGAAGAGTCATACGCTACCTCACCTTCTTTCAAAAGTACAATGTAGGTGGAGCACACACACACACACACACACACACACACACACACACACACACACACACACACACACACACACACACACACGCACACATATACACACACACACACACACACACACACACACACACACACACACACACACACACACACACACACACACTCACACACACTCACACATACCACACACACACACGCACACATACGCACACACACACACACACACACACACACACACACACACACACGCTCACGCTCACGCTCACACACACACACACACACACACACCACACACACACACACACACACACACACACACACACACACACATACACCAACACTCACACACACACACACACGCACACACACACACACACACATACACACTCTCTAGTCTCTAGTCTCTGCGCATGGGCCCATGACACTTGTTGTTGCAAAACTGCTCCATGTTCACCATATCGATTTGCAGAAGTGGTTTCAACCGCAACTGGCCTTCAGCTCAGAATAACTTGTGCAGAAGCATAAAAACAGGATGTGTTTTTTTGCAGCAAGAGCGTTTAACAGAACACATTCTTTCAGCATTACACTTGTGTCTCTTACACAAGCATACAATGGATTATTAATAATAACAACATAGTTAAACTTTTATATCAGATACATATACGCCTAATGGTGTGTGTGTGTGTGCACGTGCATGTGTGCTTCTTAACTAGTAACTAGTGTGCACTTTGGCCCGTCATAATAGCATGCACTGGGGCCTGTCGTAACTACCTTACGCCACTGTGCTATACACACACGCTCAAACACACACACACACACACACACACACACACACACACACACACACAGTCATGCACAGACATACCAGACACACACACACACGCTATCCTACACATACATACACACACACACACACTTTCCTACACATACATACACACACACACACACACACTAACTACGCTTCATACACACACACACACACCACCCTACACACACACACACACTACCCTACGCAAACATGCACACACGCACACACACTCAGATAAACTCAAACAGCAACACCATAGTTTTGGCTATATTGTAGAAATTGCCTTTATTATATGGGCTTCAAGGTTACAAAATAATCACCTATTTTCTAAAGTGGCGGAAAAACACAAACTACAAAATACTTTTATGACATCAGCAACCTCACATTACACATTAGCATTAGCATATCATATTAGCATGAGTTGGCATAAACGGAAAGCTGAGCTGAATCTTCAACAGGTGCAGCCGACGCAGGAGAGAAGCGTGTTGAGTTCAGACACAGGAGAGAAGCGTGTTCAGTTCAGACACAGGAGAGAAGCGTGTTCAGTTCAGACACAGGAGAGAAGCGTGTTCAGTTCAGACACAGGAGAGAAGCGTGTTCAGTTCAGACACAGGAGAGAAGCGTGTTCAGTTCAGACACAGGAGAGAAGCGTGTTCAGTTCACACACAGGAGAGAAGTGTGTTCAGTTCAGACACAGGAGAGAAGCGTGTTCAGTTCAGACGCTGTCTTCAGCCACTTCCACGCCATCATAGGTGTCATCATGGAGGTTTTCCTCTCCGCTCTGCTCCCCCTCTCCGCTCTGACGTCCAGAGGCCTGTCCTCCTCTTCTGCTCCTCAGGTTGAACCAGATCCCAGAAGCCCCCAGGCCCAGCAGCCCACAGCCCATGAGTGGAGCGTACGCCCTGTAGAAAGGAGAGTCCACCCCAAAGGAGTCCCTGTACAGAAGACGGATGCTTCCTTCAGAACAAACCCTTGGTTTCCAACGAGCCCCTTCATAGACCCTCCACGTGTACAGCCCACTGTCCTCTGCTGTGGGATTGGATATGATCAGGGCGTGATGAGGGGAGGATTCAGTCACTCTGCCCCTCAGATCCTCAGGCAGAAGCACAGTATCATCGTATCTGTCTAGAATCAGAACCTGGGGCTGTAGAGCTATCTGACGGTACCACCGTAACTCCAGACGGCTAAAGTTGTGTGCAGTGGCATTATATTCCAGAAGGACACTCTCACCGTGAGAAAATGTGAGCTCTAAGTGGGACAGTTTGTCACAAACAAAGAGCCTAAAGTACTTCATGAGGCCACGCCCATCACACTGATATCTCCCATGGTGTTGCTGAGACACAGAGGGAATGATGAGGGAGTAGTCCCCAGTCTGGCTGCCATTTAGCATGTACATCACTTCCTGTTGACGAGTCTGAGTGTTGCTGAGACGGACACCCCCAGCAGGAGTGGCCCAGTACACTTGGGCGGGGGACTCTGTTTTTAAAACACAAGGAATAGTCACGTTCTCCTCTTCGTTAGCTAAGACGTATTGAAATACATCCACATGACTATGGGTCACACTTTGGCACTGAGCTCCTCTCCATGTTGTGCACAAGAAAGTGACACCGTAGTCATCATCCATAACCCCAGAGAGTGTGACCTGAGAGTTGTTGAGATCAAAGTGCAGTCGGCCTCTCATGTCCTCCAGGAGTGGCTCCAGGGAGGAGCTGGTGTCAAGGACCAGAACGGGCTTCATCCTAATGACTCGGTACAGCTGTAAGCTCCTCCCGTGCCCCAGGGTGGAATCCTTCCTGCACACCACAACACTGCCGTCATTTCTTACACTGTTAACCTCTGTATCGCCGCTCTTCTTACAGACCGTGAGGTGATAGCTGACGTGTTTTCTGTTGTTTCCTCCTGTGCAGCATTCAGTCCTGTAGACTCCACTGTGGGCAGTAGTGAGGTTGGTCATAAGAAAACCCATACGCTCACTCTTACATTTGCAATCATAGCCATCTGGCTGTGGTCTCTGTGGCTGTGAGCAGTTGACCAGAAGCAGATCTTCATCTCCAGACACTCTGTACAGCACTGAAGAATTCGTCGAGCAGGACCAGCAATGAAAATCAGCACTTCCTCCTTCGACCCGAATCATGTTAACAGGATCAGTGGCAGAAGCGGCGCCAGCGATGACAAACAGCAGCAGAAATCCACTCATGACCACTGAGGTCTCCATTCTGAGTTCTGAGTTCTGTGATTCTGTTCAGTTCAGTTCAGTCGTCTTGTGTCCTTCTGATACCACCAGGCAGAGAGTTGTGACTGTGAGAGCTGAGAGGCTCTTCCTGTCCTTCTCTGTACCGGAACTGATGTGTGTGGTGTGTGTGTGTGTGTGTGTGTGTGTGTGTGTGTGTGTGTGTGTGTGTGTGTATGTATTTTCGTGTGTATCTATGTTTATGCTTGTGCTTGTGCTTGTGCGTATTTATGTGTACGTGTGTGTGTGTGGCCGTGTATGTTTGTGTGTGTGTGTGTGTGTGTGTGTCTCTGTGTGTCTTTGTGTCTCTGTGTGTCTGTGTGTGTCCGTGTGTGTGTATGTGTGTATCTGTGTGTCTTGCCACGGTGACATACTCATGCCACCCAAAACACCACAGCTTTCGCAACCCCCCCCCCCCTCTCCCTCTCTCTCTCTCTCCCTCTCCCCACACCACCACCTCTCTCTCTCACTGTGTGTGTAATATGTGACCATTTGTCTGTGTGTGGGTGTGTGTTTGTGTGTGTCTCTCTCTTTCTCCCCTTCTCTCTCTCCCTCTCTCTCTCTTTCTCCCCTTCTCTCTCTCCCTCTCCCCCTCTCCACCTCTCTCTCCTTCTCTCTATCCCCCCTCTCTCTCTTTTTCTACCCCCTCTCCCCTCTCTCCCCCCCTCTTTCTCCTTCTCTCTATCTTTCTTACCCCTCTCTCCCCCTCTCTCTCTCTCTCCCCTCTCTCTCCCTCCCCCTTTCTCTCTCTCTCTCCCCCTCTCTCTCTCTCCCCTCTCTCTCCCTCCCCCTTTCTCCCTCTCTCTCCCCCCTCTCTCCCCCCTCTTTCTCCCCCTCTCTCTCTTTTCCCCCCTCTCTCTTTCCCTCTCTCTTTCCCTCCCCCCTCTCCATCTCTCCCCCCCCTCTCTCTCTCCCTGCAGGAGTTTGTGGAGTTCTTCTGTGTGTGTCTGGGTCGGTCCGTCAGCTGGAGTGAGCGGCTGGAGTTTGTCAACGGCTGGTACCTCCTCCTCATCTGCAGTGACCTCCTCACCATCGCTGGTACCTCCTCCTCATCTGCAGTGACCTCCTCACCATCGCTGGTACCTCCTCCTCATCTGCAGTGACCTCCTCACCATCGCTGGCACCTCCTCCTCATCTGCAGTGACCTCCTCACCATCGCTGGCACCTCCTCCTCATCTGCAGTGACCTCCTCACCATCGCTGGCACCTCCTCCTCATCTGCAGTGACCTCCTCACCATCGCTGGCACCTCCTCCTCATCTGCAGTGACCTCCTCACCATCGCTGGCACCTCCTCCTCATCTGCAGTGACCTCCTCACCATCGCTGGCACCTCCTCCTCATCTGCAGTGACCTCCTCACCATCGCTGGCACCTCCTCCTCATCTGCACTGACCTCCTCACCATCGCTGGCACCTCCTCCTCATCTGCAGTGACCTCCTCACCATCGCCGGCAGCTTCATCAAGATTGGCATCGAGGCCAAGGTCAGTTTGCCAATCACAAATCCCATCCGTATGTCTGTCAAACCTCACCAGCCAATCACTGAGCTGATGCGGGGACCTCTGCTCCCGCCCCCTAGAACCTGTCGTCCTATGACGTGTGTGGGATCCTGCTGGGGACGTCTACTCTGCTGGTGTGGGTGGGAGTCATACGCTACCTCAGCTTCTTTCAAAAGTACAACGTACGTGGAGCACACACACCACACACACACACACACACACACACACACACACACACACACACACACACACACACACACACACACACACACACACACACACACACACACACACACACACACACACAGTCACACACACACAGTCACACACACACACTCACATACACACACACACACACACACACACACACACACACACACACACACACACACACACACACACACACACACACACACACACACACACACACACACACACACACACCCGGGTGCCTCATTTCTATGGAGAGAGAGACTGTCTGTGTCTGTGAGAGGTATGAAGTTAAAACACTTCCCTGTTTACCCAAGTGAAGGAAGTGTTTTTGGTGTCTAGTTGTGTGGATACTGTGTCTTTCTACCTTGTCTTTGTGTCTTGTGTATTGTGCCTGTTTTTGTGTGTTTGCTTTGGTTGGTACGGCTAGCTATGTACGTAGCTTCGGGCTGAGTGCCTGGGTCTAGTTTGGGCCTGTCTTGGGCCTTGAGAGGGTGCCGATATTTGGGCCTAATCGGTCAAGCAGGTGCCTAGGGTACCAGGTTACTTCAGTCCCGGGTGAGTACGGCCTGTATATGTGTGTTTGATTTCTATGTGTTTATGTGGTGGGTATTGTGTAGGGGTTGACTGTCCCCCCTGTAAATATATATGGGCCATTCTACCGAATTCGTGTAATATGCAGTCCCTCAACAATAAAAACTATTTACAAAACAATTAGGTATTTAGGCATAGATATTTAATTAGAAAATGTTATGGTCTATATAAACCCAATGCATTACATGAGATAGTGATAAGCTAAATATATACAAAATCATCATTTATAGGGTACTTTCTATTGGGAAGTAGCTGTCCCCAACCCTGACATCTAAATTTCAATGCCTTTAAATAACACTTTTCAATTTTTTTTGATTTTTTTCAATGATTTAATTTCAAAGACCTTTATGATTGGGTTGAAACAGAACTTGGAATATTTAGATTTATTGTGGGTTTAATTTTTAAATCAATTTTCTATACTCAAAAAATCATGTCCCTAGTTTTCATGTCACTACCGAAACACAAGAGTTTTAGTCCATTGGCTGACCCTGTGTTTTAGCCACGACTCTGCATTTTTGACCATGCATTGACACTGCATCTCTGTCCCTCATGGTTGAATGGTAAGTAGCTAAATCCCATAGTTTTTATATAATGGTGTTCCAAAGTCTGAAAATCGACGTGTAACCTTAAGAATTGTCACTACCGAAACGCATGTTTTCTTCAATTAAGTAAACCTTTTGGGGTTTCATGGAAAATCTTATGTTTGTATGTGTGTTCACCTCTTCAAAGATGTGTTTGCAAGCCGTGTGCTTGCTAGAATTCTTTATTTATGCTTAAAGTTAGCTAGAATTGTCACTACCGAAACAGTCACTACCGAAACATATGGTAGTGACCAGATGATTTTGGTAGTGACAAAATGAAATGGTAAGTAGTTCAATCCCATAACTTTTAAATAAATGTGTTGTGTGGACTAAAGGGCGGCCCAGAGCACCTTTTGGATGATTTTGGGAGAGAAATGAACATCCATCCAACAGTGCAGTCACTACCGAAACACTGGATGTCACTACCGAAACAGTGCAGCACTACCGAAACACTGGATGTTTTGTAAAAAATGAAGTATATTGAGTAATCAACTAAAATGTTATGATACTGATTGGATTAATGTATGTTCAATTTCATCAATCAACAACTCTGGAATCAATATGATCAGTATTTTGCATTTTACAAAGAAATATTGCACTTAGATTTTTATGGATTTCATTGTGAAAACCTTCAAGAAATATTTGTAAAAATACTCTTAAGAGAAGGGAAGGAAACAAAATCTGAACAGGTCAATGATAATACTTTTTTACTATAGTAAATGTGATGTTTCGGTAGTGACAATTTTTGGAAGAGGAAAAACATTCCAACACATTCTGAAAATACAATATAAAAATTGACTGTTCTTTTACTAGATATGTGTACTTTAGATATGGTACAATATACATACAGACAAAGTTTTGGGAATAAAACATAAAAGAATTCAAAATATTTCCGACCTGACTTTGCACCAATTCGGTAGAATGGCCCATATATATGGTGGTATATATGGTGAAAACCACCTTCTCCTGCACCGTTCTTCCGCACTTCACCACCCAGTCCAGTCGCCACATCCCCAAACAACGTAGGGTGACTGTTTGGTCCCTCACACCTTCACACACACACACAGACACTCATACATACACACACAGAAACACACAGACACACACACACACACACACACACACACACACACACACATACACACAAACACACATGCATGCACACACACACACACACACACACACACACACACACACACACACACACACACACACACACACACACACACACACACACACACACACACACACACACACACACACACACACACACACACAGGGAAGATGGAAGGTGTTGTTCCTGTTGGCAGGAGTGTGTCATCTTGAGACATGCAGTTTGCCCTCAGAGGCACGCACACACACATGCACACACACGACCCACGCACGCACTTACACACACTTTCACATATTACACACACAGTGAGAGAGTGAGAGAGACAGAGATAGAGGGAGAGAGAAGGGGGAGAGAGCATCACCTATTATGAACACACACACACACACAGGCCATAACATACGTAAGACACACACACACACAGACCAGACCCCCAGCAACAGACACGCGCACGCACAAACACACACACACACACACAACCATATCCTACACACACACTCTACCGTACACACACACACACACACACACTACCCTACAGAGGCCCCTGCCTCTCTCTGGCCTGCCAGGATGTGGTTGTGCCTGATAGAGAGATTGAAGTTTCCAGAACGATCACACACACACACACCCACATGCAGGCGCAAACACCCACGCGCACGCACACACACACGCGCACACTCACATCCACACGCAGGCACAAACACACACAAGCATACACACACACACACACTACCATACCCTACACACACTACCGTAAGTACACACACACACACACACACAACTACCGTACCCTACACACACTACCCTCTACACACATACACACACACACTACCCTACACACATACACACACACACACCAGATGTGATCTGATTAAGATGACAGGAAAAGGAGATGCATATAGTGTCATCCGAGCACTTCACAGTAAGAGAACCTCTCACGTCAGAGACGCACCACGTGGTTATTCCTGCTGACAGTGTTTTGGCGTCAGAGAAGTTCTTCTATCCCTCCCCCCTCCCCCCCCCCAAGCTGCGTTCCCCAATGCCATCCGGTTCAGTTGCTGTGTGTCATCTACTTGGGTTACTGTTTTTTGTGGCTGGATCGTACTGGGCCCCTACCACGTTAAAGTAGGTCTATACACACACACACAAAAACACACAAACACACACACACACACACACACACACACACACACACACACACTCACACACACACACACACATACACACAAGCACAAACACACACACACACACACACACACACACTCAAACACACAAACAGTAAGAGGACCTCGGACGTCAGAGACGCAGCACGTGGTTAATCCTGCTGACAAAGTGTTTTGGCGTCAGAGAACGCTAACTTCTTTCTTTATAAACCTTAAGTGATGTGTTGTATTTTGCTTCTCTCTCGTCTGCTGCAGTCTGGGAGTGTTCCCGAGCTCTCTCTCTCTCTTTCTTTCTCTCTCTCTCTCTCTCTCTCTACCTCTCCCTCTCCCTCTCTCTCCTTCTCTCTCTCTCTCTCTCTCTCTCTCTCTCTCTCTCTTCTCTCTCTGCCATACCTCTCTCTGGCCTGCCAGGATGTGGTTGTGCCCGACAAGCTTGTTGTTGAGTAAATATGTTGAGTCCTGAGGTAATTTGAGTGAATATTCACCTCACACACACACACTACAACCCCCCCCCCACCCCACACACACACACACAAATCATCAGCAACACCATAGTTTGGGCTATATTGTATAAATTGCCTTTATTATATGGGATTAAAAGTTACAAAATCACCTATTTTCTAAAGTGGTAGAAAAACACAAACTACGAAATACATGTCACACACACACACACACACACACACACACACACTACCATACACACACTATCCTACAAAAACACACAGACACAGAGAATATGCTTCATGTACAAACACACACTCACACACACACTACCCTACACAAACACCCACACACACACACAAACATTATCAGCAACACCACGGTTTTGGCTATATTGTAGAAATTGCCTCTATTACATGGGCTTAAAAGTTACAAAAAAAACACCTATTTTCTAAAGTGGCAAAGACCACAAAATACGTTTATGACACCAGCAACCTCATATTACACATTAGCATTAGCATATCTTATTAGCATGAGTTGGCATGAATGGAAAGCTGAGCTGAATCTTCAACAGGTGCAGCCGACACAGGAGAGAAGCGTGTTCAGTTCAGACACAGGAGAGAAGCGTGTTCAGTTCAGACACAGGAGAGAAGCGTGTTCAGTTCACACACAGGAGAGAAGCGAGTTCAGTTCAGACGCTGTCTTCAGCCACTTCCACGTCATCATAGGTGTCATCATGGAGGTTTTCCTCTCCGCTCTGCTCCCCCTCTCCGCTCTGACGTCCAGAGGCCTGTCCTCCTCTTCTGCTCCTCAGGTTGAACCAGATCCCAGCAGCCCCCAGGCCCAGCAGCCCACAGCCCATGAGTGGAGCGTACACCCTGTAGAAAGGAGAGTCCAACCCAAAGGGGTCCGTGTACAGAAGACGGATGCTTCCCTCAGAACAAACCTCTTTTCCTGTCCCCTGAACCTCTCCATAGACCCTCCACGTGTACAGCCCACTGTCCTCTGCTGTGGGATTGGATATGATCAGGGCGTGACGAGGGTCGGAGTCAGTCACTCTGCCCCTCAGATCCTCAGGCAGAACCACAGTATCATCGTTCCTGGCTAGAATCAGAACCTGGGGCTGTAGAGCTACCTGACGGTACCACCGTAACTCCAGACGGCTAAAGTTGTGTTTAGTGGCATTATATTCAAGAAGGACACTCTCACCGTGAGAAAACGTGAGTTCTAAGTGAGACAGTTTGTCGCAAACTAAGAGCCTAAAGTACTTCCTGAGGCCACGCCCATCACACTGATATCTCCCAGAGTGTTGCTGAGACACAGAGGGAATGATGAGGGAGTAGTCCCCAGTCTGGCCGCCATTTAGCATGTACATCACTTCCTGAGTGTTCCTGAGATAGACATACCCAGCAGGAGTGAACCAGTTCACTTTGGCGGGGAACTCTCTTTTTGAAACACAAGGAAGAGTCAGGTTCTCCTCTTCGTGAGCAAAGACTAATTGAAATACATCCACATCACTATAGGTGTAACTTTGGCACTGAGCTCCTCTCCATGTTGTGCACAGGAAACTGCGGCCATCATCCATAACCCCAGAGAGTGTGACCTGAGAGTTGTTGAGATCAACGTGCAGTCGGCCTCTCATGTCCTCCAGGAGTGGCTCCAGGGAGGAGTTGGTGTCCAGGACTAGAACATTCTCATCCATCTTCTTATTGACTCGGTACAGCTGTAGGCTCCTCCCGTGCCCTAGGGTGGAATCCTCCCTGCACACCACAGCACTGCCGTCATGTCTCACTCTGTTATACTCAGTATTGCCTCTCTTCTTACAGACTGTGAGACGGTAGCTGGCAGTTTCTTTGGTGTTTCTTCTGCTGCAGACGCATTCAGTCCTGTAGACTCCACTGTGGGCAGTAGCGACGTTGGTCATACGAAAATCACCATCCTCACATGTGACATTATTGCCATCTGGCTGTGGTCTCTCTGGCTGTGAGCTGTTACACAGAAGCAGATCTTCATCTCCAGACACTCTGTACAGCGCTGAAGGATTATCCCAGCAGGAAGAGCATTGAAAATCAGCACTTTCTCCTTCGGTCTCAAACATGATAACAGGATCAGTGGCAGGGGCGGCGCCAGCGATGAAAAACAGCAGCAGAAATCCACTCATGACCACTGAGGTCTCCATTCTGAGTTCTGTGTTCTGTGTTCTGTTCAGTTCAGTCTTCTTGTGTCCTTCTGATACCACCAGGCAGAGAGTTCAGTCGTCTTGTGTCCTTCTGATACCACCAGGCAGAGAGTTCAGTCTTCTTGTGTCCTGCTGATCCCACCAGGCAGAGAGTTGTGTTAAGTAAGGCAGACTCTGAGAGAGCTGAGAGGCTCATCCTGTCCCTCTTTGTAACGGAAATGATGGGTGTGTGTGTATCTGTGTGGGTGTCAACGTGTATGTGTGTTGAAGAAGGGTCCGAATGTGGCCCAGTAAACCCGTGCACACTCCATTCACAATGCAATATTATAACCATATATTCTGTGTGAAATTGCTTGAGGGATGTTTTGATTATGCATTTTGCAATACTATAACCATATATTCTGTGTGAAAAATGCTTGAGTGGGGTTGAATCATGTCTTTGCAATACTATACTCATATAATCTGTGTGTGCTCTCTTGAACTAGCGTGTGAAACATACCAAAAATAATGTGTGTAATTGCTGAAGTGAATGCTTACTTAAACTTATAATCTGTGTGCCGAGAAATGTGCATGTAAGACCTGTTAAAGGCCGCTGTGTGCACCTAGAATATAAACTGCACAGGGCAGACAGGAAGAGGCCCATCAGATACCACAGGAAGCAGGAGGGGTGTCACACTGTGCAGGGTAAGGACCTAGGTTGCTAGGCGACCAAGAAAAGTAAATCAGCTGTTCAGAGAAGTGGGGAGGGGAGTTTATAAAGGTTTATAAAGCCAAACAGCTGTTGATTTGGCCAGTCTTTTCTGTTTGCGAGTTGAATTGACTCAAATTGATCTTTTGTTCACTTTTTACTTATTTCTTAGCTTATACTCTTTTGTAAAGGGCCAAACCCTACATAGTTTAGTTTTTATTTTATTTCGTGCTTGTAGCACTTTCACCTCTTTGACAATAAAACATCAGAGGTCTTTTTTGTTAACGCCGTCCACCGGCGTCTGCGTCTTTTTATTAATTGAGTACCACTAAGTTTCTTTGGCCACCTCACCTAATTAACACGGCCAGGAACCGTGCCGTAATCTTGACAAGTCACCTCTACGGAGGCGGGACTTTGATTGGAGAGGGGTCTTCGGACGGCTGTTTTGTGAACAGGTGAGTCGTTCACCTTTTCCTTTGCAGAAAAAGAATACAATCAGGGGCCGTGGGGGTTCCCTGTTGTATGGTGGCTGAAGCGTACTTAGGGGAGCACATATGGAGTGACATGATTTCCGAACTAGCCTGTTGTTTGATGCGTGTGACACAGTGCCATGGTGATTGATTGTGAGAGCTGTCGAAAAGGCTCTCGGCGTCGAAAAGCAAGCAATTCATTATTATAGGAGGTCACAAAGGATCGCAATTATCAGTGTGGGTGTGTGTATCTCTGTGGGTATATGTGTGTGTGTGTGTGTAGACCTACTTTCACGTGGTAGCTCCTCCTGTCCTTCTCTGTACCGGAACTCATGTGTGTGTGTGTGTATCTCTGTGTGTTTGCAGGGCCGCTGACAGGTTTGGCTGGGCCCGGGACAAAATTCTATCAATTGCCCCCCCCCCCCCCCCCCCCCAAAATAAAACCACACACACCTCTACTTTCTCAGTCCCTACCCTACCCTTAAATGACGGAAATTCTCACGCTATTGTATTCACTTAGAGCTCATTAACTGCACATTTCATCAACCATTTTTCACTTGACCAAGGGGAATCATGTCAAGGGTACTTTTATTTATCGCCAGACCCGCGTGTATGTCCGCTGAACTTCCAGAGAATGTTTGGGGAACAAGGCGGAGCCCATTCATCTGGCGAGTTTCAAGTTAACGGCAATCAGAAACTAAGTTACAGGTTACCCCAAAACGTCACGTTTATAACCCATTCGTTACATCCAACTCTATCTAAATGGCAATTTCACACGTTGCCATGCCACTGGCTTATTTTAAACCATGAGTCGCGTTACACTGGCTGTAATTCAGCTGACTGGGGATGATTCTCAAATCAATTCAGCCTGATTGGAGTGCGCAGCGCGTGCCTGCCTGAAACATTTGATTCGTACATGGGCCTATTTGCGGGGTAATGTGCATATTCTAAGATTCAATTAGATATAGGCGTATGAAACACAGTGTTATAAAGCCGTTGTGGTTATCAAATTATTCAATGCCCCCTGTCTGTCTGATATTGATCTCCGTGTGACTTGCTCATGTGGTGCTGCGCTAATATGTTTGACACGCCTCCTGTGCCTGTGTTACTTGACGACGGGGCTGGAAAAAGTTGGCCGTGTCTTACCTGGCTCTGCTGCACAGCTGCCTTTACTGGTACCTGCAGCATCACCTGAGTCTTTCCTGAAATATTTATAAAGAGATCCCCTCAGGCTTTCGGCTTCTTCCTCTCTTTTTCGCCTTTCTTTCTTTTTCAGGGCTCCTGACTTGTGCATGTTGAATCGACTACCGTAATTGGCTCGCGCACTGACCACTAATGGAATGATGTCGTCTTTTTTCTTCTCCAAAGACCAAACCATTTTGGCATAGTGGTGATAGGGGGTTATTGGCCGTTTTTTCAAGGGCAATGAAGGCAAACAATCTAGGAGTCATTAATTGAATGCAAATAAAGCACTTTTCTTCTCTAAATCAACACACTTTGAAGTATACATACAATAATTAATCCCAACTTCATGGGGGTCCAGTTATGGGCCCCCCCCATTCCATGGCCGGTCCAGGGCCCGGGACAACGTACCCGTTTGTCCCCCCCTGTCGGCGGGGCTGGGTGTGTGTGTATGTGTGTGTGCGTATTTATGTGTACGTGTGTATGTCTGCATCTGTGCGTGGGTGTGTGTATGCGTGTGTGTGTTTGTGTACGTG
>NC_137920.1:1900232-1902732 GCF_963457725.1 Sprattus sprattus | reverse complement strand
ACACACACACACACACACACACAGTCAGAGAGGTATATATCAAATTCTGAAAACACTTGGGGACCATCAGTAAAAGAACCAATAAAAGCCATTGGGGACTCACTGACGCACACACACACAAACACTCACACACACACACGCAGGCAGGCAGGCACGCACACACGCATGCACACACACATACACACACACATTATCCTGCATGTAATGAAACTGTGTACGTGTGTGTTTATAAGTGTATAAATGTCCTGATGACTGTGTGTTAATGTGGGTTTGTGAATGTATGTGTTGTGTGTGTGTGAGCGTAATTATGGCCATGACTGAGTTCATGGGTACTTTTGAGTGTGTTTTCGGTGTGTGTGTGTGTGTGTGTGTGTGTGTGTGTGTGTGTGTGTGTGTGTTCTGATATAACCCTAAAGCGTTGTCAGTATGTCATAGTGACTCAGAAGACGGATTATTCCAGAATTAGAATCTCCTAGACTAGTGCGGTCTGGATGGGGAATCTCACAGTGTGTGTGTGTGTGTGTGTGTGTGTGTGTGTGTGTGTTGGTAAGTATATATCCTACTTTTATCCATTAAGTCATTTCTTTATCCTGTCTTTTATTAAACTGGCTGGTCAGAGGCAATGAGGTTTGAGTTTATAGCCTGAGCGAAAGATATGTGTGTGTGTGTTTTTGTGTGTGTGTGTGTGTGTGTGTGTGTGTGTGTGTGTGTGTGTGTGTTGTTTTTCTACCAGAATGAAAGAAAGATCTGATTCATTAAGCAAAGGGCTTAATATTAGCTCAGTTCAGACAAAGTGATGCGCCCACACCCACACACACACACACACAAGCAAACTCACACACACACGAACACACACACACACGAACACACACACACACGAACACACACACAGTATGTAACAAGGATACTCACACACACTTTTGTGTGAGTGTTCATGACTGGTACATGGCAGCGAAACAAGCGAAGCAAAACTCTATATCCCATGGTGCATTTCTGTTGGAGGCAGGCGATTGTGACTTAGACGAGGGAATCAGCAGCGGCCAATCAGATTGTTTCGTCCAAATTGCAGGACTATGTTGTTGTTTGGTCATTTATCTTGCTGAAAAGAAAAGCTTGAATGGCCTTGTGAGGGGTTGTTGTTGTTCCTGGTATGTTAGATATTTAATCCAGTGCTTACTTGAGCAGAATGACAGTTCTGATTTAAAGGCAAGTGACTGGATAGCCTACTAGCTTGCTAGCTTGCTAGATGGATAGATAGATAGATAGATAGATAGATAGATAGATAGATAGATAGATAGATAGATAGATAGATAGATGGATACTATTATTAATCCTGAGGGAAATTTGCTTGCTACACACACACACACACACACACACAGAGTACAGTATGCCTAAAGAAGAAAACGTCACAATTCCACTGAGCTTAAGAGTGTCTGAGAGTGTGTCTCTGTGTGTTTGTGTGTGTGTGTGTGTGTGTGTGTATGTGTGTGTGGGTGTGTGTGTGTGTGCGTGTGTGTCTGTGTGTCTGTGTGTGTGTGTGTGTGTGTTTGAGAGAGAGAGAGAGAGGAAACTTAAGACTGAATGAGAGGGCGTGAGTGCGTGTGTGTGTTAGAGAGAGCATGTGTCGAAGATAATTAAAATATGTGCTCGTTAGAACAGTGTGTGTGTCTGAGTGTGTGTGTGTGTGTGTGTGTGTGTGTGTGTGTGTGTGTGTGTGTGTGTGTGCCCGTTAGAAGAGACAGCCCTCTTCATTAATTAAAACCCATTCATGTCAATTAGTCACACACGCAATGCTAATTAAATCTCGCATAATTTATTGAGTCCCTTCGTTAGGGGGAAAGATGACTTAATTAAAGGAGCTTAATTTCCGCTACTTAATTGTGTTTTCTTTTAATTAATAATTCTCTCTCTCCCTTGTCTGCTATTTGCAAAAGGTAAAGCTTGTGGGTGTGTGTGTGTGTGTGCGTGCGTGTGTGTGTGTGTGTGTGTGTGTGTGTGTATGTGTGTGTGTGTGTTTGTGTGTGTGTGTGTGTGGTTGTCTATGCCTGTGTGTGTGTATGTTTGTGTGTGTCTATGCCTGTGTCTGTGTGTCTGTGTGTCTGTGTGTCTGTGTGTCCGCGTGTGTGTGTATGTGAGTGTGTGAGTCATCAAGTGTACGTACGTATCATGCCTGTGAGGTGTTTGTGTGTGAAATGTGTGTGTGTGTGTGTGTGTGTGTGTGTTATTAAGACTATTGTGAGGAAAAACTACACAAAACTACACACTGTTCCAATGAAACAAGGCAGAGTGTGTATGTGTGTGTGTGTGTGTGTGTGAGTGTGAGTGTGTGAGTGTGTGTGTGTGTGTGTGTGTGTGTGTGTGTGTGTGTGTTTCTATGTCTCTGTGTTATTATGAGCTTTGACGCAGCTGATTTATGACAGGCAGTGAACTTTTATGTTGAAATAAAATGCTGTTTAAGACATAAGTGAAAAGAAATGAAATACCGTTTGAGTCGATCCTG
>NC_137920.1:1880232-1882732 GCF_963457725.1 Sprattus sprattus | reverse complement strand
TATTGGCAATAAACAAATGGATGAACAATAACTTTCTAAAACTAAATGAGGACAAAACTGAAGTCCTACTTATCGGCCCCAAATTAAAGGTGCATTAAGGATTAATAGCTATTCGCTAAAGGTATGCTAGCAGCTAAAACTAACAAAATCTCTTGAAATGTGCTGACTTTGACATTATGACAAACTAATTACTCAACGACTGTCCTTACACAGTCAAACATCAATCATGTGCAACACAAGACTAAGCAAGACGGCAAATAAGCTACTTACTAGATCGGCAGAAGGTAAGCAAAGTCAGGTCGGCGGGCATCGGCAGGCAAAACTACAGAAGGCAGTTATATGCCTATCGACCCTGCTATGCCATTGGCACGGACGCAATTCTCCATATTAAAAGTCATTGTAGCGCCCCAATTTTTTTTAAGCTGTTATTTTAAGGTTAAACTGCTTATCCTAACCCTAATCCTGAAGCATAATTGTTGCATATTGTGCCTTTAAAAAGAGAGATGCTAATCAAGAATCTAGGAAGTTTAACCCGGTGGATTAAACCTGAGGTGAGGTGAAGTCTCGGTGTCATCCTGGACTCAGATTTGAATTTCAACTCCCACATTAACAAAGTGACCAAAACAGCTTTCTTTCACCTCAGGAACATAGCAAAGGTACGACTATTCATAAACCAAAATGATGCCGAGAAGCTTATCCATGCTTTCATATCGAGCCGGCTAGACTACTGTAATTCACTTTTCGCTGGTCTTCCCAAGAAAACAACTGAACGACTCCAGCTCATTCAAAACTCTGCAGCTAGACTATTAACCAAAACTATAAGGAGAGAACACATTAGTCCTGTCCTAGCTACTTTACACTGGCTTCCTGTTACCTTTAGAATTGACTTTAAGGTCCTCCTCCTCACATACAAAGCTCTAAATGGACAAGGCCCTAGCTACATTGCTAACTCTCTTACTAACTACACACCAGCTAGAACACTGCGATCAGCAGATACAGGTCTGTTACAGGTCACCAGAAGCAGTCATAAGAAGATTGGTGACGCAGCCTTTGTCAACTACGCCCCAAAATTATGGAACACATTACCCATTAATATTAGGGAAGCAAACACGCTAGACACCTTTTAAAAGCAGCTTAAAACCTTTCTTTTTACCAAAGCATTTTATTAATTTTATCTGGCACTATTTATTTCTCTGTTACTTGCACTATTTTTACTATTTCTCTTTTAAACTGTTTTAAGGGTTTTCTTTTATCATGATGTTAGTAAGCCTATCAGAACACCAGGTTCTGATACGATGTTGATCATTTTGTATTTATCTTTTACTCCATGTACTGCTCCTGCTGCTTGCTTTTATTGATTTTATGTAAAGCACTTTGAATTGCAAATCTTGTACGAAATGTGCTATACAAATAAAATAAAAAATAAAGTCTTACACACACACACACACACACACACACACATACACACACACACAGACACACAAACACACAAACACACACGTACAATAAAAACAGACACATGTACACACAGACACACATGTACACACACACACCAACTTACAATTCACTTTGCTGCTCGTTGTCTTAATTATCTCTCTTTCTCTCACACACAGACATGTGGACATATATAGACACAAAAAAACACGTGGACGTACACACACACACACATACATGGGGACACTCACACACACAGACACACATGTAATCTTACTGCCTCAGGGTGTATCACCAGCCAAGTAGGTATCGTTAATGTGAAGCCAACTGTCCCTTGTTCACACACGTCGATTAGAATCGTAAACAAACAGGTCGATTAGCATACAAGCTAATCGTAAACAAACAGGTCGATTAGCATACAAGCTAATCGTAAACAAACAGGTTGATTAGCATACAAGCTAATCGTAAACAAACAGGTCGATTAGCATACAAGCTAATCGTAAACAAACAGGCAGGGAGATTACCGGCATGCTAATGACCGCTAGCCCCTGAAAAGGATGAAGACAAATGGAGCATCATCTCTCGCTAGTCAGCTTACCTACCGTCTTAGAGGTTCAGCGTGTAGCTTATCTTAAAGGTTTAGTGTGTAGCAGGAACTAAGAACAAAGGGAGAAGAAGCGTCCATTCTTCAGTCTGCTGCCATTTTTAGGCAACAATGAAGAAATAAATGAGAAAATCTGACTCCACATGTGGTCTCAGTGGAGCACATCTTTGCGTACAGAAATACGAACAAAGACAAAACTCAAATTTTTCATTCTTAAGCCGCCTCTCAACATCTTTTTCTAGGTTCATTTTCTTGCTAATTACTGTGTTCCGTGTTTTTTTCCCAGTGTGAAAAGCTTGCTTGCGCTTTTTTTTTTTGGAAGCAATCCCTTGTGGAACCTATATAAAGAACCGGTGTTGTTTAGTAATGAGGGGGAAATGATTGCATGCAACACGGGGCATTTGTGGTTGCCATTGTTACGGTTGCCATTGTGACGCTTCCAAACCATCTGTTCTGGAATCT
>NC_137920.1:1500232-1865232 GCF_963457725.1 Sprattus sprattus | reverse complement strand
TGCTACAACTGACCCAGTGCTACAAGTTGGCTATACACCTGGACAAATGCCCCTACACTCATTCCAATATCGTATATGGATAACAGAGGATGTGATTACAGTATAAATACAGTTAACAAGTTATCTTTGAGTCATCAATTGCGAACAGGTACGATACACCGCTAGCTATAGCCCACCCCATCGTAGCCTACTGCTTGAAAATTATAAGCTGTGCTCGATAGTTAGCACAAATAGCTAAACCTATCAACTTTTGTTGGTGACAGCCTCTGAGAACAGCGATGTATTTGTTCAGTGTGTATTTATTGAAAATGATTAGTTTACCAGGCACTTACATCTATGTCATCCAATCCATGTCCTAACTCATGTGAGTTATCGTTGGTGGTACACATCATTATGGTTTCTTCAAGGCTGAAAATTCGCGATCTTTTTGGTGCTGACATATTGACGAAATGACTTATTATGTGATGAAGTCTTGAGCTGAGGTAATGATATCAGAGGCTACAAAGTTACATTCTTTGCAGCGGGAAAGTGAGGCATATGTAACAAATAATATAGCTCGTGTTTCAAAGAATTAGCTGGAACAAATTACTTTCATTGAGTAGGTAGATATAAGATAGCCAGTGACTTCAGGCGAACTCCGGCTCCCTCCGTGGTGGACACTGACATAACTCATAAGAAAACGAAATTATCCCAAAATCGCTCAATACAAACATATGGTTAAAATCATGAATATATGTTGTCAAGAGTCAAAAGTGTGTATTAGGCTTGAAGGTAACATTCAGAAATAACTTGTTCGCTTGTGTTTGGTCATTATAACATGCTGGCCGGCCACGGCCGCTACAGGAGAATAGAGAGCGGCCGTTCACGGCCGTTACGGGGTACAGAGGGTTAACGAAGGATTAACCCGCGAAAGTGTCACTGTGACACCGGAGGGTTCGCATGCCGTGTGTGCTGTTATTAGTGCGAGACTGCTGTACACAAAACATCACACCGGTGTTTCAGTTGAATTGGTTATCATGTTAACAAACGATATTTACTATCGCGCTGCCTTCACGGCACGTCAGAAAAGTGGGCGGAAATTCAGTGGCTTGTTTTACCTGACTTGACGTCACGACAACTATAACTGTGATATCTTGGTGGGTTTATAATAAGCACTCAGACGGTGGTTTATATAACTCAACACGTTTACTAAAGACAGATATAAATCACCAGCAACGAGTCTTCCGCTCCAGGACTAACTTTCTACGCTTTACACTAAGTCATGTGACTTCGAGAACCAATCACATTACTGATCACTCTTAACCTGAGAAACCCAGTCTATTACAATAACCATGGCGTTCTCCGTCGTGGCAATATTATTATTACAAAGGCTATCTTTGCAAGGGTAGTTTAAACAATGAATTGACTATTGGACGTGGTATGTCTGTATTCTTACTGTATTAGCGACGTTGCCATACTTAGAGTTTCTTCAAAGACATTTGCAATCATTTATTTCAGCATAATTGATTTCGTCTAATCGCACTTGATTGATATTAACATGATTGGCTATTGTATTGCACGCAGGCACGCATGTTCTCATGTGATTTTATTGCATAGGCTATTTAACATGGCTTTGAAAATATTATCAAATATGCTCAACAGCTATTGATATGTTTCAAACGAACAAAAGATAAAACATTTAAAAGTAAAGCCAATGATGCTATGTAAGCCTAATACTAAACTGTACATTAGTAATAAAAACTAAATAAGTGTTTATTTCGTGTGAAAAGGAATGCAAAATAAGAATCTTGACATTTGACATGAAGTAGCAATAACAAATAGCTTACAGAGCCTATGGTAGATTAAATGCACCAAGCAAGAAAGTGTTTTTTAAAGTACAGCAGTATTTGAATTAGATTTCCCACCGTAGCGTAGCGCACACAAACACACGTACACACAGAAACTCACACACACAAACACACAGCATAGCATAGAGCACACACACACACACACACACACACACACACACACACACACACACACACACACACTCACACACACACACACACACACACTGGACAAACACACAGCATAGCATAGAGCACGCACACAGACACACACATACACACACACTCACACACACACACACACTCAAACACGCAGCATAACATAGAGCACACACACGCACTCACACACACAAACACAGAGCATAACATAGAGCACACACACACATAAGATAATGATAACTATAATTATGAGATAATTTCACTGTTTCACTGTAAATTACTTAAGAATATATGAATCAAGTGCCTTTTATTAATATATACCTTGAATGAATCATGTGCTTATGAAAGCAGTGTGTCTGTGTGTGTAACTTAGATTATTAGGTGCCACTTAGTCTTCTTATGTACAAGAGCATGTTTAGACCGTAGGCGATAAGAAGGGTTGAACTGTGCTTCTTCCAATCTTTCTTAATGCAAAACTTCCATCCGTGCCTTGGATGTGCCTTAAATGTTCACAACACACACTCACTCTCACACACACACACACACACAGCATAGCATAGAGCGCACACACACTCACACACACACACACACACACACACACACACACTTACACACATACAGCATAGCATAGAGTGCACACACACACACACACACACACTCACACACACACACACATACTCACACACACACACACTCACTATTGACTGTAGCAGGAATTATGCCTGCAAATTCTTTTTATAAAATTGAATGAGAATAGTCACGGCGAGGTTCAACCCCAGTCGCTAATAGCTCAACTTTGTTTGTATTTTGTTCCCAAGTAACGTGTCTCAAGAAATGCGTTTCCAAGTTTCTTTATCCTTCGCTCCCCCTGTGATCCCCGGATGGTGAACGCAAAGACCTGAATTTTGATAATGAACTGCCTGTTTCTCCACCCCCATGTACAGACTCCTTCGTGATTGGTTGAATTGTAGCCTACTCTGCCTGTTTCTCCACCCCCATGTACAGACTCCTTCGTGATTGGTTGAATTGTAGCCTACTCTGCCTGTTTCTCCACCCCCATGTACAGACTCCTTTGTGATTGGTTGAATTGTAGCCGACTCTGCCTGTTTCTCCACCCCCATGTACAGACGCCTTGAAGCACTCTCTGACGGCGAGCTGCCAACATGGAGGACAGAATAACCCCCATTTACAGACTCCTGGAAGCACTCTGTGAAGAGGAGTTCAGACGGTTCAAACGGTATTTAACCACTAAACTGCTGGAGTCATATGACCCTATTCCATGGGGCAAGCTGGAGAAGGTGGATGTGACGGGTACTGTAGAGCTGATGATGCAGTACTATGGCACTGAAAACTTGCGAAACATCACACTACTCATTCTAAAGAAGATCCCTCGCCAGGACCTCATTGACAGTCTTCAGATGCCTATGAGGTATGTTGCTACGACAACGGCTTCACATCTCTTGGTTGTCATGTGGGACGCATGCTAATTACAGTGCATGAAATGCCCTGTATTGTTATTCCTAGGATTCTTCTTCTTCTTCTTCTTATCCTTGTTACCTTTTTCTGCGATTAATTCAGCATGAACCGCTTAACGTAGAAACTTCATTCAAACTTTGTCGCGTAGGTCTTGTAAACGACACTTATGCTATGTATTTTTCACTTTTCTAAACTTTATACTTTTTAAGATATTAAAGAAAAGCTAATATAAATTTCTCCCATTGACTTACATTGGGCCATTATGACATCATTATAGGGTCTTTAAACTGGCTTGCACCTGTGCTTTACTGACACCTGCGCCAAATCCAAGGAACCTCTTCTCTCTCTGTCCCTCTCAATTTAACTGTAACTAGGAACATTAAGACACCATCCATCTCTCCATCTTTCTCTCTCAGTCAACTTTCTCTCACACTCAATCTCTCTTCTTCACTCCATTTTTATCTCCTTTTTTCAATATTTTCACTCTCTCTTTATCTCTTCATCCAGAGCCACTCTTGTTCACTCTTCTTTCCTTCTTCCACTCTTCTTTCCTTTCTTATTTTCTTCTTCCATTTTTCTTACCTTCTTCCGCTCTTCTTGCCTTTCTTTTTTCCTTCATACACTTTTCTTTCATTTCTTCACTCTTCTTTCCTTCTTTCAATCTTCTTTCCTTTCTTCCTTCACTCTTCTTTCCTTTCTTCTTTCATTATTTCACTCTTCTTTCCTTCTTCCACTCTTCTTTCCTTTCTTCACTCTTCTTTCTTTTCTTCTTTCCTTTCTTCTTTCCTTCTTCCACTCTTCTCTACTTTCTTCACCCTTCTTTCCTTTTGTCTTTCCTTCTTTCACTCTTCTTTCCTTTCTTCTTTCCTTCTTTCACTCTTCTTTCTTTCTTGGTCCCTTACATCTCTTAGCATCAGATGCTAATCTGTCCCTTACATCTCCTAGCATCAGATAATAATCTGTCCCTTACATCTCTTAGCATCAGATGCTAATCTGTCCCTTACATCTCCTAGCATCAGATGCTAATTGGTCCCTTACATCTCTTAGCATCAGATGCTAATTTGTCCCTTACATCTCCTAGCATCAGATGCTTATCTGTCCCTTACATCTCTTAGCATCAGATGCTAATCTGTCCCTTACATCTCTTAGCATCAGATGCTAATTTGTCCCTTACATCTCCTAGCATCAGATGCTAATTCGTCCCTTACATCTCTTAGCATCAGATGCTAATTTGTCCCTTACATCTCCTAGCATCATATGATAATTTCCCTTACATCCCTTATCATCAAATGCTAATTTCTCCCTTACATCTCTTAGCATCAGATGATAATTTCCCTTACATCCCTTAGCATCAAATGCTAATTTGTCCCTTACATCTCCTAGCATCAGATGCTAATTTGTCCCTTCCATCCCTTAGCATCAGATGCTAATTTGTCCCTTACATCTCCTAGTATCAGATGCTAATTGGTCCCTTCCATCTCTTAACATCAGATGCTAATTTGTCTCTTACATCTCTTAGCATCAGATGCTAATCTGTCCCTTACATCTCCTAGCATCAGATGCTAATTTAACCCTTACATCTCTTAGCATCAGATGATAATTTGTCCCTTACATCTCCTAGCATCATATGCTAATTTGTCCCTTACATCTCTGATAATTTGTCCCTCTCTGATAATTTGTCCCTTACATCTCTGATAATTTCCCTTACATCCCTTAGCATCAGATGCTAATTTGTCCCTTACATCAGATGCTAATTTGTCCCATACATCTCCTAGCATCAGATGCTAATTTCTCCCTTACATCTCCTAGCATCAGATGCTAATTTCTCCCTTACATATCCTAGCATCAGATGCTAATTTCTCCCTTACATCTCCTAGCATCAGATGCTATTTTGTCCCCTTACATCTCCTAGCATCAGATGCTAACTTGTCCCCTATACTTCTTAGCATCAGATGCTATTTTGTCCCCTTACATCTCCTAGCATCAGATGCTAACTTGTCCCCTATACTTCTTAGCATCAGAGGCTAATTTGTCACTTCTCCTAGCATCAGATGCTTGGTTGTCATGCAGTACCTGATTTAAACTTGTTCCTGTTCTTTTTTCAGCACTGCAGGGACAGCATTGGCTGAGGATTCTATCAGGGCATTCAGCTTTGAAGCTGGTAATTATTGGGGAAAGAAGTCTACCTCCTATCATCAGATGCTAGTTTGTGCATTTTCCCCGACATATCTTAGCATCAAATGCTAATTTCTCTATTTGCCCCAACATATCTTAGCATCAGATGATTGTTTGTCCCCCTACATCTCTTAGCATTAGATTCTAATTTGTCTGTTACATCTCTTAGCATCAGATGCTAATTTGACCCTTACATCTCCTAGCATCAGATGCTAATTTCTCCCTCACATCTCCAAGCATCAGATGCTAATTTGTCCCTTACATCTCCTAGCATTAAATTCTAATTTGTCTGTTACATCTCTTAGCATCAGATGGTTATTTGTCCCCCTACATCTCTTTGCATCAGATGCTAATTTGTCTCATCTCATACAATAGGCCCAGCCACCAAATCTGGCCCCCAGAAGTGGGTCCGGCACAGTAGGAGGTGGCAACCTGACCTGCAAAAGCTCATGGAGTCAAACACTGTGAAGAAGGTGGGGACTCTATTTTTCCATGAGGAATTGGTCATCGCCCGTGGCAGTCAGGGGACGAACATCTTTGTGGGACTGCGGGAGGATGGCACTGAGGTGGCGATTAAGAGAGTGGTCAGGTCAAACTTTGAGTGTATGCAGAAGGAGCTTCAGATACTCCAGGACCCCAGGCTGGACAGCCCGTACATTGTGCGCTACGTGGCCTCGACGGAGGACGAACACTTCGGCTACATCGCCCTGCAGCTGTGCGAGAACAGCCTGGATGAATACCTAAGAGCAGAGGAACCTGGGAAGAGTGAGTCGATGCTCAAACGGATGGCTCAGGAGGTGCTCATGGGCCTGCAGGTCCTTCATGGAGCTAATGTGATCCATCGGGACATCAAGCCCCAGAATGTTTTAATCGGTGAGCTGGCCAGCATTATGCGATACATGATACTTCATGATCAATATGAGAACATATCCTTTTTTATAATTAATGTACTTATAATGCATTTATTTGTTTTGTATCCACAGATGTGAGTGGACAGGTTTAGCTGACTGAGTTTGTTTTGAGTCTGTGGCTGTAACTAGACAGGATCAGGTGACTGAGTTTGTTTTGTATTCACAGATGTGAGTGGACAGGCACGGCTAGCTGACTTTGGCCTGAGCCGAAGACTGGACAGGGACCAGACCAACGTGAGCACGGACCGAGCAGGGACGCAGTGCTGGGAGGCAGCAGAGATATTAGAAGCACATTATGAGACGACAAATCAACACGTGAAATACAAGAAGAACACTGACATTCAGGTCAGATCTGATCAGTAGAAATATCACCTGCAATCGTAAATAAAACCTTAACTGATTTCCTATCTATAGTATAAGTATCCTTAGCTGTTTATCTATAGGTGGCTGTAATATTAGCATGCAACTACCTTAGCTGATTATCTTTAGGTGTCTATAGGTGGCAGGGATGTTGTTGTGCTACATCCTCTCCATGGGACGTCACCACCCATTTGGGAAAAACCCCCATGATCCTCGGTGTCAGGGCAACATTCTGGATGGGCGCTTCTCATTGGATAAGGTAGCAGATGAGGAAGCGAGGGACCTGATTAGCCAGATGATCCATAAGGACCCAAAGCAGAGGCCAAGAGTCGAGGAATGCCTTCAGCACCCCTACTTCACTGGTGAAAGCAGGTACACACACACACACACACACACACACACACTAATAGTATTTGTTTAAAAAAATTGCCACGTCCAATACATCTATATATATTTAAATCAGTAATTAATTGTATTCTACTGTTGTAGTATTTTAATTATGTGTATGTGTGTACATTATGGTATTCGAATTGTGTATAATGTAAATCACTGATTAGACCCACTGACACACACACTACACTACCTACATACACATGGTAGTTTCTCAGTGAATACACACATTTTCCCCAACAATGACATCACCTTCTCCTTAGAGCTCTACAGCCATCAGAAACGACAGAGTCCATCATAACCCAGTCCAGAGAACGACATGCTCCATCAGAACCCACTCCATCAGAACCTAGTCCACCAGAGCCCAGTCCACCAGAGCTCAGTCCACCAGAGCTCAGTCCACCAGAGCCCACTCCAGAGAACGACAGGGTCCATCAGAACCCACTCCCACTCTCGATCCAAGTGTCTTACAGAGGTAATCCAAAACACACAATTCAATTCAATTCAATTCAATTCAATTCAATTAAAAAAGGCATGACTGTAGCATGACTGCATACAATACAACGTTGCCAAAAGCATGTTTATATAACATGTACAATCACAATTAACATAAATAAATAAAAAACAATACAACAATTAAACAATAAGTTATAGATGGTAACAATGTGGTATATAAACAGGTTAATTGTCAATTATTTAACATTAAATATTAGTAACTCTCTCTCTCACTCACTTACTCACTCAAACACACACAATATTTATCTCTCTGTTTCTCTCTTACACACACACACACACACACACACACACACACACACACACACACTGTCTTTCTCACTCACTCTTTCATACCCTCACACACTATCTCTCTCACTTTTTCATTCACACACTCACACTCAAAGACAAACATGCACTCTGTCACTCACTCACTTCCTAAGCGTGTGTGTTTGTTTTTGTCAAGTATTTAACATTAAATATTAGTAACTCTCTCTCTCACCCACTCACTCACTTACACACTGCCTTTCTTACTCACTCATTCATACCCTCACACACTATCTCTCTCACTTATTCATTCACACACTCACACTCAAAGACAAACATGCACTCTGTCACTCACTCACTTCCTAAGCGTGTGTGTTTGTTTTTGTCAGGAGCACCAGGGAACCAGGAGGGGTGGGTCATCGCATTACATGAAGACAGCGAGGTTAGAACCCCCCCCCCCCCCCCCCCCCCCACACACACACACACACACACACACACACACACACACACACACACACACACACACACACACACACACACACACACACACACACACACACACACACAGCCACTCTGACAGCAAATTTAGAACCCCACCCAAACAGGACCAAACCAGTACCAGATGAGTTTCAGCCTCAAAAGCAGAACCAATCAGCGCTGCATCCACAAGCATCACATAGATGCGGGCTGGCATCACATAGATGCGGGCTGGCATCACATAGATACGGGCTGGCATCACATAGATACGGGCTGGCATCACATAGATATGGGCTGGCATCACATTGATGCGGGCTGCATCACATAGATACGGGCTGGCATCACATAGATACGGGCTGGCATCACATAGATACGGGCTGGCATCACATAGATACGGGCTGCATCACATAGATACGGGCTGGCATCACATAGATACGGGCTGCATCACATAGATACGGGCTGGCATCACATAGATACGGGCTGGCATCACATAGATACGGGCTGGCATCACATAGATACGGGCTGCATCACATAGATACGGGCTGGCATGGCATAGATACAGGCTGGCATCACATAGATACGGGCGATACGTTCATCTTACTGTTGTTTAAGTCTCGTCTTGCGTTCATCTTGTTTGTCAAGTGAATCTGCTGCATATTAGCGCGAGTTTTAACTTCTGGGGTAACCCGAGTTATCTTTAATTGTTTTCGGCTGCTTTCTTATGTGTCGGTTATACCGTCACCGAGCCATAGTTATGAGGCTGCTATGAGCTAATTGATTGTTTGAGTATGGCTGCTTTGAGCCACAGGTGCATGGGTGCCTGCCAACGACACACCTGCTATTCATAACACAACCTATTGTAATACCAGTTCATCTCTGAGCACAAGAGTATTTGAGCGTCAACAATTGGGCCTTCTGTCAAACGCAGTACTGGGGGTGGCCTGTCATTTGACAATGGACATAAATACGGCTAATACAGGCCCCCACTGCCCACGGGCCCAGGTGCGACCACACCTGCTGCAACCCCTATAGTGACGCCACTGGGTCAGAGCCTTATTGAGTGGCCCCTAGATAAAGGGCTATGAGTGGAGGCGGAGTCAGTGAGACAGGGGTGAGGCCAGTGGAACAGAGCTTTCTGTCCCTTATAATCTACGTTGACATTTACATTTAGACATTTAGCAGACGCTTTTGTCCAAAGCGACGTACAAGGGACAGAACAATCAAGCTAAGAGCAATAAAACCTGGTGTAACAATAAATACTGCTTATTTTTTTCCAAAAAATTGAAAACGACATAGAAAGAAAAAGAAGTGCGGGCCTGTCACTGCTTAAGTGCAAGTTAAGCCAAGGTGCCAGTTAGGAAGGGAGGTGCTCTCTGAAGAGTTGGGTCTTCAAGAGCTTCTTGAAGGTAGAGAGGGACGCCCCTGCTCTGGTAGTGCTAGGCAGGTCGTTCCACCAACGTGGAACTACAACTGAGAATAGTCTGGGTTGCCGTGCTTGCACCGGGGGCAGTGCCAGACGGATGGATGAGAGCAGCGTCCTGGGTGTCTAGACTCTATAGCAGTGGCGGCTCCTGAAAAAATTCTCAGGGGGGGCAATTTTTTTTTTTATGATTAAGGCGACCTATTCAGTAGGTACATTAAGTTATCCGATTTACTCATGCAGCAATACATTTTTTTCCACTATTGGCAGCAACCAACAGTAATATCTCCCCTCTTTCTACATAGCTAGAGTAGCAAGATACAAGTGGAACGCTATGGAAGAAAGTTACATTCAGGAGCCTTCATAAGCAAACATGATGTGGCTCCACATTAAATTATCCCACTTTTTCGTTATCCACACGTCTCAAATGTTGTATGTTGTAACATAGCTGAACAGGACACATGATATGTCCACTAACAACATAAAGAAGGGGGCAACATACGTCAAAACCAACGATATTTATTGACTGAAAGTATTGGCTTACAAAAGCAAAATAAGTCATCACATAAAAAATTATTCAAAGATAGTTCACACTGTGAAACCTATGAAAAGTGACAGTGGTAAATAGAAATACAGACCGCGTTAGCCACTTCACGACCGCGATTTTCTTTTGTTCCAATTTCCCTCCCTTTGTAGAAAACTGTTGAATGGATACTTTTGGTCTAGGAAGTCCTAATTGTTTTTTTGGTCAATTTATCTTCATTATTACGCTGACTAAAAAGAAGTTTCTGTCAAAGAGCGGATGGAATTGTTGTGCTGAACAGGTGCCATCTTGACATGCCTTTGTCGAAGCTGTGTGACGTCCTCATTGGCTTTTACCATAGCCTTTTGCGTCGCTTACTTATGACTAGACTTGGAGGGGCGAGCCCTCCCGGAAGCCATAGAGAATGCATTGAGAGCTCTGTTTTGTGAAAAAAACGCATTTAACATGGGAGTCAATGGGAGAGGTCTGGGGCGATTTTCATTTCGTCCCAGATCGCCCTGAAGGGGCGGGGCCATTTGAATCTTGACTCTAGGCTGACTGAATGACTGTTACCTGATTCGACAATGACATACAGAGGCAGATAAGACGGTCTAGTGGTAGAATCCGACAGAAAAAATATATGAAATTTACATTTACATGTAGTCGTGCAATTGAATTTATACATCAGGAATTTTTTTTTTATTATAATTTTTTTTTTTTTTTTTCCCTTCTTCTTTTTCCCATAGGCAGTGCGTCGCCCAATCGCCCTTATGGACGAGCCGCCACTGCTCTATAGGCTACCAATAAACACGTACGCCATGTTTCTGTCCCTTATAGTCTGTGTGAATTGTGTGTGTGAGTGTGTACGTGTTGTGTGTGTGTGTGTGTGACTTGTTAATTGAGTGTTCTGCTTTATTCTCCGCAGGAGGAGGAAGAGTATCAGATGACTGCTCTGCCTCGAGGATTCTGCATCATCATCAACAACCAAACATTCAGCGATCAGGGACACCTCAGAAATCGTGAAGGCTCTCAAGTGGATGCTGGTATGTGTGTGTTCTCAGTGTTGTACCTGAACACGTTCATTGAACGAAAGTTCATGAGCTCGTTCATAATTTTGGTGAACGTGAACTGAACGTGCTGTATTACTGCCTGATGAATGACTGTGAACGCGTTCATTCTGGTGTCTGTGAATGGCACGTTCACTCTTTTTAATTCAATGAGGTGCCAGATTTCTAGAGATTTCCAGGCAAAAACACACTGTCAACAGCACTGTATCAAATCGATGCGTGTGCTTTCTTCTACTCTCTATGCCTGGCAAGTGTGAGAGCGCCGAAGTTGCGTAGAGGCCGAGAGCGGTATTGCAGTCATATAGAGATTCAGAAAAATGAATTATGAACTATGAACTGAACTAGTTCATTTTAAAATGTGTGAACAATGAACTGAACTAGTTCATAAAGAAAGTGAACTTTCCCAACACTGTGTGTTCTCATGTGGACGTTGGTGTATATGTATGTATGTATGTGTGTGTGTGCGCGCTCATGTGAATGCAGGTGTGCAAACTTCTGTGCATTATTCCTGTTAATTGATCTGTGTGTGTGTGTGATTATCAGTTGGTGGTGTGTCTCAGTGTTAATCATCATCCATTTGAGGTTTGAAACACTGGAACATGCATCACATCAGAGAAAGTATATATACAGTATAATTGTTTGTGAGTGAGTAGGTGTGTGTGTGTGTGTGTGTGTGTGTGTGTGTGTGTTTATCACATCAGAGAAAGAATACATTCATAATTGTTTGTGTGTGTGTGTGTGTGTGTTTTTGTGTAGATGAACTGAAAAAGGTCTTCACCTGGCTAGGTTTTGAAGTGTGCCCCTATCAAGACCTGGCGGCGCAGAGCATGAGGGACACGCTCCAGACCTATAGGACCAGACGTCATGGCGACTGCTTCGTCTGTTGCGTGCTCAGTCATGGCGAAGCCGGCTCTGCGTTTGGCTCGGACGGCGCTATGGTGGTGATCAATGACCTCCTCTCCATCTTCAGCACAGAGAATTGCCCGGACCTCGCTGGCAAACCCAAAGTCTTCTTCTTTCAGGGCTGCCAGACAGGCGAGGCTAAGGGCGCTAGTCCTCCCAGCTCGGACTTCCTCTGTTGCATGCCGACCGTCGCTGGGCACTACTCTTTGAGACATACACTAACAGGGTCTTTCTTCATTCAGTCCTTATGCAGACAGCTGACAAGACACTGCCCCAGGTTTGTGTGTGTGTGTGTGTGTGTGTGTGCGCGTGTGTGTGTGTGTCTGTGTGTCTGTGTGTGTGTGTCTGTGTGTGTGTGTGTGTGTGTGTGTCTGTGTGTGTTTGTGTGAAAATTGCAGTTGCCGCACATTCAGATGATTGATGGTTACGGTGACGATGATGATGATTGATGATGATGATGTAGATGTTCAAGGAGATCGAGATGATGATGGTGATGTATTTGGTGTGTGTGTGTGTGTGTGTGTGTGTGTGTGTGTGTGTATGTATCCATTTGGACTGTTTCCAGGGGTGAAGATGTTGTCAAAATCCTGACCCGTGTCAAGAAAGAAGTTACAGAGAGACAGGTAGTAAGTACACAAACCTCCACCAGACATCCAAGCGAGCGAGCATGTGTGTGATGTACCTGGGTAAACCACATGTCTATGTGTGTTGTACTGGGATAAACCTGTGTGTGTGTGTGTGTGTGTGTGTCATGTACTGGAGTAAACCACCGGTCTTTGTGTGTGTGTCTTTTTTTTTTCTTTTCAAGAATCTGAATCCTCGTTTGAGTGGGAAACTCTACACCCAGGTGCCGGAACACAGAGACACTCTCACCAAGACCCTCATATTCCCTGTGCCAGAACCAGGAACCATAGAGGAGAACTAAAACCCTCATATTCCCTGTGCCAGAACCAGGAACCATAGAGGAGAACTAAAACCCTCATATTCCCTGTGCCAGAACCAGGAACCATAGAGGAGAACTAAAACCCTCATATTCCCTGTGTCAGAACCAGGAACCATAGAGGAGAACTAAAACCCTCATATTCCCTGTGCCAGAACCAGGAACCATAGAGGAGAACTAAAACCCTCATATTCCCTGTGACAGAACCAAGAACCATAGAGAAGAACTAAAACCCTCATATTGCCAGAACCAGGAACCATAGAGGAGAACTAAAACCCTCATATTCCCTGTGCCAGAACCAGGAACCATAGAGGAGAACTAAAACCCTCATATTGCCAGAACCAGGAACCATAGAGGAGAACTAAAGCCCTCATATTCCCTGTGCCAGAACCAGGAACCATAGAGGAGAACTAAAACCCTCATATTGCCAGAACCAGGAACCATAGAGGAGAACTAAAGCCCTCATATTCCCTGTGCCAGAACCAGGAACCATAGAGGAGAACTAAAACCCTCATATTCCCTGTGCCAGAACCAGGAACCATAGAGGAGAACTAAAACCCTCATATTGCCAGAACCAGGAACCATAGAGGAGAACTAAAACCCTCATATTGCCAGAACCAGGAACCATAGAGGAGAACTAAAACCCTCATATTCCCTGTGCCAGAACCAGGAACCATAGAGAAGAACTAAAACCCTCATATTCCCTGTGCCAGAACCAAGAACCATAGAGAAGAACTAAAACCCTCATATTGCCAGAACCAGGAACCATAGAGGAGAACTAAAACCCTCATATTCCCTGTGCCAGAACCAGGAACCATAGAGGAGAACTAAAACCCTCATATTGCCAGAACCAGGAACCATAGAGAAGAACTAAAACCCTCATATTCCCTGTGCCAGAACCAGGAACCATAGAGAAGAACTAAAACCCTCATATTCCCTGTGCCAGATCCAAGAACCATAGAGAAGAACTAAAACCCTCATATTCCCTGTGCTAGATCCAAGAACCATAGAGGAGAACTAAAACCCTCATATTGCCAGAACCAGGAACCATAGAGGAGAACTAAAACCCTCATATTCCCTGTGCCAGAACCAGGAACCATAGAGGAGAACTAAAACCCTCATATTCCCTGTGCCAGAACCAAGAACCATAGAGAAGAACTAAAACCCTCATATTGCCAGAACCAGGAACCATAGAGGAGAACTAAAACCCTCATATTCCCTGTGCCAGAACCAGGAACCATAGAGGAGAACTAAAACCCTCATATTGCCAGAACCAGGAACCATAGAGAAGAACTAAAACCCTCATATTCCCTGTGCCAGAACCAGGAACCATAGAGAAGAACTAAAACCCTCATATTCCCTGTGCCAGAACCAGGAACCATAGAGGAGAACTAAAACCCTCATATTGCCAGAACCAGGAACCATAGAGAAGAACTAAAACCCTCATATTCCCTGTGCCA
This sequence comes from Sprattus sprattus, assembly GCF_963457725.1. Taxonomy (NCBI): domain Eukaryota; kingdom Metazoa; phylum Chordata; class Actinopteri; order Clupeiformes; family Clupeidae; genus Sprattus; species Sprattus sprattus. Next base: position 1,850,386 of record NC_137920.1, on the reverse strand, counting down.
GAACCAGGAACCATAGAGAAGAACTAAAACCCTCATATTCCCTGTGCCAGATCCAAGAACCATAGAGAAGAACTAAAACCCTCATATTCCCTGTGCTAGATCCAAGAACCATAGAGGAGAACTAAAACCCTCATATTGCCAGAACCAGGAACCATAGAGGAGAACTAAAACCCTCATATTCCCTGTGCCAGAACCAGGAACCATAGAGGAGAACTAAAACCCTCATATTCCCTGTGCCAGAACCAAGAACCATAGAGAAGAACTAAAACCCTCATATTGCCAGAACCAGGAACCATAGAGAAGAACTAAAACCCTCATATTCCCTGTGCCAGAACCAGGAACCATAGAGAAGAACTAAAACCCTCATATTCCCTGTGCCAGATCCAAGAACCATAGAGAAGAACTAAAACCCTCATATTCCCTGTGCTAGATCCAAGAACCATAGAGGAGAACTAAAACCCTCATATTGCCAGAACCAGGAACCATAGAGGAGAACTAAAACCCTCATATTCCCTGTGCCAGAACCAGGAACCATAGAGAAGACCTAAAACCCTCATATTCCCTGTGCCAGATCCAAGAACCATAGAGAAGAACTAAAACCCTCATATTCCCTATGCTAGATCCAAGAACCATAGAGGAGAACTAAAACCCTCATATTGCCAGAACCAGGAACCATAGAGGAGAACTAAAACCCTCATATTCCCTGTGCCAGAACCAGGAACCATAGAGAAGAACTAAAACCCTCATATTGCCAGAACCAGGAACCATAGAGGAGAGCTAAAACCCTCATATTGCCAGATCCAGGAACCATAGAGAAGAACTAAAACCCTCATATTGCCAGATCCAGGAACCATAGAGAAGAACTAAAACCTTCATATTGCCAGAACCAGGAACCATAGAGGAGAACTAAAACCCTCATATTGCCAGAACCAGGAACCATAGAGGAGAACTAAAACCCTCATATTCCCTGTGCCAGAACCAGGAACCATAGAGGAGAACTAAAACCCTCATATTGCCAGAACCAGGAACCATAGAGGAGAACTAAAACCCTCATATTGCCAGAACCAGGAACCATAGAGGAGAACTAAAACCCTCATATTCCCTGTGCCAGAACCAGGAACCATAGAGAAGAACTAAAATCCTCATATTGCCAGAACCAGGAACCATAGAGGAGAACTAAAACCCTCATATTGCCAGAACCAGGAACCATAGAGGAGAACTAAAACCCTCATATTCCCTATGCCAGAACCAGGAACCATAGAGGAGAACTAAAACCCTCATATTGCCAGAACCAGGAACCATAGAGGAGAACTAAAACCCTCATATTCCCTGTGCCAGAACCAGGAACCATAGAGGAGAACTAAAACCCTCATATTGCCAGAACCAGGAACCATAGAGGAGAACTAAAACCCTCATATTCCCTATGCCAGAACCAGGAACCATAGAGGAGAACTAAAACCCTCATATTCCCTGTGCCAGAACCAGGAACCATAGAGGAGAACTAAAACCCTCATATTCCCTGTGCCAGATCCAGTAACCATAGAGGAGAACTAAAACCCTCATATTGCCAGAACCAAGAACCATAGAGGAGAACTAAAACCCTCAAATTCCCTGTGCCAGATCCAGGAACCATAGAGGAGAACTAAAACCCTCATATTGCCAGAACCAGGAACCATAGAGAAGAACTAAAACCCTCATATTCCCTGTGCCAGAACCAGGAACCATAGAGAAGAACTAAAACCCTCATATTCCCTGTGCCAGATCCAGGAACCATAGAGGAGAACTAAAACCCTCATATTGCCAGATCCAGGAACCATAGAGGAGAACTAAAACCCTCATATTCCCTGTGCCAGAACCAGGAACCATAGAGGAGAACTAAAACCCTCATATTCCCTGTGCCAGAACCAGGAACCATAGAGGAGAACTAAAACCCTCATATTCCCTGTGCCAGAACCAAGAACCATAGAGGAGAACTAAAACCCTCATATTGCCAGAACCAGGAACCATAGAGGAGAACTAAAACCCTCATATTGCCAGAACCAGGAACCATAGAGAAGAACTAAAACCCTCATATTCCCTGTGCCAGAACCAGGAACCATAGAGAAGAACTAATACCCTCATATTCCCTGTGCCAGAACCAGGAACAATAGAGGAGAACTAAAACCCTCATATTCCCTGTGCCAGATCCAGGAACCAAAGAGAAGAACTAAAACACTCATATTCCCTATGCCAGAACCAGGAACCATAGAGAAGAACTAAAACCCTCATATTCCCTGTGCCAGATCCAGGAACCAAAGAGAAGAACTAAAACCCTCATATTCCCTGTGCCAGAACCAGGAACCATAGAGAAGAACTAAAACCCTCATATTCCCTGTGCAAGGTCCAAGAACCAAAGAGAAGAACTAAAACCCTCATATTCCCTGTGCCAGAACCAGGAACCATAGAGAAGAACTAAAACCCTCATATTCCCTGTGCCAGAACCAGGAACCATAGAGAAGAACTAAAACCCTCATATTCCCTGTGCCAGAACCAGGAACCATAGAGAAGAACTAAAACCCTCATATTCCCTGTGCCAGAACCAGGAACCATAGAGGAGAACTAAAACCCTCATATTGCCAGAACCAGGAACCATAGAGGAGAACTAAAACCCTCATATTCCCTGTGCCAGATCCAGGAACCATAGAGGAGAACTAAAACCCTCATATTCCCTGTGCCAGATCCAGGAACCATAGAGAAGAACTAAAACCCTCATATTCCCTGTGCCAGATCCAGGAACCATAGAGAAGAAGTAAAGCCCTCATATTGCCAGAACCAGGAACCATAGAGGAGAACTAAAACCCTCATATTGCCAGAACCACCCCCACACACGCAGGTAACACCTGTCATGTGTTCTATAACACCCCCCCCCCCCCCCCGCACACACACACACAGGTAACTGTCACATTGTATCATGTTACATCCCTTACCTTGATCCTGTTGTAGATGGAGATAGGTTGTGTCCTTTTGAAGATGGTCATAAAGACATGGCAATCCTAGAGATAGGTTGTGTCTTTTTTTTATTGTTTTTAAATTATACCTCCACAATAAACAAAACAGAACAGTGTGTGTGTGTGTGTTTGTTTTTTATTTCAAACCTCCAATAAAACAGAACAGAACAGTGTGTGTGTGTCAGTGTGTGTGTTTTTGCAAGTGAAAATCCTAGATGTGTGTGTGCTTCGCGTCGTGCCTAATCCCCTTACCTGTTCTAAAATCAGCGCAAAGCATGGCCTCTTGGGGCTTATTGTTTAAACATACTTGAGTATGCACGTCATGTCCTACACAATCCCTGCTGTCCTGGATGGTGATATCTGATGGTCCTTGCCCCCCCATTGGAATAACACAAATATGAACATTAAAGGCACCCAGTGCAACTTTCGAGGCTTAAAAATAAACATTGAATTTCTAGTCTTTTTTACACATAGTAAGTTTCAATAACTCCATACCATTACATATCGACATTCAAGGAGCAAAGATGAGACGTCGTTGTGTGGTGAGAACTGATAGAAAATCGATAACAACAATAATCGCCGCCATTTTCTTTATTTATTGGTGCCCACAATAAATAAAGCAGGATTCCAGTCAATGGAAAAATGGCCCCTCCCCACCGGCGATTGTTGTTGTTTACGATTTTCTATCAGTTCTAACCACACAACGACGTCTCATCTTTGCTCCTTGAATGTCGATATGTAATGGTATGGAGTTATTGAAACTTACTACGTGTAAAAAAGACTAGAAATTGAATGTTCATTTTTCATTGACTGTTTATATAAAGTTGCACTGGGTGCCTTTAAAATGTATTTAGTTAGCATAGTTTAAATGTGATTAACCTACAGCTACACAATCCCTGCTTTGCTGTGCATAGTGATATTTCATTATCTTCGGTATATATAGTCACAAAAATGCACACACAAATATGTACACTTAATTGAGAAGAACTACAAAACTTTAAACATTTCTGCTACAGGCTATAGGAACCTACAATGCCTGGAGTAAGAGCTTACAACACCTTCAGTGCCTAGAGTAAGATACCACCTTCAGTGCCTAGAGTAAGATACCACCTTCAGTGCCTAGAGCTGATACCACCTTCAGTGCCTAGAGTAAGATACCACCTTCAGTGCCTAGAGTAAGATACCACCTTCAGTGCCTAGAGTAAGATACCACCTTCAGTGCCTAGAGTAAGATACCACCTTCAGTGCCTAGAGTAAGATACCACCTTCAGTGCCTAGAGTAAGATACCACCTTCAGTGCCTAGAGTAAGATACCACCTTCAGTGCCTAGAGCTGATACCACCTTCAGTGCCTAGAGTAAGATACCACCTTCAGTGCCTAGAGTAAGATACCACCTTCAGTGCCTAGAGTAAGAGCTGATACCACCTTCAGTGCCTAGAGTAAGAGCTGACACCACCTTCAGTGCCTAGAGCTGATACCACCTTCAGTGCCTAGAGTAAGATACCACCTTCAGTGCCTAGAGTAAGATACCACCTTCAGTGCCTAGAGTAAGAGCTGATACCACCTTCAGTGCCTAGAGTAAGAGCTGACACCACCTTCAGTGCCTAGAGCTGATACCACCTTCAGTGCCTAGAGTAAGATACCACCTTCAGTGCCTAGAGTAAGATACCACCTTCAGTGCCTAGAGTAAGAGCTGATACCACCTTCAGTGCCTAGAGTAAGACACCACCTTCAGTGCCTAGAGCTGACACCACCTTCAGTTCCTAGAGTAAGATACCACCTTCAGTGCCTAGAGCTGACACCACCTTCAGTGCCTAGAGCTGACACCACCTTCAGTTCCTAGAGTAAGATACCACCTTCAGTGCCTAGAGCTGATACCACCTTCAGTGCCTAGAGTAAGATACCACCTTCAGTGCCTAGAGTAAGATACCACCTTCAGTGCCTAGAGTAAGATACCACCTTCAGTGCCTAGAGTAAGATACCACCTTCAGTGCCTAGAGTAAGAGCTGATACCACCTTCAGTGCCTAGAGTAAGACACCACCTTCAGTGCCTAGAGTAAGATACCACCTTCAGTGCCTAGAGCTGATACCACCTTCAGTGCCTAGAGTAAGATACCACCTTCAGTGCCTAGAGTAAGATACCACCTTCAGTGCCTAGAGTAAGAGCTGATACCACCTTCAGTGCCTAGAGTAAGACACCACCTTCAGTGCCTAGAGTAAGATACCACCTTCAGTGCCTAGAGCTGATACCACCTTCAGTGCCTAGAGTAAGATACCACCTTCAGTGCCTAGAGTAAGATACCACCTTCAGTGCCTAGAGTAAGATACCACCTTCAGTGCCTAGAGCTGATACCACCTTCAGTGCCTAGAGTAAGATACCACCTTCAGTGCCTAGAGTAAGATACCACCTTCAGTGCCTAGAGTAAGATACCACCTTCAGTGCCTAGAGTAAGAGCTGACACCACCTTCAGTGCCTAGAGTAAGACACCACCTTCAGTGCCTAGAGTAAGATACCACCTTCAGTGCCTAGAGTAAGATACCACCTTCAGTGCCTAGAGTAAGATACCACCTTCAGTGCCTAGAGTAAGATACCACCTTCAGTGCCTAGAGCTGACACCACCTTCAGTGCCTAGAGCTGACACCACCTTCAGTTCCTAGAGTAAGATACCACCTTCAGTGCCTAGAGTAAGATACCACCTTCAGTGCCTAGAGTAAGATACCACCTTCAGTGCCTAGAGCTGACACCACCTTCAGTGCCTAGAGCTGACACCACCTTCAGTGCCTAGAGCTGACACCACCTTCAGTTCCTAGAGTAAGATACCACCTTCAGTGCCTAGAGTAAGATACCACCTTCAGTGCCTAGAGTAAGATACCACCTTCAGTGCCTAGAGTAAGATACCACCTTCAGTGCCTAGAGCTGACACCACCTTCAGTGCCTAGAGCTGACACCACCTTCAGTGCCTAGAGCTGACACCACCTTCAGTGCCTAGAGCTGACACCACCTTCAGTTCCTAGAGTAAGATACCACCTTCAGTGCCTAGAGCTGATACCACCTTCAGTGCCTAGAGTAAGATACCACCTTCAGTGCCTAGAGTAAGATACCACCTTCAGTGCCTAGAGTAAGATACCACCTTCAGTGCCTAGAGTAAGATACCACCTTCAGTGCCTAGAGTAAGAGCTGATACCACCTTCAGTGCCTAGAGTAAGACACCACCTTCAGTGCCTAGAGTAAGATACCACCTTCAGTGCCTAGAGTAAGATACCACCTTCAGTGCCTAGAGTAAGATACCACCTTCAGTGCCTAGAGCTGATACCACCTTCAGTGCCTAGAGTAAGATACCACCTTCAGTGCCTAGAGCTGATACCACCTTCAGTGCCTAGAGTAAGATACCACCTTCAGTGCCTAGAGTAAGATACCACCTTCAGTGCCTAGAGCTGATACCACCTTCAGTGCCTAGAGTAAGATACCACCTTCAGTGCCTAGAGCTGATACCACCTTCAGTGCCTAGAGTAAGATACCACCTTCAGTGCCTAGAGTAAGATACCACCTTCAGTGCCTAGAGTAAGAGCTGACACCACCTTCAGTGCCTAGAGTAAGACACCACCTTCAGTGCCTAGAGTAAGATACCACCTTCAGTGCCTAGAGCTGACACCACCTTCAGTTCCTAGAGTAAGATACCACCTTCAGTGCCTAGAGCTGACACCACCTTCAGTGCCTAGAGCTGACACCACCTTCAGTTCCTAGAGTAAGATACCACCTTCAGTGCCTAGAGCTGATACCACCTTCAGTGCCTAGAGTAAGATACCACCTTCAGTGCCTAGAGTAAGATACCACCTTCAGTGCCTAGAGTAAGATACCACCTTCAGTGCCTAGAGTAAGATACCACCTTCAGTGCCTAGAGCTGATACCACCTTCAGTGCCTAGAGTAAGATACCACCTTCAGTGCCTAGAGTAAGATACCACCTTCAGTGCCTAGAGTAAGATACCACCTTCAGTGCCTAGAGTAAGAGCTGACACCACCTTCAGTGCCTAGAGTAAGACACCACCTTCAGTGCCTAGAGCTGACACCACCTTCAGTTCCTAGAGTAAGATACCACCTTCAGTGCCTAGAGCTGACACCACCTTCAGTGCCTAGAGCTGACACCACCTTCAGTTCCTAGAGTAAGATACCACCTTCAGTGCCTAGAGCTGATACCACCTTCAGTGCCTAGAGTAAGATACCACCTTCAGTGCCTAGAGTAAGATACCACCTTCAGTGCCTAGAGTAAGATACCACCTTCAGTGCCTAGAGTAAGATACCACCTTCAGTGCCTAGAGTAAGAGCTGATACCACCTTCAGTGCCTAGAGTAAGACACCACCTTCAGTGCCTAGAGTAAGATACCACCTTCAGTGCCTAGAGCTGATACCACCTTCAGTGCCTAGAGTAAGATACCACCTTCAGTGCCTAGAGTAAGATACCACCTTCAGTGCCTAGAGTAAGATACCACCTTCAGTGCCTAGAGCTGATACCACCTTCAGTGCCTAGAGTAAGATACCACCTTCAGTGCCTAGAGTAAGATACCACCTTCAGTGCCTAGAGTAAGATACCACCTTCAGTGCCTAGAGTAAGATACCACCTTCAGTGCCTAGAGTAAGATACCACCTTCAGTGCCTAGAGTAAGAGCTGACACCACCTTCAGTGCCTAGAGCTGACACCACCTTCAGTTCCTAGAGTAAGATACCACCTTCAGTGCCTAGAGCTGATACCACCTTCAGTGCCTAGAGTAAGATACCACCTTCAGTGCCTAGAGTAAGATACCACCTTCAGTGCCTAGAGTAAGATACCACCTTCAGTGCCTAGAGTAAGATACCACCTTCAGTGCCTAGAGTAAGATACCACCTTCAGTGCCTAGAGTAAGAGCTGATACCACCTTCAGTGCCTAGAGTAAGACACCACCTTCAGTGCCTAGAGTAAGATACCACCTTCAGTGCCTAGAGCTGATACCACCTTCAGTGCCTAGAGTAAGATACCACCTTCAGTGCCTAGAGTAAGATACCACCTTCAGTGCCTAGAGTAAGATACCACCTTCAGTGCCTAGAGTAAGAGCTGATACCACCTTCAGTGCCTAGAGTAAGATACCACCTTCAGTGCCTAGAGTAAGATACCACCTTCAGTGCCTAGAGTAAGATACCACCTTCAGTGCCTAGAGCTGATACCACCTTCAGTGCCTAGAGTAAGAGCTGACAACACCTTCAGTGCCTAGAGTAAGATACCACCTTCAGTGCCTAGAGTAAGACACCACCTTCAGTGCCTAGAGTAAGATACCACCTTCAGTGCCTAGAGCTGATACCACCTTCAGTGCCTAGAGTAAGATACCACCTTCAGTGCCTAGAGTAAGATACCACCTTCAGTGCCTAGAGTAAGATACCACCTTCAGTGCCTAGAGTAAGATACCACCTTCAGTGCCTAGAGTAAGAGCTGACACCACCTTCAGTGCCTAGAGCTGACACCACCTTCAGTTCCTAGAGTAAGATACCACCTTCAGTGCCTAGAGCTGATACCACCTTCAGTGCCTAGAGTAAGATACCACCTTCAGTGCCTAGAGTAAGATACCACCTTCAGTGCCTAGAGTAAGATACCACCTTCAGTTCCTAGAGTAAGATAACACCTTCAGTGCCTAGAGTAAGAGCTGATACCACCTTCAGTGCCTAGAGTAAGACACCACCTTCAGTGCCTAGAGTAAGATACCACCTTCAGTGCCTAGAGCTGATACCACCTTCAGTGCCTAGAGTAAGATACCACCTTCAGTGCCTAGAGTAAGATACCACCTTCAGTGCCTAGAGTAAGATACCACCTTCAGTGCCTAGAGTAAGATACCACCTTCAGTGCCTAGAGTAAGAGCTGATACCACCTTCAGTGCCTAGAGTAAGACACCACCTTCAGTGCCTAGAGTAAGATACCACCTTCAGTGCCTAGAGCTGATACCACCTTCAGTGCCTAGAGCTGACACCACCTTCAGTGCCTAGAGCTGACACCACCTTCAGTTCCTAGAGTAAGATACCACCTTCAGTGCCTAGAGTAAGATACCACCTTCAGTGCCTAGAGTAAGAGCTGACACCACCTTCAGTGCCTAGAGTAAGACACCACCTTCAGTGCCTAGAGCTGACACCACCTTCAGTTCCTAGAGTAAGATACCACCTTCAGTGCCTAGAGCTGACACCACCTTCAGTGCCTAGAGCTGACACCACCTTCAGTTCCTAGAGTAAGATACCACCTTCAGTGCCTAGAGCTGATACCACCTTCAGTGCCTAGAGCTGATACCACCTTCAGTGCCTAGAGTAAGATACCACCTTCAGTGCCTAGAGTAAGATACCACCTTCAGTGCCTAGAGTAAGATACCACCTTCAGTGCCTAGAGCTGATACCACCTTCAGTGCCTAGAGTAAGATACCACCTTCAGTGCCTAGAGTAAGATACCACCTTCAGTGCCTAGAGTAAGATACCACCTTCAGTGCCTAGAGTAAGAGCTGACACCACCTTCAGTGCCTAGAGTAAGACACCACCTTCAGTGCCTAGAGCTGACACCACCTTCAGTTCCTAGAGTAAGATACCACCTTCAGTGCCTAGAGCTGACACCACCTTCAGTGCCTAGAGCTGACACCACCTTCAGTTCCTAGAGTAAGATACCACCTTCAGTGCCTAGAGCTGATACCACCTTCAGTGCCTAGAGTAAGATACCACCTTCAGTGCCTAGAGTAAGATACCACCTTCAGTGCCTAGAGTAAGATACCACCTTCAGTGCCTAGAGTAAGATACCACCTTCAGTGCCTAGAGTAAGAGCTGATACCACCTTCAGTGCCTAGAGTAAGACACCACCTTCAGTGCCTAGAGTAAGATACCACCTTCAGTGCCTAGAGCTGATACCACCTTCAGTGCCTAGAGTAAGATACCACCTTCAGTGCCTAGAGTAAGATACCACCTTCAGTGCCTAGAGTAAGATACCACCTTCAGTGCCTAGAGTAAGATACCACCTTCAGTGCCTAGAGTAAGAGCTGATACCACCTTCAGTGCCTAGAGTAAGACACCACCTTCAGTGCCTAGAGTAAGATACCACCTTCAGTGCCTAGAGCTGATACCACCTTCAGTGCCTAGAGTAAGATACCACCTTCAGTGCCTAGAGTAAGATACCACCTTCAGTGCCTAGAGTAAGAGCTGACACCACCTTCAGTGCCTAGAGTAAGATACCACCTTCAGTGCCTAGAGCTGATACCACCTTCAGTGCCTAGAGTAAGATACCACCTTCAGTGCCTAGAGTAAGATACCACCTTCAGTGCCTAGAGTAAGATACCACCTTCAGTGCCTAGAGTAAGATACCACCTTCAGTGCCTAGAGTAAGATACCACCTTCAGTGCCTAGAGTAAGATACCACCTTCAGTGCCTAGAGTAAGATACCACCTTCAGTGCCTAGAGTAAGAGCTGACACCACCTTCAGTGCCTAGAGCTGACACCACCTTCAGTGCCTAGAGTAAGATACCACCTTCAGTGCCTAGAGTAAGAGCTGACACCACCTTCAGTGCCTAGAGCTGACACCACCTTCAGTTCCTAGAGTAAGATACCACCTTCAGTGCCTAGAGCTGATACCACCTTCAGTGCCTAGAGTAAGATACCACCTTCAGTGCCTAGAGTAAGATACCACCTTCAGTGCCTAGAGTAAGATACCACCTTCAGTGCCTAGAGTAAGAGCTGATACCACCTTCAGTGCCTAGAGTAAGACACCACCTTCAGTGCCTAGAGTAAGATACCACCTTCAGTGCCTAGAGCTGATACCACCTTCAGTGCCTAGAGTAAGATACCACCTTCAGTGCCTAGAGCTGATACCACCTTCAGTGCCTAGAGTAAGATACCACCTTCAGTGCCTAGAGTAAGATACCACCTTCAGTGCCTAGAGTAAGATACCACCTTCAGTGCCTAGAGTAAGAGCTGATACCACCTTCAGTGCCTAGAGTAAGACACCACCTTCAGTGCCTAGAGTAAGATACCACCTTCAGTGCCTAGAGCTGATACCACCTTCAGTGCCTAGAGTAAGATACCACCTTCAGTGCCTAGAGTAAGATACCACCTTCAGTGCCTAGAGTAAGAGCTGATACCACCTTCAGTGCCTAGAGTAAGATACCACCTTCAGTGCCTAGAGTAAGATACCACCTTCAGTGCCTAGAGTAAGATACCACCTTCAGTGCCTAGAGTAAGATACCACCTTCAGTGCCTAGAGTAAGATACCACCTTCAGTGCCTAGAGTAAGATACCACCTTCAGTGCCTAGAGTAAGATACCACCTTCAGTGCCTAGAGTAAGATACCACCTTCAGTGCCTAGAGTAAGATACCACCTTCAGTGCCTAGAGCTGATACCACCTTCAGTGCCTAGAGTAAGATACCACCTTCAGTGCCTAGAGTAAGATACCACCTTCAGTGCCTAGAGCTGATACCACCTTCAGTGCCTAGAGTAAGATACCACCTTCAGTGCCTAGAGTAAGATACCACCTTCAGTGCCTCCCTCTCTCTCTCCCTCCCTCTCTCTCTCTCTCTCAGCCTCTCTTTCCCTCCCTCTCATTTCCTTTCTCCCTCTCTCACGTCCTCTCTTACTCTTCCTCTCTCCTTCACTGGCTCCTCTCTCTCTCCATCCCCCTCCTTCCCTTACTCTCCCTCTCTCCTTCACTGGCTCCTCTCTCTCTCCATCCCCCTCCTTCCCTTACTCTCCCTCTCTCCTTCACTGGCTCCTCTCTCTCTCCATCCCCCTCCTTCCCTTTCTCTCCCTCTCCCTCCCTCGGCTCTTTCTCTCTCTCTTCCCTCCCTCGGGAAACTTTCATTTTTTTTGCAAAATATAGCCTATAATGTTTAATAGCAGTCTTAAATAAGCCAGATTGGAGTGCACCCACATCCTATAGGGCTGAATTTGTGAGGAATTGTATGGTTCTACACATTGCATAATAACCATTCATGGCTTAAATTAAAGAAGACACTTGGGCCATCAAATGCAATCAGTTAAAGTGTTTTATTATGTAATTTTAGTTTACATTTCAGAGTAGTAAAACATTGTAGAACTGGGTTTTCAATGTCATTGGAAACTAAAAATAACATTTCCTGATGCACCAACATCTTGACCTTGTGTGTACAAATTTGAAGCAGATTGACAAAAGTGTTACACATCACTTTCCATTGGTGTCTTTAGACGTCTCCAAGGTTCTCAGAACCTCTCCAACCTCACCAAATACAAAAGCAGGTACCTGTCACTGTACATCAGTGGCAGCTGGTGGTTTTTAAAGTGAGAGAGGAAGGACTGTGCACTAGGCTGCCATTGGCCTGCCTATTCTGTTGGTGGCATAAGAATGTGAGATACAAATTGTTTCAGGGCGTTTTTGAGAACTACAGTACAAAAAATAGCAGGCAGGGATATAATTTATAAAAAGCCACCAGTGTGGCACCATTGTGCATTGAAATCTGGTGGGCAGCATGTCTTTGGACTAGACAAGGCCAGAAGGAAAGGATGCAAATCCAATGGGCGGAATAAGGCGCTGATTCCCCAACGAGGATCTGGTTTGAAAAATACCGCACAAAATGGGGAAAAACACTGTGCACTAAATGAGGTTTGGCAAAGACGCTGATTGGGCTGCGGTCACAATGTTAGTAAATCAGTTCCTGAGTGCATTAATGGGGCTTCTTTGGGGTGTTGATAGCAGGAAGGAGTTGCCATTTATACCATTCAGTCAGGTGAGAAAATACAGGGGAAAGATCAAGCCTTATACTGTGTGATCTTAAGATTATGTTGCCCCTCTCCAGTGTGTATTAGTACATGGGTTTTAAGATTAAAGGAGTATGTAAAGGCTTTTTCACACTGGGCACATTTATGAGGCTTCTCTCCAGTGTGTATTAACATATGTGCTTTAAGATTTGAAACCTTTGTAAATGCTTTTCCACACTGTGCACATTTATGAGGCTTCTCTCCACTGTGTATTAACATATGGGTTTTAACACTTGAAATCTGTGAAAATGCTTTTCCACACTGGGCACATTTATGAGGCTTTTCTCCAGTGTGTACTAGCATATGTGTTTTAAGAACACTAATGCGTGAAAATGCTTTTCCACACTGAGCACATTTATGAGGCTTCTCTCCAGTGTGTATTAACATATGGATTTTAAGACTTGAAATCTGTGAAAACGCTTGTCCACACTGGGCACATATATGAGGTTTATCTCCAGTGTGTATTCGCATATGCCTTTGAAGATCTGCAACATCTCTAAATGATTTTCCACACTGGGCACATTTATGGGGCTTCTCTCCAGTGTGTATTCGCATATGACTTTGAAGATCTGAAACACCTGTAAATGCTTTTCCACAATGGGCACATTTATGAGGCTTTTCTCCAGTGTGTACTAGCATATGTGTTTTAAGAACACTAATGCGTGAAAATGCTTTTCCACACTGAGCACATTTATGAGGCTTCTCTCCAGTGTGTATTAACATATGGGTTTTAAGACTTGAAATCTGTGAAAACGCTTGTCCACACTGGGCACATATATGAGGCTTCTCTCCAGTGTGTATTCGCATATGCCTTTGAAGATCTGCAACAACTCTAAATGATTTTCCACACTGGGCACATTTATGGGGCTTCTCTCCAGTGTGTATTAACATATGTGTTTTAAGATGTGAAACACCTGTAAATGCTTTTCCACACCGGGGACATTTATGAAGCTTCTCTCCAGTGTGTTTTCGCATATGCTGTTTAAGATTTGAAACGCGTGAAAATGCTTTTCCACACTGGGCACATTTATGAGGCTTCTCACCAATGTTCTGCTTTTGATTAACACTAAGAGTGTGGGTTTCCTGGTGTTCCTCGAGTTCTCTCAGGGCCATGAAACTCTTCCTGCAGACTGTGCAGTGGTAAGGCCTTTCATTGAGTTGCAAGTTGAGTTCATCATTCTGTCCATGGAGCTTCTGTTGGGTTCCATCTGAATGTTCTGCACCTGAAAGAGATTCATATGGATTTAGAATGACAGATGTTCTAGATGCAGCAATTCATTGTTACCCGATGAGGAAATATTCCATTGTTTGGATGTTCTGATACACCTAGAAGAGATAGATTGGTCATTAAACTTGATTTTCTGGCTCTGCATGGAGCATGTTTGTGTTTGAACCCCCTTCACTAGTAAAACTAAATCAATTTTCTTACTCACATTGACTGTGCACTAGCATTTGGCATACTAACCACACCATTTGGCATAACCACAATAATTGGCATTGAAAAACATCAATTCTCTGATTGGTCTTGCCACTACTTATAGTAACTGTGTGCAGACATTTTTATAATTTTTAGGTTTTTTCACAGGTGACGTGATTATGTATTATCTTCAAAAAGTTTGATGGTATGGTCGTGCAAAGGACACAAACACTCATTCAAACTAGCGGCGATTCTGCGGTCTGAGAAGGAAACCCCACAAAAATGTAAGAAAAGCTTGGTAACACTTTACTTATCATTCCTATATCATTCACAAAAATAAAAAATCCTTCTACACATTTCCTCTTCAACACAATTTCCTGCCTAACCAAGAGCCACAATGTAGCCGTCCACTCTATCCTTTTAACCTGTAAAAGTAACGACTTCATTAACTTAAAAAAAAAAAAAAGATTAACAACCTTCTTTCCACTCCCAGTTCCCCTTACTGACACTACACCAGAAACACCCATGTGACCTGGGGTTTTCCCAGAATCCTTCACCACTACTGATATCCCCAAATATACCTCCCTGATCTTCTCATCAAAATCCTCAACATGCCTATTAGACCCTGTCCTCGAAAATCTGCTTAAAAACACTCTAGAACACCATCTTAAGAACACTCTAGAACACCATCTAAAGAACACTCTCTAGAACACCGTCTTAAGCACAGTCTACTTGATGAGACTTTACTTAAGCAATAAGATACGACAGGCAGTACTGGTTCGTCAATAACGTTCGAGGGTGTTGTTAGGCCCGTCACGTAGCTAATCGTTTGGTTAAAACCTTAGTCTGATATTTCCCGGCAGTAAATAGTTAATAATAATAATAATAATCATAATCATAATAATAATAATTGCTAATAGCCTAATAATTAACTCTGACATCAGGATATGTTCCAATATCTCATCAAGACAGCGATCATTTAACCATCTCTTAAAAAGCCAAGCTTTGGCTCTGATTACTCATTACAGACCAGTCTTCCAGTCAGGCTTCAGAGCTCTAAAATGTTTTTAAATATATATTTAGTTTTTCATTATTATTAAAAAATGTCAGCCACCATTTTGAAATCACACTTTTCTAGAACATTTATCTTGCTTAAAAAAATTAAATTGCAATTAAGGATGAAAATGATTAATGTATTATTTATTCACTTATGGTTTTCAAGTTTTTATTTGATCACAATCACTAACCCACTCCAAACCCACTGAAACAGAACTTGAACACGTCACACACATACACCTCTCTATCCCCAGATCAGAACTTAAACAAGTCACACACACACACCTCTCTATCTCCAGAGGTCACATTTTGTGACATTTCTAAAGGTTGCAAAAGCCTGGAGTTGAAAAAAACAAATCTATAAGTCAATTAATGATGACATCAAACTAATCCTCAACATGCCTGTTAGACCCTGCCAGCAGTCTGACGTCATCATTAATTGACCATTGAACAAAGCTCTTAGTGCATCATTATGAAGTACTTACTTTCCAGAAGACAATCGTTGTGTTCCTGCTCATCCTCCTCTTTCTTCACTTTAACCTCCACTATCTGTAGTGTTTCATTATAAGTGGAGCTAAGTGACTCTGTGAAGTCTGATTCAGTTTTACAGTGAAGATCTGCAATGGGCTTTTCTTCTTCATCTTGGCATGTAATCATGTGTCCATATTCCTCTTCTTTTATGTCCTCTTCTTTCACTATCAGTCTCAGGGGTACCTGGTGTGTTTCATCACAGCCGAGACTCAACGGCAGTCCAAGATTCATGTTTAAAAAGAAACAGAGATGATCCCGTCCAGAGTTCCCTATATGGTCAGGGGAACATCACAAAGAAAAAAAACAATGGCTTTCAAGCTCGGTTTTCTTCCTACTTTGTAAAAGTTTCATAGAGCGACTGGCACGTCGCATTTTGCACGGAGGAATTCACTTCTATATTGTCGCAGTTAGTCACTATACAGATCGGTTGTGTTTACGTCAAGCAGCGTTTATCACAGCAAAATATGAGGACGAAATTACCTTTACAGAAGCAACAATACTAACACGGCAGACTTCTCACGTGGACAGACTCCTCTCCAATGTTCTTACTTGTGAACTCCCAGTAGTTGGTATTGTAAACCATCAGAAAACTTCGCATTACTGCCACTCTCTGGACAGGAGTGTGACTGCAGTATGCTCTCTCTTTTTACTCCACAGACCGAACTGCAGATCCCTGCAATAAGAAAAGAGTCCACGGGAGAAGATCACCATGTTGACAAAGTTCCCTCTGTTAATACAATTTTGTCTTCGTATTTTTTTTGTGATAAACACTGCTTGCCGCTAACACCAACCTAACAGATCTTATACAGAGACTGCTAACTTATTTAAAATACGTTTTAGTCACAGTATCATGACATCTTAGCCGTCTTCGTTAGATCACACAGTAGCCTAAGATCGCACAGTATTATAACATCGTACCAATCTTCATTAGCTCGTACTAGAATGAAGCAGCCCTAGGCAAGTGAGAGATGCGGAGACCGTGACGATAAGAAGTGAACTCCTCCGCGCGAAATGTGACGGTTATTTATTTATTTATTTAGTATTGCGCTCTGGAACTTTTACAAAGAAGAAAACTGAGATTCAATTTTTTTTCTTTGTGGATTTCCCGGACTATATCGGAAACTGTGGCTGGGATCATCTGTGGTCCGTTGCTAATCATGAATCTTGGACTGCCGTTGAGCTCTTGCTGTGATGAAACACATCAGGTACCTCTGAGACTGAGAGTGAAAGAAGAGAACTTAAATGAAGAGGCTTATTCCACCAAGTGCTAAGTCATGTTTTGCTAGGGGTTCAAATACTTATGTTCTGCATCAAATGCAAATAAGGTCATATAAATGTTATAAAATACATTTTTCTGGATTTTTTTTGGTGAATATACACCTACCATTACAATTATAGATCACATATTTCTTTGCAAGTGGCCAAACTTGCGAAATCGGCTGGGCATCAAATACTTATTTTCCCCACTATATGTTATTCTATAAGTTGTGGGAAATACCTTTTTTTTTTTTTTTCATTTAAATGTAGTCTTCTGTGTTAACCCTCATCTGCAGAGGTCAAGGGTCATTGAGTATAAATGTAGTCTTACGTGTGTTTCATCTGCAGAGGTCAAGGGTCATTGAGTATAAATGTAGTCTTCTGTGTGTTTCATCTGCAGAGGTCAAGGGTCATTGAGTTTATATAACACAGCTAACTGATATGTTTTTCTCTACACTGTCTATGCATGTTATGTAACCTTCCTAACATTAAAGATACAGAATAAAGTGGAATGTGAAGGAACCAAGCATTTGTTCACAATCACACACACACACACACACACACACACACACACACACACACACACACACACACACACACACACCTTGTATTGATGTGGTGTGACTCCTGCAGGCAATCTACAGGTACTGCAGGTATTAAATATGACACGTCAGCAAAGGGAGGTTAGACTGTCAGATGCTTCTTGCTGTGCATGCTGGGAGTCGGAGGCATGCCAGGAGGCTTTTTCTCCCTCTCTCCTTCCCGCTCTACCTCTCTCTCCCTCCCTCTCTCTCTCTCAGCCTCTCTTTCCCTCCCTCTCATTTCCTTTCTCCCTCTCTCACTTCCTCTCTCTCCCTCTCTCTCCTTCACTGGCTCCTCTCTCTCTCCATCCCCCTCCTTCCCTTTCTCTCCCTCTCCCTCCCTCGGCTCTTTCTCTCTCTCTTCCCTCCCTCGGGAAACTTTCATTTTTTTTGCAAAAGATAGCCTATAATGTTTAATAGCAGTCTTAAATAAGCCAGATTGGAGTGCACCCATGTTCTATAGGGCTGAATTTGTGAGGAATTGTATGGGTCTACACATTGCATAATAACCATTCATGGCTTAAATTAAAGAAGACACTTGGGCCATCAAATGCAATCAGTTAAAGTGTTTTATTATGTCATTTTAGTTTACATTTCAGAGTAGTAAAACATTGTAGAACTGGGTTTTCAATGTCATTGGAAACTAAAAATAACATTTCCTGATGCACCAACATCTTGACCGTGTGTGTACAAATTTGAAGCAGATTGACAAAAGTGTTACACATCACTTTCCATTGGTGTCTTTAGACGTCTCCAAGTGTCTCATAGCCTCTTCAACCTCACCAAATACAAAAGCAGGTACCTGTCACTGTACATCAGTGGCAGCTGGTAGTTTTTAAAGTGAGGCACGAAGGACTGCGCACTAGGCTGCCATTGGTCTGCCTATTCTGTTGGTGGCATAAGAATGTGAGATACAAGTTGTTTCAGGGCGTTTTTGAGAACTACAGTACAAAAAATAGCAGGCAGGGATATCATTTATAAAAAGCCACCAGTGTGGCACCATTGTGCATTGAAATCTGGTGGGCAGCATGTCTTTGGACTAGACAAGGCCAGAAGGAAAGGATGCAAAGCCAATGGGCGGAATAAGGCGCTGATTGCCCAACGAGGATCTGGTTTGAAAAATACCGCACAAAATCGGGAAAACCACTGTGCACTAAATGAGGTTTGGCAAAGACACTGATTGGGCTGCGGTCACAATGTTAGTAAATCAGTTCCTGGGTGCATTAATGGGGCTTCTTTGGGGTGTTGATAGCAGGAAGGAGTTGGCATTTATACCATTCAGTCAGGTGAGAGAATACAGGGGAAATATCAAGCCTTATACTGTGTGATCTTAAGATTATGTTGACCATCTCCAGTGTGTTTTAGTATATGGGTTTTAAGATTTGAGGAGGTTGTAAAGGCTTTTTCACAATGAGCACATTGATGAGGCTTCTCTCCAGTGTGTATTAACATATGGGTTTTAAGACTTGAAACCTGTGTAAATGCTTTTCCACACTGGGCACATTTATGAGGCTTTTCTCCAGTGTGTACTAGCATATGTGTTTTAAGAACACTAATGCGTGAAAATGCTTTTCCACACTGAGCACATTTATGAGGCTTCTCTCCAGTATGTATTAACATATGGGTTTTAAGATGTGAAATGCATGAAAATGTTTTTTCACACTGGGCACATCTATGAAGCGTCTCTCCACTGTGTATTAACATATGGGTTTTAAGACATGAAGTCTGTGAAAATGCTTGTCCACACTGGGCACATTTATGAGGCTTCTCTCCAGTGTGTATTCGCATATGCCTTCGAAGATCTGAAATATGTGAAAATGCTTTTCCACACTGGGCACATTTATGAGGCTTCTCTCCAGTGTGAATTAACATATGGGTTTTAAGACTTGAAATCTGTGAAAATGCTTGTCCACACTGGGTGCATTTATGAGGCTTCTCTCCCGTGTGTATTCGCATATGCCTTTGAAGATCTGAAATATTTGAAAATGCTTGTCCACACTGGGCACATTTATGAGGCTTCTCTCCAGTGTGTATTCGCATATGCCTTTGAAGATCTGAAATATTTGAAAATGCTTTTCCACACTGGGCACATTTATGAGGCTTCTCTCCAGTGTGTACTAGCATATGCCTTTGACGATCTGAAATATGTGAAAATGCTTTTCCACACTGGGCACATTTATGAGGCTTCTCTCCAGTGTGTACTAGTATATGCCTTTGAAGACTTGAAGAAAATGGATATTCTTTCCCACATTGGACACATTTATGAAGTTTCTCACCAGTGTTATGCTTTCGATTAACACTAAGAGTGTGTGTTTCCTGGTGTTCCTCAAGTTCTCTCAGGACCATGAAACACTTTTTGCAGACTGTGCAGTGGTAAGGCCATTCATTGAGTTGCTGGTTGAGTTCATCATTCTGTCCATGGAGATTCTGTTGGGTTTCATCTGAATGTTCTGCACCTGAAAGAGATTCATATGGATTTAGAATGACAGACAGATGTTCTAGATACAGCAATTAATTGTTACCCGATAAGGAAATATTCCGTTGTTTGGATGCTCTAATACACCTAGAAGAGTTAGATGGGTCATTAAACTTGATTTTCTGGCTCTGCATGGGAGCATGTTTGTGTTTCAACTAGTGTTGCACCGATGCCATTTTTTGGCTCCGATACCGATACCGATACCTGGCTGTGCAGTATCGGCCGATACAGATACCATACCGATACCACTCTGTTTGAAATTTGAAAAATACTTTTTTTTATTTTTTATTTTTTTTTTATCAATGGTTTGGTCCCATGTATAATACTAGTGTAACAGTAAGAAAGTCAAATTACATTTCTTGACAGTTTCAGCACTTCAGACATAACTGAGGACTAGTCCTCTATAATTGATGGTTTACCGTACTGAGCAGCACTGTGGCTTTTCTGATTTTGAACACAATAGAGTTAAAGTTTGGTCAGTTTTTTTTTTTTTTCTTTCCCTGTATTGTTTCTTTGTGTGTTTGTTTTGTTTGGGGACCAAACCATTGATACATTGGTACTCGCCGATACCGATACCACCATTTTAGTGCTGTATCGGGGCCCTATCCGGTACTGGTATCGGAATCGGTGCAACACTAGTTTCAACCCCCTTCAATAGTAAAATTAAATCGACATTGACTGTGCACTAGCATTTGGCATACTAACCACACCATTTGGCATAGTAACCACAATAAGTGGCATAGAAACACATACATTCTCTGATTGGTCTTGCAACGACTTATAAAAATGTTTGCACACAGTTGCTATATTTTTTAAGATTTTTTTCAAAGGTGACCTGTTTATGTATTATCTTCAAAAAGTTTGATGGTATGGTCGTGCAAAGGACACAAACACAACTGCCATTCCAACTAGCGGCAGTGCTGCGGACTGAGAAGGAAACCACACAAAAATGTAAGAAAAGCTTGGTAACACTTTACTTATTATTCCTATATATTTCACAAAACATTTCCTGATGTACCAACATCTTGACAGTGTGTGCACAAATTTGAAGCAGATAGACAAAAGTTTACAAGTGTTACACATCAGTTTCCATATTAATCTTTAGACGTCTCCAAGTGTCTCATAACCTCTCCAACCTCACCAAATACAAAAGCAGGCACTTGACACTGTATATCAGTGGCAGCTGGTGGTTTTTAAAGTGAGGCACGAAGGACTGCGCGCTAGGTTGCCAGTAGCCTGCCTATTCTGTTGGTGGCATAAGGATGTGAGATACAAGTTGTTTCAGGGCGTTTTTGTGAACTACAGTACAAAATAGCAGGCAGGTTTAAAATCGATACAAAGCCACCAGTGTGGCACCATTGTGCTTTGAAAGCTGGTGGGCAGCATGTCTTTGGACTAGACAAGGCCAGAAGGAAAGGATGCAAAGTCAATGGGCAGAGTAAGATAAGATTTGAGGAGGTTGTAAAGGCTTTTTCCACACTGGGCACATTTATGAAGCTTCTCTCCAGTGTGTACTAGCATATGGTTTTAAAGATGTGAAACACATTCATGAGGCTTTTCTCCAGTGTGTACTAGCATATGTATTTTAAGAATACTAATGCGTGAAAATGCTTTTCCACACTGGGCACATACATGAGGCTTCTCTCCAGTGTGTATTAACATATGGGTTTTAAGACTTGAAATCTGTGCAAATGCTTTTCTACACTGGGCACATTTATGAGGCTTTTCTCCAGTGTGTACTAGCATATGTATTTTAAGAAAACTAAAGCGTGAAAATGCTTTTCCACACTGAGCACATTTATGAGGCTTCTCTCCAGTGTGTATTAACATATGGGTTTTAAGTCTTGAAATCTGTGAAAATGCTTTTCCACACTGGGCACATTTATGAGACTTCTCTCCAGTGTGTATGAGTATATGCCTTTGAAGACTCGAGGAATGTTTAAATGCTTTTCCACACTGGACACATATATGAGGCTTCTCTCCAGTGTGTATGAGTATATGCCTTTGAAGACTTGAAATCTGTGTAAATGCTTTTCCACACTGGGCACATTTATGAGGCTTCTCTCCAGTGTGTATTCGCATATGCGTTTGAAGATCTGAAGCACGTCTAAATGCTTTTCCACACTGGGCACATTTATGAGGCCTCTCTCCAGTGTGTACTAGCATATGTCTGTTGAGGGCATTAAGGTGTGCAAATATTTTCTCACACTCTGTACATTTATGAGGCTTCTTTCCTGTGTGTATTCGCATATGTGATTTAAGACTTGAAATGCGTGAAAATGCTTTTCCACACTGGGCACATTTATGAGGCTTCTCTCCAGTGTGTATTAGCATATGTCTGTTGAGGGCATTAAGGTGTGCAAATGTTTTCCCACACTCTGTACATTTATGAGGCTTCTTTCCAGTATGTATTAACATATGTGTTTTAAGACTCAAAGTGTGTGAAAATGCTTTTCCACACTGGGCACATTTATGAGACTTCTCTCCAGTGTGTATTCGCATGTGGATTTTAAGTTTTGAAATCTGTGAAAATGCTTTTCCACACTCGGCACATACATGAAGCTTCTTTCCAGTGTGTATTAGTATATGCCTTTGAAGACTAGAAGAAAATGTAAATGTTTTTCCACATTGGTTACATTTATGAGGCTTCTCTCCAGTGTGTATTAACATATGGGTTTGAAGATATGAAACGCGTGAAAATGCTTTTCCACACTGCACACATTTAGGCGGCTTCTCACAAGTGTTCTGCTTTTGATTAACACTAAGAGTGTGTGTTCCCTGGTGTTCCTCGAGTTCTCTCAGGACCGTGAAACTCTTCCTGCAGACTGTGCAGTGATAAGGCCATTCATTGAGTTGCTGGTTGAGTTCATCATTCTGTCCATGGAGCTTCTTGTGGGTTCCATCTGAATGTTCTGCACCTGAAAGAAATTATAAATATGAGGTAAGAGGCATGATATATATATACAATGAATATGAGGTAGGAGGCATGATATGATATAAATACAATGAATAGGGACAACAATGTTAAATAAGTAGATATGGATATGAATACACTATTAAATGGTAAGTGGCTGAACAAAAAAAATAGCAAAATACCAATTCAACCCCCACAAGGTAGTTTACACAGCACCAGTTTAGAACCATCAAGGCGGCTCCTGGCCTTTTGTCTAGGTTGATGGGCCATCAGACCTGGTTTTTGTGTCTTGGAACCATAGCCATTAGACTCTGATTGTTGGTTTTTGGGTTTCTGAAGTAAATTACATTAAATGACATTGCTTGACCGTGTAGCTATTTTTCTCTGTTTTGTTACCGGCTTTCAACCACGAGAATGAGTAAGATCTTTAATAAGGGTCTCAATAACGTTTATAGGCTACGTGTAGCTATTTGTTTTGTCTTTGTGAGAATGAGTAAGATCTTTAATAAGAGTCTCAACAACGTATATGTCTCATATGCGACCGTCTCTGTGCAATTTAGATCGCGTCCTTGGTGAAGTGCGCTTCATTCACAAAGTGGCGAGTCTCGCCCACTCGAATTGTGCATGATTCCCGTGAAGCGAATCGTGCCTGAATTGCGTGAAGCGAAGTGGCTACTCTCGCCCACGCAAATTGTGCCTGATCGCGTCCCGGACCTTAGCTCTACTAACCACACCATTTGGCATAGTAACCACACCATTTGGCATAGTAACCACACTAATCGGCACAGTAACCACATCACTTCTCTGATTGGTCTTGCCACTACTTATAGCAACTGCGTGCAGACATTTTTATATTTTTTAAGTTTTATCACAGATGACCTGTTTATGTATTATCTTCAAAAAGTTTGATGGTATGGTCGTGCAAAGGACACAAACACAACTACCATTTCAACTACCGGCGATTCTGTGGCCTGAGAA
This sequence comes from Sprattus sprattus, assembly GCF_963457725.1. Classification (NCBI taxonomy): domain Eukaryota; kingdom Metazoa; phylum Chordata; class Actinopteri; order Clupeiformes; family Clupeidae; genus Sprattus; species Sprattus sprattus. Next base: position 1,826,412 of record NC_137920.1, on the reverse strand, counting down.
GGAAACCCCACAAAAATGTAAGAAAGGCTTGGTAGCACTTTACTTATTATTCCTATATAATTCACAAAAACAAAACAATCCTTCTCCACATTTCCTCTTCAACGCAATTTCCTGCCTAACCAAGAGCCACAATGTAGCCGTCCAATCTAAGCCTTTTGTAGAGCTGGCTTCTTTTAGCAATGTTCTGACTCGTGTGGTAAAGTTTCCAAAACAAAATATTTATTTTCACTGTTGCACAAAACATACAATACAAAAAAGGTTGGTTCGTAATTCCTGTAATATCTTGTTTTTATCCTATCTTCCTATCCTTTTACCACTAGGGTCAAAAAAGGTGTAGCTCCAATCTTACAGCCATGCTTACAACCTAGTCTTGTTCATGTACCCCAATTTTAAGGCTGGTTGCAAACATTTCCCCAGATACTGCCCCCTAGAGGCTTGAAGTTACTTTACCATTTTTATTAAACTGGCACTTACACCTTTAACCTGTAATAGTAATGACTTCATTAACTCGGGCCTTACAACACCCTCGAACAGTATATTATTGACGATACAATGCTGCCTCGAGTACCTTACTGCTTTTAAAATACGCTTGGCAACGACACGCAAGCTGCCTTTTAGCACAAAATAGTTGTAGCCACCAAACGTTGTGTATCGCATTACTCTAAGTGCATTAGATTTGATTTGATTTTAAAATGACTTACTTTCCAGAAGAAAATGGATGTGTTCCTGCTCATCCTCCTCTTTCTTCACTTTAACCTCCACTGTCTGTAGTGTTTCATTATAAGTGGAGCTTAGTGACTCTGTGCAGTCTAATTCAGTTTTACAGTGAAGATCTGCAATGGGCTTCTCTTTTTCATCTTGGCATGTAATCATGTGTCCATATTCCTCTTCTTTTATGTCCTCTTCCTTCACTTTCAGTCTCAGGGGTACCTGGTGTGTTTCATCACAGCCAGAGCTCAACGGCAGTCCAAGATTTATGTTAGTAACAGAGCAGAGAGGATCCCGTCCAGAGTTCCCTATAAAGTCAGGGGAACACAAACAAAAACGGATTTCAAGCTCTGTTTTCCTCGTTTAAAAATATTACAAAACCAACACAGAAAAACATTACACCTCAATGAGAAATATAGATTACATCTCAATCAGAAATATAGATCACACTTCGATCAGAAATATAGATTACTTCTCAATGAGAAATATAGATTACACCTTGATCAGAAATATAGATTACTTCTCAATGAGAAAAATAGATTACACCTCAATGATAAATATAGATCACATCTCAATCAGGAATATAGATCACACCTCAATCAGAAATATAGATTACACCTTGATCAGAAATATAGATTACTTCTCAGTGAGAAAAATAGATTACACCTCAATGATAAATATAGATCACATCTCAATCAGAAATATAGATCACACCTCAATCAGAAATATAGATCACACCTCGATCAGAAATATAGATCACACCTCAATGAGAAATATAGATTACACCTTGATCAGAAATATAGATTACTTCTCAATGAGAAAAATAGATTACATCTCAATGATAAATATAGATCACATCTCAATGAGAAATATAGATCACACCTCAATCAGAAATATAGATCACACCTCAATGAGAAATATAGATTACTTCTCAATGAGAAAAATAGATTACACCTCGATCAGAAATATAGATCACACCTCAATCAGAAATATAGATCACATCTCAATCAGAAATATAGATCACACCTCAATGAGAAATATAGATTACACCTTGATCAGAAATATAGATTACTTCTCAATGAGAAAAATAGATTACACCTCGATCAGAAATATAGATTACTTCTCAATCAGAAATATAGATTACATCTTGATCAGAAATTTAGATTTTCGAAAGATTCAGACAAATTATACCTCAATTCTAGATACTGAAATAGGAAGAAAAACTCCCATATTTTTGGAGAGAGCAACAAAACTAAACAAATTTAGCAAAACTAGCTGGCATCACCTGTTGCAAAAATTAAGTAAATGGATTGCATTGGTATTCCACTTTTCTACTCATAGAGCACTCAATCGCTTTACAGATGAATGTTTCAGACATCTACCCATTCACACACTGATGGCAGAGGCTACTATCATAGGTGGCAACCTGTGAATCAGGACCGATTGGGGCTTCAGAGAGTTGCTCTGCTACCGGGTGACAATGATACAGGAGGTAGAGAAGTAATTTAGTAATCAGAAGGTTGCTAGTTCAATTCCATGTCAAAGTGTCCTTGAGCAAGACACTGAACCTCAATTGCTCCTGAGGTGCAGTGTGACTTCAGTCAAAATGTGTATACATCCTTTTAAGTCGCTCGAGGAAACTTCCAACACTTGATGAGGAGTCAGGATCTAACTAGCAACCTTCCAATTGTTAGGCTTGGGTTAGGTAGGGTTTGGCCACAACCTGAACAATTCATGAGACCCCAGCAGCCATATCTACCACTTCAGTAAAACCCAACAGCCATATTTACCACTTCAGTAGACACCAACAGCCATATCTACCACTTCAGTAAAACCCAACAGCCATATCTACCACTTCAGTAGACCCCAACAGCCATATCTACCACTTCAGTAGAACCCAACAGCCATATCTACCACTTCAGTAGAACCCAACAGCCATATCTACCACTTCAGTAGACCCCAACAGCCATATCTACCACTTCAGTAGAACCCAACAGCCATATCTACCACTTCAGTAGACCCCAACAGCCATATCTACCACTTCAGTAGAACCCAACAGCCATATCTACCACTTCAGTAGACCCCAACAGCCATATCTACCACTTCAGTAGACCCCAACAGCCATATCTACCACTTCAGTAAGCACCAACAGCCATATCTACCACTTCAGTAGACCCCAACAGCCATATCTACCACTTCAGTAAGCACCAACAGCCATATCTACCACTTCAGTAGACCCCAACAGCCATATCTACCACTTCAGTAAGCACCAACAGCCATATCTACCACTTCAGTAGACCCCAACAGCCATATCTACCACTTCAGTAGAACCAGTAGACACCAACAGCCATATCTACCACTTCAGTAGAATCCAACAGCCATATCTACCACTTCAGTAGAACCAAACAGCCATATCTACCACTTCAGTAGAACCCAACAGCCATATCTACCACTTCAGTAGAACCAAACAGCCATATCTACCACTTCAGTAGACACCAACAGCCATATCTACCACTTCAGTAGAATCCAACAGCCATATCTACCACTTCAGTAGAACCAAACAGCCATATCTACCACTTCAGTAGAACCCAACAGCCATATCTACCACTTCAGTAGAACCAAACAGCCATATCTACCACTTCAGTAGACACCAACAGCCATATCTACCACTTCAGTAGAATCCAACAGCCATATCTACCACTTCAGTAGAACCCAACAGCCATATCTACCACTTCAGTAGAACCCAACAGCCATATCTACCACTTCAGTAGAACCAAACAGCCATATCTACCACTTCAGTAGACCCCAACAGCCATATCTACCACTTCATTAGAACCCAACAGCCATATCTACCACTTCAGTAGACCCCAACAGCCATATCTACCACTTCAGTAGAACCCAACAGCCATATCTACCACTTCATTAGACCCCAACAGCCATATCTACCACTTCAGTAGAACCCAACAGCCATATCTACCACTTCAGTAGACCCCAACAGCCATATCTACCACTTCAGTAGAACCCAACAGCCATATCTACCACTTCAGTAGACCCCAACAGCCATATCTACCACTTCAGTAGAACCCAACAGCCATATCTACCACTTCAGTAGAACCCAACAGCCATATCTGTCCACCACTTCAGTAGACCCCAACAGCCATATCTACCACTTCAGTAGACCCCAACAGCCATATCTACCACTTCAGTAAAACCCAACAGCCATATCTACCACTTCAGTAGACCCCAACAGCCATATCTACCACTTCAGTAGAACCCAACAGCCATATCTACCACTTCAGTAGACCCCAACAGCCATATCTGTCCACCACTTCAGTAGACCCCAACAGCCATATCTACCACTTCAGTAGACCCCAACAGCCATATCTACCACTTCAGTAAAACCCAACAGCCATATTTACCACTTCAGTAGACACCAACAGCCATATCTACCACTTCAGTAAAACCCAACAGCCATATCTAACACTTCTTGAGACCCCAACAGCCATATCTACCACTTCAGTAGAACCCAACAGCCATATCTACCACTTCAGTAGAACCCAACAGCCATATCTACCACTTCAGTAGAACCCAACAGCCATATCTACCACTTCAGTAGAACCAAACAGCCATATCTACCACTTCAGTAGACACCAACAGCCATATCTACCACTTCAGTAGAATCCAACAGCCATATCTACCACTTCAGTAGAACCCAACAGCCATATCTACCACTTCATGAGACCCCAACAGCCATATCTACCACTTCAGTAGAACCCAACAGCCATATCTACCACTTCAGAAGAACCCAACAGCCATATCTACCACTTCAGTAGAACCACAACAGCCATATCTACCACTTCATGAGACCCCAACAGCCATATCTACCACTTCAGTAGAACCCAACAGCCATATCTACCACTTCAGTAGAACCCAACAGCCATATCTGTCCACCACTTCAGTAGACCCCAACAGCCATATCTACCACTTCAGTAGAACCCAACAGCCATATCTACCACTTCAGTAGACCCCAACAGCCATATCTACCACTTCAGTAGAACCCAACAGCCATATCTACCACTTCAGTAGAACCCAACAGCCATATCTACCACTTCAGTAGAACCCAACAGCCATATCTACCACTTCAGTAGACCCCAACAGCCATATCTACCACTTCAGTAGACCCCAACAGCCATATCTACCACTTCAGTAGACCCCAACAGCCATATCTACCACTTCAGTAGACCCCAACAGCCATATCTACCACTTCAGTAGACCCCAACAGCCATATCTACCACTTCAGTAGACCCCAACAGCCATATCTACCACTTCAGTAGACCCCAACAGCCATATCTACCACTTCAGTAGACCCCAACAGCCATATCTACCACTTCAGTAGACCCCAACAGCCATATCTACCACTTCAGTAGACCCCAACAGCCATATCTACCACTTCAGTAGAACCCAACAGCCATATCTACCACTTCAGTAGACACCAACAGCCATATCTACCACTTCAGTAGAACCCAACAGCCATATCTACCACTTCAGTAGAACCCAACAGCCATATCTACCACTTCAGTAGACCCCAACAGCCATATCTACCACTTCATGAGACCCCAACAGCCATATCTACCACTTCAGTAGACCCCAACAGCCATAACTACCACTTCAGTAGAACCCAACAGCCATATCTACCACTTCAGTAGACCCCAACAGCCATATCTACCACTTCAGTAAACACCAACAGCCATATCTACCACTTCAGTAGACCCCAACAGCCATAACTACCACTTCAGTAGAACCCAACAGCCATATCTACCACTTCATGAGACCCCAACAGCCATATCTACCACTTCAGTAGAACCCAACAGCCATATCTACCACTTCAGAAGAACCCAACAGCCATATCTACCACTTCAGTAGAACCACAACAGCCATATCTACCACTTCATGAGACCCCAACAGCCATATCTACCACTTCAGTAGAACCCAACAGCCATATCTACCACTTCAGTAGAACCCAACAGCCATATCTGTCCACCACTTCAGTAGACCCCAACAGCCATATCTACCACTTCAGTAGAACCCAACAGCCATATCTACCACTTCAGTAGACCCCAACAGCCATATCTACCACTTCAGTAGAACCCAACAGCCATATCTACCACTTCAGTAGAACCCAACAGCCATATCTACCACTTCAGTAGAACCCAACAGCCATATCTACCACTTCAGTAGAACCCAACAGCCATATCTACCACTTCAGTAGACCCCAACAGCCATATCTACCACTTCAGTAGAACCCAACAGCCATATCTACCACTTCAGTAAAACCCAACAGCCATATTTACCACTTCAGTAGACCCCAACAGCCATATTTACCACTTCAGTAGACCCCAACAGCCATATCTACCACTTCAGTAGACACCAACAGCCATATTTACCACTTCAGTAGAACCCAACAGCCATATCTACCACTTCTTGAGACCCCAACAGCCATATCTACCACTTCAGTAGACCCCAACAGCCATATCTACCACTTCAGTAGACACCAACAGCCATATCTACCACTTCAGTAGAACCCAACAGCCATATCTACCACTTCATGAGACCCCAACAGCCATATCTACCACTTCAGTAGACCCCAACAGCCATATCTACCACTTCAGTAGAACCCAACAGCCATATCTACCACTTCAGTAGACCCCAACAGCCATATCTACCACTTCAGTAGAATCCAACAGCCATATCTACCACTTCATGAGACCCCAACAGCCATATCTACCACTTCAGTAGACACCAACAGCCATATTTACCACTTCAGTAGACCCCAACAGCCATATCTACCACTTCATGAGACCCCAACAGCCATATCTACCACTTCAGTAGACACCAACAGCCATATCTACCACTTCAGTAAAACCCAACAGCCATATTTACCACTTCAGTAGAACCCAACAGCCATATCTACCACTTCAGTAGACACCAACAGCCATATCTACCACTTCAGTAAAACCCAACAGCCATATCTACCACTTCAGTAGACCCCAACAGCCATATCTACCACTTCAGTAGAACCCAACAGCCATATCTACCACTTCAGTAGAACCCAACAGCCATATCTACCACTTCAGTAGAATCCAACAGCCATATCTACCACTTCAGTAGAACCCAACAGCCATATCTACCACTTCAGTAGACCCCAACAGCCATATCTACCACTTCAGTAGAACCCAACAGCCATATCTACCACTTCATTAGACCCCAACAGCCACACTACCACTTCAGTAGAACCCAACAGCCATATCTACCACTTCAGTAGACCCCAACAGCCATATCTACCACTTCAGTAGAACCCAACAGCCATATCTACCACTTCAGTAGACCCCAACAGCCATATCTACCACTTCAGTAGAACCCAACAGCCATATCTACCACTTCAGTAGACCCCAACAGCCATATCTACCACTTCATGAGACCCCAACAGCCATATCTACCACTTCAGTAGACCCCAACAGCCATAACTACCACTTCAGTAGAACCCAACAGCCATATCTACCACTTCAGTAGACCCCAACAGCCATATCTACCACTTCAGTAAACACCAACAGCCATATCTACCACTTCAGTAGACCCCAACAGCCATAACTACCACTTCAGTAGAACCCAACAGCCATATCTACCACTTCATGAGACCCCAACAGCCATATCTACCACTTCAGTAGACCCGAACAGCCATATCTACCACTTCAGTAGAACCCAACAGCCATATCTACCACTTCAGTAGACCCGAACAGCCATATCTACCACTTCAGTAGACCCGAACAGCCATATCTACCACTTCAGTAGAACCCAACAGCCATATCTGCCACTTCTTGAGACCCCAACAGCCATATCTACCACTTCAGTAGAACCCAACAGCCATATCTACCACTTCAGTAGAACCCAACAGCCATATCTACCACTTCAGTAGACCCCAACAGCCATATCTACCACTTCAGTAGAACCCAACAGCCATATCTACCACTTCAGTAAAACCCAACAGCCATATCTACCACTTCAGTAGAACCCAACAGCCATATCTACCACTTCAGTAGACCCGAACAGCCATATCTACCACTTCAGTAGAACCCAACAGCCATATCTACCACTTCAGTAGAACCCAACAGCCATATCTACCACTTCAGTAGACCCGAACAGCCATATCTACCACTTCAGTAGAACCCAACAGCCATATCTACCACTTCAGTAGACCCCAACAACCATATCTACCACTTCAGTAGACCCCAACAGCCATATCTACCACTTCAGTAGAACCCAACAGCCATATCTACCACTTCAGTAGACCCCAACAGCCATATCTACCACTTCAGTAGAACCCAACAGCCATATCTACCACTTCAGTAGACCCCAACAGCCATATCTACCACTTCAGTAGAACCCAACAGCCATATCTACCACTTCAGTAGAACCCAACAGCCATATCTGTCCACCACTTCAGTAGACCCCAACAGCCATATCTACCACTTCAGTAGAACCCAACAGCCATATCTACCACTTCAGTAGACCCCAACAGCCATATCTACCACTTCAGTAGAACCCAACAGCCATATCTACCACTTCAGTAAAACCCAACAGCCATATTTACCACTTCAGTAGACACCAACAGCCATATCTACCACTTCAGTAAAACCCAACAGCCATATCTAACACTTCTTGAGACCCCAACAGCCATATCTACCACTTCAGTAGAACCAAACAGCCATATCTACCACTTCAGTAGACACCAACAGCCATATCTACCACTTCAGTAGAATCCAACAGCCATATCTACCACTTCAGTAGAACCCAACAGCCATATCTACCACTTCATTAGACCCCAACAGCCATATCTACCACTTCAGTAGAATCCAACAGCCATATCTACCACTTCAGTAGAACCCAACAGCCATATCTACCACTTCAGTAAGCACCAACAGCCATATCTACCACTTCAGTAGAACCCAACAGCCATATCTACCACTTCAGTAGACCCCAACAGCCATATCTACCACTTCAGTAGAACCCAACAGCCATATCTACCACTTCATTAGACCCCAACAGCCACACTACCACTTCAGTAGAACCCAACAGCCATATCTACCACTTCAGTAGAATCCAACAGCCATATCTACCACTTCAGTAGAACCCAACAGCCATATCTACCACTTCAGTAGACCCCAACAGCCATATCTACCACTTCAGTAGAACCCAACAGCCATATCTACCACTTCATTAGACCCCAACAGCCACACTACCACTTCAGTAGAACCCAACAGCCATATCTACCACTTCAGTAGACACCAACAGCCATATCTACCACTTCAGTAGAATCCAACAGCCATATCTACCACTTCAGTAGAATCCAACAGCCATATCTACCACTTCAGTATAACCCAACAGCCATATCTACCACTTCAGTAGAACCCAACAGCCATATCTACCACTTCAGTAGAACCCAACAGCCATATCTACCACTTCAGTAGACCCCAACAGCCATATCTACCACTTCAGTAGAACCCAACAGCCATATCTACCACTTCATTAGACCCCAACAGCCACACTACCACTTCAGTAGAACCCAACAGCCATATCTACCACTTCAGTAGACCCCAACAGCCATATCTACCACTTCAGTAGAACCCAACAGCCATATCTACCACTTCAGTAGACCCCAACAGCCATATCTACCACTTCAGTAGAACCCAACAGCCATATCTACCACTTCAGTAGACCCCAACAGCCATATCTACCACTTCATGAGACCCCAACAGCCATATCTACCACTTCAGTAGACCCCAACAGCCATAACTACCACTTCAGTAGAACCCAACAGCCATATCTACCACTTCAGTAGACCCCAACAGCCATATCTACCACTTCAGTAAACACCAACAGCCATATCTACCACTTCAGTAGACCCCAACAGCCATAACTACCACTTCAGTAGAACCCAACAGCCATATCTACCACTTCATGAGACCCCAACAGCCATATCTACCACTTCAGTAGAACCCAACAGCCATATCTACCACTTCAGAAGAACCCAACAGCCATATCTACCACTTCAGTAGAACCACAACAGCCATATCTACCACTTCATGAGACCCCAACAGCCATATCTACCACTTCAGTAGAACCCAACAGCCATATCTACCACTTCAGTAGAACCCAACAGCCATATCTACCACTTCAGTAGAACCCAACAGCCATATCTACCACTTCAGTAGACCCGAACAGCCATATCTACCACTTCAGTAGAACCCAACAGCCATATCTGCCACTTCTTGAGACCCCAACAGCCATATCTACCACTTCAGTAGAACCCAACAGCCATATCTACCACTTCAGTAGAACCCAACAGCCATATCTACCACTTCAGTAGACCCCAACAGCCATATCTACCACTTCAGTAGAACCCAACAGCCATATCTACCACTTCAGTAAAACCCAACAGCCATATCTACCACTTCAGTAGAACCCAACAGCCATATCTACCACTTCAGTAGACCCGAACAGCCATATCTACCACTTCAGTAGAACCCAACAGCCATATCTACCACTTCAGTAGAACCCAACAGCCATATCTACCACTTCAGTAGACCCGAACAGCCATATCTACCACTTCAGTAGAACCCAACAGCCATATCTACCACTTCAGTAGACCCCAACAACCATATCTACCACTTCAGTAGACCCCAACAGCCATATCTACCACTTCAGTAGAACCCAACAGCCATATCTGCCACTTCTTGAGACCCCAACAGCCATATCTACCACTTCAGTAGAACCCAACAGCCATATCTACCACTTCAGTAGAACCCAACAGCCATATCTACCACTTCAGTAGAACCCAACAGCCATATCTACCACTTCAGTAGACCCCAACAGCCATATCTACCACTTCAGTAGAACCCAACAGCCATATCTACCACTTCAGTAGAACCCAACAGCCATATCTACCACTTCAGTAGACCCGAACAGCCATATCTACCACTTCAGTAGAACCCAACAGCCATATCTACCACTTCAGTAGAACCCAACAGCCATATCTACCACTTCAGTAGAACCCAACAGCCATATCTACCACTTCAGTAGACCCGAACAGCCATATCTACCACTTCAGTAGAACCCAACAGCCATATCTACCACTTCAGTAGAACCCAACAGCCATATCTACCACTTCAGTAGACCCGAACAGCCATATCTACCACTTCAGTAGAACCCAACAGCCATATCTACCACTTCAGTAGAACCCAACAGCCATATCTGTCCACCACTTCAGTAGACCCGAACAGCCATATCTACCACTTCAGTAGAACCCAACAGCCATATCTACCACTTCAGTAGAACCCAACAGCCATATCTGTCCACCACTTCAGTAGACCCGAACAGCCATATCTACCACTTCAGTAGAACCCAACAGCCATATCTACCACTTCAGTAGAACCCAACAGCCATATCTACCACTTCAGTAGAACCCAACAGCCATATCTACCACTTCAGTAGACCCCAACAGCCATATCTACCACTTCATGAGACCCCAACAGCCATATCTACCACTTCAGTAGAACCCAACAGCCATATCTACCACTTCAGTAGACCCCAACAGCCATATCTACCACTTCAGTAGAACCCAACAGCCATATCTACCACTTCAGTAGAACCCAACAGCCATATCTACCACTTCAGTAGAACCCAACAGCCATATCTACCACTTCAGTAGACCCCAACAGCCATATCTACCACTTCAGTAGAACCCAACAGCCATATCTACCACTTCAGTAGACCCCAACAGCCATATCTACCACTTCAGTAGAACCCAACAGCCATATCTACCACTTCAGTAGACCCCAACGTGTCTACCACTTCAGTAAAATCCAACAGCCATATCTACCACTTCAGTAGACCCCAACAGCCATATCTACCACTTCAGTAGAATCCAACAGCCATATCTACCACTTCATTAAATGTGCCGGTAAAACAAAATCATGGTTTTGGTGATCAACCTTTCCTGCCTTTTGAAGCAGGACGTGGACGCGCAACTTAGTTGATGATTTTAGCCTGGGACAAATTAACTTAAAATAAATAAATTAGCGCCCGTCGCCAGACCGGCTTGACCTGTTCTCATTTAGCAAACTAGTTTATCTCATGTCGCGAGCTAAATGAATTATCTTAGTTTCAGTTGTACGCCGAACAGGTCCCAGACACACATTGTATTGATGTGGTGTGACTCCTGCAGGCAATCTACAGGTACTGCATGTATTAAATAAGACAAGTCGGCAAAGGGTGGTTAGACTGTCAGATGCTTCTTGCTGTGCATGCTGGGAGTCGGAGGCATGCCAGGAGGCTTTTTCTCTCTTCCTCTCTCTTCCCCTTTCTCTCAGCCTCTCTTTCCCTCTCTCTCTCTCTCTCTCAGCCTCTCTTTCTCTCGCTCTCATTTCCTCTCACTTCCTCTCTTCCTCCCTCTCTCAGCCACTTTCGCTCCCTCTCTCTCTCCCTCCCTCTCCCTGTGCTCCCTCTCTCTCTAACTTTCCAGAAACTTTCCATGGAAAGTTAAGCCCTGGAATTGTGCATTTGTGTGCAAAAGATAGCCTATAACGCTTAATAGCAGTCGTAAATTAGCCAGATTGGAGTGCACCCATGTTCTATAGGGCTGAATTTGTGAGAGATTGTTTGGTTCTACACATTGCATAATAACCATTCATGGCTTAAATTAAAGAAGACACTTGGGCCATCAAATGCAATCAGTTAAAGTGTTTTATTATGTCATTTTAGTTTACATTTCAGAGTAGCAAAACTTAAACATTTGTCAGAAAAAAACATAAAACGCCTAGTGTTTTTCTTTATGTTGCAGTGTAGAACTGGGTTTTGAATACCATAGGAAACTAACAATAACATTTCCTGATGCACCAACATATTGACCGTGTGTGTAAACATTTGAAGCAGATAGACAAAAGTTTACAAGTGTTGCACATCAGTTTCCATATGGTGTCTTTAGACGTCTCCAAGGTTCTCATAACCTCTTCAACCTCAACCCAATACAAAAGCAGGTATTTGTCACTGTATATCACTGGCAGCTGGTGGTTTTTAAAGTTAGGGAGGAAGGACTGCACGCTAGGATGTCATTAGCCTGCCTATTCTGTTGGTGGCATAAGAATGTGAGATACAAGTTGTTTCAGGGCGTTTTTGTGAACTACAGTACAAAATAGCAGACAGGGATAAAATTGATACAAAGCCACCAGTGTGGCACCATTGTGCTTTGAAAGCTGGTGGGCAGCATGTCTTTGGACTAGACAAGGCCAAATAGAAAGGATTCAAAGCCAATGGGCTGAGTAAGGCGCTGATTGCCCATAGACGATTTGGTTTGAAAAATACAGAGTAAAATGGGGGAAAACACTGTGCGCTAAATGCGGTTTGGTGTTAATAGCAGGAAGGAGTTGGCATTTATACCATTCAGTCAGTTGGGATAATACAGGGGCAAGATCAAGCCTCATACTGTGTGATCGTAAGTTTATGTTGTATTAATATATGGGTTTTAAAATTTGAGAAGGATGTAAAGGCTTTTCCACACTGGGCATATTTATGAAGCTGCTATCCAGTGTATATTAGGATATGGTTTTTAAATGGTGAAACGCGTAAAAATGCTTTTCCACACTAAACACATTTATGAGGCTTCTCTCCAGTGTGTGTTAGCATATGCCTGTTGAATTTATTAAGGTGTGCAAATGTGTTCCCACTCTCTGTTCATTATTGAGGCTTTTCTCCAGTGTGTACTAGCATATGTGTTTTAAGAATACTAATGCGTGAAAATGCTTTTCCACACTGGGCACATACATGAGGCTTCTCTCCAGTGTGTATTAACATATGGGTTTTAAGACTTGAAATCTGTGTAAATGATTTTCCACACTCGGCACATATATAAGGCTTCTCTCCAGTGTGTATTCGCATATGCCTTTGAAGATCTGAAACACCTGAAAATGCTTTTCCACACTGGGCACATTTATGAGGCTTCTCTCCAGTGTGTATTAACATATGGGTTTTAAGACTTGAAATCTGTGAAAATGGTTTTCCACACTGGCCACATATATGAGGCTTCTCTCCAGTGTGTATTAACATATGCTGTTTAAGATTTGAGGAACTTACAAATGATTTTCCACACTCGGCACATATATAAGGCTTCTCTCCAGTGTGTATTCGCATATGCCTTTGAAGATCTGAAACACCTGTAAATGCTTTTCCACACTGGGCACATTTATGAGGCTTCTCTCTAGTGTGTTTAAGTATATGAGTATTGAGATTTGAAATCTGTGAAAATGCTTTTCCACACTGGGCACATTTATGAGGCTTCTCTCCAGTGTGTATTAACATATGCTGTTTAAGATTTATAAACTGTGAAAATGATTTTCCACACTGGGCACATTTATGAGGCTTCTCTCCAGTGTGTATTCGCATATGGGTTTTAAGACTTGAAATCTGTGAAAATGCTTTTCCACACTGGGCACATTTATGAGGCTTCTCTCCAGTGTGTATTTGCATGTGGATTTTAAGACTTGAAGTATGTGAAAAAGTTTGTCCACACTGGGCACATTTATGAGGCATCTCTCCAGTGTGTATTCGCATATGCCTTTGAAGATTTGAAACAGCTGTAAATGGTTTTCCACACTGGACACATTTATGAGGCTTCTCTCCAGTGTGTATTCGCATGTGGATTTTAAGATTTGAAATCTGTGAAAATGCTTTTCCACACTGGGCACATTTATGAGGCTTCTCTCCAGTGTGTGTTAACATATGCTGTTTAAGATTTATAAACTGTGAAAATGCTTTTCCACACTGGGCACATTTATGAGGCTTCTCTCCGGTGTGTATTAACATATGGGTTTGAAGATGTGGAATCTGTGAAAATGCTTTTCCACACTGGGCACATTTATGAGGCTTCTCTCCAGTGTGTATTAGCATATGTGTTTTAAGATATGTAATCTGTGAAAATGCTTTTCCACACTGGGCACATTCATGAGGCTTCTCTCCACTGTGTATTAACATATGGGTTTGAAGATTTGAAGTGTGTGAAAATGCTTTTCCACACTGGGCACATTCATGAGACTTCTCTCCAGTGTGTATTCGCATGTGGCTTTTAAGGTTATGAATCTGTGAAAATGCTTTCCCACACTCGGCACATACATGACGCTTCTTACCAGTGTGTATTAGTATATGCCTTTCAAGACTTGAGGAACATTTAAATGTTTTTCCACACTGCACACATTTATGAGGCTTCTCTCCAGTGTGTATTCGCATGTGGATTTTAAGATTTGAAAACTGTGAAAATACTTTTCCACACTGGGCACATTTATGAAGCTTCTCACCAGTGTTCTGCTTTTGATTAACACAAAGTGTGTGTGTTTCCTGGTGTTCCTCGAGTTCTCTCAGGGCCGTGAAACTCTTCCTGCAGACTGTGCAGTGGTAAGGCCTTTCATTGAGTTGCTGGTTGAGTTCATCATTCTGTCCATGGAGCTTCTGTTGGGTTCCATCTGAATGTTCGGCACCTGAAAGAGATTCATATGGATTTAGAATGACCGACAGATGTTGTAGATGCAGCAATTCATTGTTACCCGATGAGGAAATATTCCATTGTTTGGATGTTTTGATACACCTAGAAGAGTTACATTGGTCATTATTAAACTTGCTTTTCTGGCTTAACCCCTTCACTAGTAAAACAAAATCAATTTTCTTACTCACATTGACTGTGCATTTGGCATAGTCACCACACTAGTTGGCATAGTAACCAGTAGGGGTGGGAATCGGCAAAAATGTGACGATTCGATAGTATTGCGATATTTGGGCCACGATTCAATATTATTGCGATTCTTGACATATTGCGATACAGCGAGTATTGCGATTCGATTCTGCGATATATTGCGATTCATGTACCCCATATTATTTAGAAGGCATTACAAAAAATGAGGAAAGTAAGACTGCTAAACTCACTTCAAATGCCACATTTAATTCTGTGTACAATATTATCTTCTACACATTAAAAACAAGTGCAAAACTTGTTTTATAGGTATTTGCACCACGGATGTGCGATCAGGGGAGGCAGAGCATGAAAAACAAAAAGAAGTTTCAAACAAAGCTAGAAGTTATGCTTCTCACCCCTTGTTCGCTAACATTACATTGATACAAAAGGACCACCAGCTAAACGAATGAAATGGTATGAATGTCTCATTCTTCCCATATAAAGAAAAACAGCCTGTGTCACTGTGATCTGTCTCATCGTCTGACGGCCTGAATTAGTTTCTGCCGTTCTCATTCTGTTTTGCTATCCTATTTATCCGTATAGGGACCGCTAACTCCAAATGGTACCTTGTTAGATGGGCTCTAAAGTTTGTCGTATTCCATCGGTACTTAATTTCCATGTACCATTTTTTGCAGATGGCATACTGCATGTCCAGGTCTTTACTTTCGCTTATGATGAATCTTGGTAACACTACTTATTATTCCTATATAATTCACAAAAACAAATAAATCGTTCTCCACGTTTCCTCTTCAACCCAATTCCCTGCCTAACCAAGAGCCAAAATGTAGTCATCCACTCTATCCCCTTAACCTGTAATAGTAATGACTTCATTAACAACCTTCTTTCCACTCCCAGTCCCCCTTATTGACACTACACCAGAAACACCCATGTGACCTGGGGTTTTCCCAGAATCCTTCACCACTACACTACTTGTTAGGCCCGACACGTAGCCGAGGGCCGGCAAACCCTTGAACAGTACATTATTGACGATACAGTACTGCCTCGAGTACCTTATTGCTTTTATAATACGGTTGCCAGCCACATTATAAATAGTAAGCTACCTTTTAGGACAAAATAGTTGTGTATCGCATTTCAGTAGCCCAGAGAAAATAATCCCCCCTCTGTATGTCTGTTTCTATACAATGGAAACCTCACATTTGTTAGCCTAGCACCAAAAGTTTGTTGATGATTAGCTAGGAGATCGACATTAAGTTGTGCGTCGTCTGAAAACATCACAGGTCTCCTTGCTAGATCTCGCACCATCTAATGCAGTCACATTGCTCATTTCAGAGTTTCAATTAAAATAACAAAAATGACAATGGGACACTTTCAATGCAATTATATTTCATTTAAACAGGCCTCAACATTCTAAATCATTCTAATTTGCTATGGAGTAATGCTGGGAGCGCTGCTCTCTATCCATTAAATAGGGAATGTATTTCACGTGTAGAACCTATTTAGAATGGCTGACCTTACATAAGACGGCAGTGAAAAAGCCCAGAGACTGGAGGCAAAGAGTACCTCTGCCCTGAGCTGCCAACTCTCCCGTTTTTCCCGTGTTTCTCCCGTTTTCTGATCCATCTCCTGCCGCCCTCCCGTTTTGTCCTATCTCCCGGTAATCTCCCGTATTTCACGAGTTACAAACGTATTTTATTAATAATCAAATCAAAATGTGTGTCAATGTTCTAAAGTTGCCAGATCATGAATGAAACGCAAGCATGAGAGGCATAGCAAGCGTCAGCCAATCAAATTGCCTTTAATGCATCTATAGACCAATTTATCTATAGAGTTCCTGTGCCTGTCGTCATAGTTGCTGGTCGCGTGCCGAAAAACGATGGGCGTAGCCATTTTGGCAGTAATCGTAATCTGACAGGCACTGACTGGCAGTCATGGCTTCAGTTGACTGTCATTTAGCCGTTGGGAGTGATTAACCTATGTATGAAATTCAAAAAAATATGAATTAAGGTTGAAAATCACAGCCACTTAGGTTGGGTACGTTCAAAAACACAAACTACCAAGTTACAGATGCACTGCAGTAGCTACCCAAACATGCTAACGTGACACTGCCGTACCTAGTTAAGCTAATAAACAAGCAATGCTAACGTGACACTGTCTATCAAACTGGGATCATTTAATACTTACCCTTGCAGTGATGATGCCGAAGTATTTGGATGCAAGACTCCACAGTCGAAGTTGTGTTACGAAGCCGGACTGACACCATTTATAAGCCTCCAACCCTTTGTATGCTTGTATGCTAGGGAGTCCCCAGTATAAACTAAGGGAAAATTGAGCAGATAGCTGTGGATGTCAGCGTAGCGCAAGTCAGGTAAATATATTCTTCGTTGTAGGATGTTATGCTCTTGAAAAGCACCCCAGGAGCGTTATATGGGTCACTTATATTTAATCTCTGTAATTTTGGCATCATCACTGCAAGGGTAAGTATTCAATTATCCCAGTTTGATAGACAGTGTCACGTTAGCATTGTTTGTTTATTAGCTTGACTAGGTACGGCAGTGTCACGTTAGCATGTTTGTTTATTATCTTGGGTAGCTACTACAGTGCATCTGTAACTTGCTAGTTTGTGTTTTTGAACGTACCCAACCTAAGTGGCTGTCATTTTCAACCTTAATTTATATTTTATTTATTTATTATTATTAGTTATATACGTATATTCGCTCGGTATGAACTCTTCAAGGCTGGCGCCGGTCGTAATGTTTACTGCCAAAATGGCGTCCGACAATCAAAAGTCACGTGACGCAGGAGCTCTATACATGTCTATGCATAGACATCCTATTACGTAGACGCAGCATTGGTTGCCAGGACGCGAGAAATACGGCGGCCATCTTGGAGTGGTGAGTGTCTACTGTAACTGTATCCAAAGCTGCCAAGCCTCACGCTTTGAATGTGACATAAAATAATATAATAATTTATTAATTGCATTTTACTCAGTTTTGTGTGACTAAAATTAGCTTTGAATCACTCAGTAGTATTTAATTGAATTTCACGATACAGAAAATTAGTACATTTTACTCATGTGGAGATCGTTGTTTTAATCAAGTAGTTACATTTCCTCTAACGGCATTTCGCGGCATGGGTGGATTGCCGCCATTAGATGCAAGCTCTCCCAAAGGTAAGACATGTTTCATTATGCTGCTATCTAGTTTTAGTCTATTCTATGTATAACATGAAATGTGCTATGTACAAAAAACTTGAACTTGAACTATTGTTGGCCAAGGACAATAAACGTTGCAATCAGGTTATTATCCCTACGCAGTCGAACGTTATTTTTGATCTACTGCAAGTTGGGAAAACGAACAGCTTAGCCCAAGTGTGTTGCGCTGTAGCCTAACTTAAACTGAAGTTGATTCAGATAGTGGATGTTGACTTGTTTCTACATAGCATATAAAGGACTTAACAGCGTCTAGCTCTTATAACAAATAAATGGGGTGTCCAAGCATAATGTACTGTTGGCAACTGCCGGCTAGCCATGCCGCCTCTTATCTTACCTAGGGCCTCGCCTCAACCAGAGATTCTAAAGCCAACTTTGCAAACTAGCTAGCATGTAGCATAGCCCAGTTGACTAGAGACCGCCACTTTTCTGCACAGATGTAGGAGTACATTTAACTGTCAGGTGAATAATTGCAAGTTACATTTACAGCATTTTGTTTTCTGAGCGTAAATTGTCCTCGAGTAACGTCAGGCTTAATGAGGGCTAACAGCTATGTTGCTTAAAGAACACTAGCTAGCGAGAGTTGTGTTGCTGCAGTTTGAAACGATTAGCAGCGTTAGCTGTTTCATATCATATTTTATTAGCTTTTCATGGACATGCCGATTTGATTTTTTCTTTTTTGCACGCTCTGGCTGGTGTTATGCAAATTCTAATTTGATCAAGGCAGTGTCAGACACGTAGGCTCGGTTTGACCTTGCTCACAGTAGCAACTATGCTCCAATGCAGCCAGGTTATGTTCTCTTTCAGTTTTTCACTCGTGCTCATTGACTGCATCTCATGCATTTACTTTGAGCTGCCTGTGAATGTCGAGGTCGAGCTCGAGCATTACACAGACTCATAGTGAGGCGATCGTTGTTTCATCTGCTTGTGATTACATTGAAAAGACTAGCCTAAGCTGCATAATTTTATTTTCTTCTAGAATGTATCACGTTGTCGAATTTGTCAAGAGGAACGAAGTCGAAGTTGTGCCATCAAAATGGCTCAATGGGAACAAGTTTCTGGCCTCCATGCAAAACAATAGCTGTCCCGCAAGGCTGCGCAAAGACAAGATGAACCTACCTCTTTGTGGGCTGTGTACAAAATACGAGTGCTTTATTCTCATGGTATAGTAATGCTTTTACCCTGTTAGTTATTAATGTTTTCTTACTGAAATAGCAAGCATTTATCCGCCCATCTTAACCTAATCTGTATCGTCTTGTATTTATGCTAACAGAATCATATGAACATGCCCTGGCCAAGTTGCCTGTGGCAACTGTACAGTCTGATCTGCAAACAAGCAGAAGATGACAGTGTTCCTGTAACATTTTAAAATCTTTAGTTATGGGCCTATTTCACAGCAGCCGTTTTTTCCAAGAAGCACAAGTGTCATTGATGACATCCAATAAGGACCTGATTCTGTTAAACTGAATCAGAATATTATTGGAAGTCATTAATAACACCTGTGCTTACCCTGCGAAAAATGACTGCTGCTTTAAAGAGACCCATTCTTGGCCCATTGGACTGCAATCATTTTTGCACAATTATTTCCATACATCTTTACAATGGTGTCTGAATTAAATGAATGAAAGTAATGTTAAAATGTCAATATAGCTCTAGCCGGAGGAAATCTGTTATCTCCCTCCTCTGCAACAGACATCATGGCACGTTGGTCCTCAAGAACTGCTACAAACATCACAGCTGATCAGTTTTCTCCATTCCATGCAATGAACATCACAGCAGCAGATTTTTTTTCTGATGATATGACCTTCACAGCAGCTGATCAGTCTTCTGCAACTCATGCCATGAACACCACAGACACTGTTACCATTCTCCCCGCAGGTTCAAGTCGTTTTCCTACTTGCCAAATTAGGAGCTATTCACAAGTTGGAAGGAATCCAGTGCTTCTGATCTCAACCGTAGACCGTGTAAGATTTTCAAAAACAGCAAACCGACAGTTAGCCTGGCCATTGCCTGGAAATGATGTAGTTATTTGGGATTAATCACAGGTGGGAAAGGGTTAAACTTGTTATCAGTTTTAGAGTGAGAATGTGGTGATATCTATTTTCTCTTATATTTTTTTTTAGAACACTCCATGAGAACCGAATGTGCAAAACACTCATGTTTCTGGGGAGGCGATGCCTACACGACAGTATTCTATAATGGTGGACTGTTAACAGTAATGTATGTATGAATGTTGCTTCTACCAATGTCTTTATCTTTTCTTTTTGCAGCTATTCTCAGGGAGATATTGATCCAGTTGAACTCCCTGAAGGAACAGCAGACGCTCATTCTGGTTCAGCTACAAAGACTCTCAAGCACTCACCAACACACTGATGCACTGCCTACTATGGCAAATTTTAAACTTCCACTTTCCACCCAGGAAGACCTGTCTAGCCTGGAGGAGCTTTTAATAAACCCACAGGAAAGAAAGAAATTGGTGAGCAAAATATGACTTTCTTAATAGTGTGCCCAGACCTAATTGTTGAATTATCACAAACTAATCATTCAGTCAGTAATGAGTAGTGAGATACATGCTTTTCTTTTAGACCACACACCTTGGAATTGTAGGAGGCCTTACTGTGAAGGAGACTGTGTGGTGTATTATGACGCGAACGATGACAACAACATTTTGCAAAGGCAGTGAACTGGAGCGGTGCAAATGAAAAAACAGCCTTCAAAAGCACGACATTGAAGTGTGTGGTAATAGGTAAGCTATAGCTACTAAGTTACTTAATTATTGCAGACATTGGAGTGCATAATTCATTAGCATGAATTGTCATGTAGCACTCTCTTTTGCTTCTTGTTTGTTTGTGCTCAGATGCTGTAAGAAGAAATGTTATGACTAAAGACGCTACGGACAAGGAAATTGAGCGATTGATCACCCGCTGGCTCCAACTGGCCTCTGATCGGGATGGAGGTCGGAGTCGGATGGGAAATCGTCAGAGTTCACCGCTTCAGTCACTGCCACAAGCCCTTCAACAATAAAACACACACACACCAACTAAAGACGCTACGGACAAGGACATTGAGCGATTGATCACCCGCTGGCTCTAACTGGCCTCTGATCGGGATGGAGGTCGGAGGGGAAATCGTCACTGACCTTTATGTTTTGTTTTCTTTAGCAAACAGATTATACTGACCATTGTATTTTGAAGAGTTCAGATGTGAAACCCTTGAAGTCCATATTCCCCCCAAAAAAAAATCAAAAATGAGGTTGTTAATTATATAAATGTATAGTATTTCGTTAAAGTCGCTGCAAATGGACTGAGAGTGTTTTGCATCTGAACTCTGTAGTTACTGCCTCTTGACAGACAAATATAAAAATATTGAAATGTTTTATTTCATGATTGTCATGCACTGTTGTACATCTCTCATGCACCACCACAATTGCTATTTCTGAAATTGCACACTGCCATACATACTGTATAGATGCAACATGACCAGCACACATTCTCTTGATTCAAAACGACACTTCCCAGCAGTATGCCATTTCAGAAATAGCAATGATGATACTGACTTTTTTTTTAACAAACAGATTATACTGACCATTGTATTTGAAGAGTTCAGATTTGAAACCCTTGAAGCCCATATTAAAATGAAATATGAAGTTGTTAATTTTATAATGTACAGTATTTAGTTAAATTCATCTGTAATGACTGACATGTAGGCTACTGTTGCTGTTGCAGTAAAAGTTTTGTATGAAACTGCTTGGTTGTACGTATTTCATATTGTCCTCCCAATAGGCTTGGTGCACGAAAATGCTCAGTGTGCTGTTTGTTCCCTGTTTAGCTAGGTGTATTTGAACCTGCCGCTATTTCTGAATGTAATTAGCGTCTACGGACCTGGTTGGGTGTTGCACCTAGTGAATCAGCGTTACGATAAAGAAGGATGTGGAGACACTAATTACATTCAGAATAGTGGCAGGTTCAAACACCCCTGGCTAAACAGAAAACAAACTGCCCACACTGAGTAGCCTATTTCGTGCACCTAGCCTATGCCGCATATATAAGCGGGGAAAAGTAGATTCGGGGATCCGGCATCGGGCCGATTCAACATAATGTGTCCTAGCCTATATTATAGCAACACGGTTGACAAAAAAACCGCGTGAATGTCAGTGGTATTTAGTTCGTTGCATCTGTCAAACGTATTACACCAGGTACACTGAATGGAACGTATCACCATTCCAAGATGGCGGCCCTGTGTCTCGTCTCGCCTGTCGGCAGTTACGTTCGATGCTGCGTCTACGTAATAGAATGTCTATGTGTCTATGTATTAGACCCTGCCAGCAGTCTGACGTCATCATTAATTGACCATTGAACAAGGTGTAACGGAGTTATAAATGCAAATAGATTAAATGTAAATAGAGTTTGAGTTTCGCCATAAATAAGGGTGTTTTATTACTGTTGGTGTTTTGGAGCCACCTTTGGGGATGTGACGTACTGCAGGTCTGCAAGTTATTATATTCATATGTCGTTGTCATAATCAGACAGAAGAAATATGCCTGTCAGCGGTAGGTCCATAACGAAAAATGACCATCACAATTTGTACATTTTTAGATAGCTAGATGCAATAAATGTCGAGAAGTTCGACATGTAATTTGTATTTTCTATAATAAGTATGTAATGTGATGATTTGTAATGTAAGTTTGTTAATGGGCAGAAAGTTTGATTATATAATATTTCTTGAACACGAGGTTCATTGTTCACACGGAGATTAGCAAGCTAGAACACTGGGAACCTTCCACTACTCACGTTCCGAAGCTAGCTAAATATAGAATAGTATACTAATAGCCATACTGAACCTGACGTGTTTTCTATTTTGTTTCACTTGTGCAGATACTCGTATGTCATCCGTTGTTTGTTTATCATCAGGTATGACGCTCCAATGCCAACATGTGTGTGTTATGCGTGCATTGTTGTTTTAATTGTTTGTTTGTGCACTGGTTTGCTTTTGTGTGATAATGTGTATATAGCGGGACAGAAGAAATATGCCTGTCAGCGATACTCGTATGTCATCCGTTGTTTGTTTATCATCAGAATAAAGTTGAAAAGCTGCAAATCCGTCTCCGTCCCTGACTGCAATAGAACCGTTACACTGGTGCCGTGACCCGTCGATCTCAAAGATCAGCCTGAACGCCGATCGCCGTGGATGCTGTGTGGAGATCCAACATCAAGGGTGCAAGATCAAGTGTGGTTCGAATTAACTTTGTATATGGTTGTGCAGTGTAGGGATATGTATATATTGTTCTAATTTTTGGATAAAAGAAAAATAGTTTTTATGTAATTATCCAGTAATATAGAATTTATTTTCTCTGGCATTAATTATTTTCGTTTTACAAAACAAAACAAAAAATACACAACGCAGATACTTGCCATTATGGCTGAGAAACTAGGTTACAGTAATGTAGGAGATAACTTTGCTAGTCCAGTTCTACCAAAAGGGAGGGGTATGTTGGGTGCCTGGCAAGGTTTTGATAGTGGTGCTGTGGGACGTGGGTTGTTCAGTGGGGAGGCAGGTTATTCCCAGTCATTAGCTGACAGCGGTAGGGGTACAGGGTTAAGTCAAAACCCAGGTTGTACTCCTGTTGGCCAGTTCATGGGGGAGGGTCCTCTCACATCCACACCCGGTAGCAATGTTGATGCCGCCGCTATTGACCATCTCACAGGTATGATGGGGCAGTTGGGTGCTCAGATTGGTGAGTCCATTGTAGCCAGGTTGTTGTCTGCTGGTGTAGTTAATGTAGACAGTGTACACCAGAGTGGCGCACCTCTCAACACATCACCCAAACACACAGGCAGTGACTCAAGCACTGTTAGACAGACAGACTCACACGTTACTGTGCATGTAAAATCAGACAAAGAGCCTAAGTTATTCAGAGGTGACAGTTCTGACAAATACCCTGTCCAGGACTGGATTGACATGACTAAAGCTTATCTCAAGAAGCAGAAGTGTCCCGTGGCAGAGCAGGCTGAAGAGATAATGGGGAAGCTGATGGGAAAAGCAAGAGATATTGTGAAGGTTGCCTTGCGTAGCGACAAAACTCTTGATGTGACTCTGAACCCCACCCATATTTTTGATATTCTCCTTCAGTATTTCAGTGATGCATCGTCATGTCTTCCATTAGCAGATTTTTACTCCACCCTGCCTCGACCTAGCGAGAGCCCAGTTGACTACTGGTTGAGGATAAACAGAGCTGCTGACCTTGCTGACGAAGGCCTCCGTAGACAAGGTAGGCAGATGGACAGCTCAGATGAGGAGATAGCTCGCATGTTTGTCAAGCATTGCCCCGACCCTGAACTTTCATCTATGTTCAAGTGTAAGCCCATTCATGAGTGGAGTGCTCAGGACATACAATTGAGAATTAATGAACATCAAAGGGAGTTGAGAGCCTCCCGCAGAGCCTGTGGAGGGTTAAAAAGCAATACTGCAACATTAGCCAGCCAGTGTAGCCCGGCAGCATACAGTTGGACTTTGCCTGAGCAGTGTGACACTCAGTGCCCCGTTCTTACCTCTGCCACAGCTACTAGCCCAGTGAGCCACACACAGGGTTCCCCCTCCATCACCGCCCTGAGTCAGAGCCATGCCTCACCTCAGACACCAGGCCCTCCCTCTAACTCTTCTATGCCAGCTATCTTACAGAACACTCAAGAGGCTGAGGAAAGGATTGTTTCTCGCATGATGTCGATGTTAGAGCAGATGATGGGCAGAGTGGAGCAGCGTGGTATCGCTCCCCGTGGAGGAAGATTCCAGAGTGGTAATCGTGAGAAGGCCTGTCGTGTCTGTAATGACAGTAAGCACTCCACCGTAACCCACTGCATGTCAGAGAAGCTGTGTTTTGCCTGTCTAGCCCCGGGTCATACAAAGACAGTATGCCCCACCAAGTCTTCCTCTCAGTTTAAGGGAAACTAGTTGACTCATATTCAAGGGGAGAAAGTATGGGTCTTAATTCGTCCTCCCACTGTGAAGATATTTCAGATGCAGAGATCATCTATGCAACAAACAAGATTTCATGTAATAACACTCAAGTTGTCTTTCAGAACATACACAAAGTTGGTGGCAGTGACAGTCTTTTCTACACACCTGTGTCAATCGGTGATAAAGTGCCTTTGAATGCAATGCTAGACAGTGGCTCTATGGCTTGCACCATCAGTGAGACTGCCGAAATTAAGCTAAGAGAAGCTGGTGTAATTGAAGCACATGATCGGTTCAGCACAGATGTCGTCCTCATTGGCTGTGGTGGTCGCCGTGTCATGCCTAAGTCAGCTGTCTATCTGCAGATGGAGGTGTATGGCTGCAAGGTCACGGTTCCCACTCTCGTCGTCCAAGGCCAGCATGATGAGATGATATTGGGCACCAACGTCATCAAGCATATTCTTCGCCAGTATAAGCAATGTCACGCCTACTGGAAAGCTGTATCTGCCCCTTGTCCTGCTGGCGACCCAGAGTCTGAGCGGTTCCTCTCTATGCTCGCTGGTATGGACCGCTGGAGAGGTGAGGAGGTTCCATACAAGATAGGCACTGTCAGAAGCAACTCAGCTGTGTGCCTTGAACCTGGTCGTGAGTACCTGTTGTGGGGGAAGCTGCCCAAGTCTACTCCTGTGTCCCCTGGTAGTACTGTGATGACAGAGCTCACTTCATGCCGCTCAGCTCCGAGAGGGATTCTGGTGGCGAGAATGGTGACGTCGTTGTGGGGCGACAGATGGATTCCATTAAAGCTCATTAACACCTCAGACAAGCCGGTCTTGGTGAGACGCAACGCTAAGTTAGCTGACGTTTTCCCCTGCATTGCTCTTGAAGACATGGATGACACACACACAGCAGAACTCCCATTAAACAGTTGTTCATTGGTGGAAAGTCCCTCTGAGAACAAATCGTATTCTGCTGAAGAAAGGCTCAAGTCAGTCGGACTGAGTGAGGTTGACATAAGCTTTAATGATGTGTCTGGACAGTGTAAAGACAAACTGACTGAACTGGTTGTGCGCTATAGTGACATCTTTTCACGCCATCATCTAGATTGCGGAGAGGCAAAGGGGTTCGTCCACCGTATACACCTCTCAGACAACAGGCCGTTCCGCCTACCATTCAGACGTGTGCCTCCCAGTCAATATCAGAAGCTGCGCCAAGTACTGAGTGAGATGGAGGAGAAAGAGATTATCAGGAAGTCCACCAGTGAGTATGCATCTCCATTAGTTCTAGTATGGAAGAAGAATGGGGATCTTCGTGTCTGTACCGATTTCCGCTGGTTAAACAAGCGTACTCTTAAAGATGCCCACCCTCTCCCTCACCAGGCAGACTGCTTAGCGGCGCTTGGGGGAAACTCACTTTTCAGTACAATGGACTTGACCTCTGGGTTCTACAACATGCCGTTGCACGAAGATGACAAAAAGTACTCTGCCTTCACCACTCCAACAGGCTTGTATGAGTACAATCGTTTGCCCCAAGGGCTCTGCAACAGCCCTGGAAGTTTTATGCGCATGATGACTAGCATTTTTGGGGATCAAAACTATCTGAGTCTGCTTTGCTACTTAGATGATTTGCTTGTCTTCGCTCCAGATGAGGAGACTGCTCTGCAACGCTTGGAGATGGTGTTTAGCAGACTGCGCAACCACAACTTGAAACTAGCCCCCAAGAAGTGCTTTTTCCTGCGCAAGTCTGTAAAATTCCTTGGCCACATAGTTGATGAATCAGGTGTGTCAACTGACCCTAGTAAGATTGAGGGCATCATGAAGATGGCGAGTGCTGACCTCATGGAAGCAGATGGCGTGACGCCCTCAGCAAAACGGGTCAGGTCTTTCCTGGGAATGATCAATTATTACCAACACTTTGTACCCAATTACTCTGCCATTGCCAAACCCCTCTTCTCTCTGTTGTCAGGACAGAAACGTAAAAGTAAAGATAAACAGAAACATAAACAAAGATCACAAAGCAGGAAGTTAAGTGCATCTGACTGGACCCCCGACATGGAACAGGCTTTCCAGAAGCTGAGATCGTCACTGGCTGACACAGTTGTATTGGCCCACCCTGACTTTACCCGTCCTTTCATGTTGTCTGTCGATGCATCCCTTGACGGCATTGGCGCCGTCTTGTCACAGATCAGGGAGGGAGAAACCAGGGCAAGGCCCATTGCATTTGCCAGCAAGTCACTCTCTCAGTCTCAGAAAAATTACCCAGCACACCGTTTAGAATTTTTAGCCTTAAAATGGGCCATTTGCGAAAAGTTCAGCCATTGGTTGAAAGGCCATACATTCACGGTGTGGACAGACAACAATCCGTTGACTCACATCATGACAAAGCCAAAGTTGGATTGCTGTGAGCAACGCTGGGTGGCCAAGTTAGCCGGCTACAACTTCGATATCAAGTACGTTCCAGGTCCACAGAATGTTGTTGCAGATGCTCTAAGCCGTGTGCCCTTTGTGAAGCAGAGAGTCGGTCTCAGACTTGTTCAAGAGCCTTTCAGAAGTCTTCTTTCTGAGGTCCAGGGTGTGACAAGTGATTCTGTTCAGGACACCTTCCGCTGCTCTGCTGCCCGTGATGGGGACCCACAACCAGACAGTTCTGAGAGTATGCCCGCTGCTCTACAGGTCTACACTCAGTCCATTGGAAGGGATGAGATATCTGCTGTTCTGCAGTCACACAACGAGTGGGAGACTGGAGCAAGAACCCGTGCCGTTGCTGCTCTGCACCATGTGCCACAGCTGATCCCAGGAGGTCAAGATTCACTCCCGGCCTATACAGAGAAGGAACTACGTGATGAACAGCTCAAAGACAGACCCCTTTCTCGAGTCTTGTATTATGTAGAAAGACGTCGTAGACCCTCGAGGAGAGAACGAGCTAGAGAATCAGTCACAGCTTTAAGATACCTGAAGCACTGGGAGAAGCTTGTTTTGAACAATGGAATACTCTTCAGAGTTTCAAGAGACCTGTCTAACAAGACTAAACGTCATCAATACGTGGTTCCTGAGTCACTTAAAGCTGCTGTCCTCAGGGGTATCCACGACGATGCTGGTCACCAGGGCCAATTCAGAAGTCTCGGGCTGGCTAGGCAGAGATTCTTTTGGCTCAGTCTCGACAGAGAGGTGAGGGACTATGTCCGCAGCTGCAAGCGTTGCATTGTCAGCAAGGCAGCCGAACCTGCTGACAGGGCGCCCCTGGAGAGCATCACGTCCACCAGGCCACTCCAGCTCGTTTGCATTGATTTTTGGTCGGCTGAAGATGCAAGCAACAAGTCGGTCGATGTACTGGTGTTGACCGACCATTTTACAAGAATGGCCCAGGCGTTCCTCTGCAAAGACCAGTCAGCCAAGCAGGTGGCCAGAATTCTCTGGGACAAGTTCTTCTGTGTGTACGGGTTCCCAGAGCGTATCCATAGCGACCAAGGGGCCAGCTTTGAGAGTCAGCTGATCAGTGAGCTGCTCAGAGTGTCTGGTATAAGGAAATCACATACCACCCCTTATCATCCTATGGGCAATGGAAGCGTGGAACGTTTTAACAGGACTCTAGGCAACATGATCCGTGCACTGACTCCTGTCACGAAAGCCAACTGGCCAAGGCGTCTTCAGACGTTGACATTCATGTACAACAGCACGGTTCATGAGACAACAGGATATGCTCCTTTCTTTTTGATGTTCGGACGGACTCCTCGTCTACCAGTTGATGTGCTTTTCCGCACTGTCCTGAATGATTCAGCTGTGGTCAGTTATGACAAGTATGTGGTGTCCCTTACAAAAGATCTAAAGGATGCCATGCTGATAGCCCAGGCACACGTCACAAAAGAACAGCACCGTCACACTGAGCTCTACAACAAGAGAGCAAAAGGGCCCACCATCGATGTTGGTGACCGTGTGTTGGTAGCCAACAAGAGGGAGAGAGGAAAGAGAAAGGTTGCTGATCGCTGGGAATCAACTGTGTATACCGTGGTGGGTAGGAACACTGAAACGCACACTTACAAGATACAGGACACGGTCACTAGACGGGAAAGAGTGGTCCACCGAAACCTCTTGATGTTGGTGAATTTCCTGCCTGTAGACGACACAAGTGTGTTCTCTGACCCAGGTTCATCCCTGCCTTCTGTTCAAGTGTCCAAGTCAAGCGACGACTCTGCCTCAGTTAATGGACAAGACTCCTTGCCGGATGGTATGGATGGAGACCGTGATGGTCGGGTTCCTAGCTCAGGATCTGAGCGAACGCAGAGGAAGACTGGTCAAGAGCCTGTGGATGCTGAGGGAAGAACTGTCGAGTGGGTCGTTCAATCACCATTCCCCGAACCATCTGAAGTTGAGTCAGTTGGAAATGGAGGAACAGAACCAGCCCCCCTTATCCCTCAGAACAATCCAGAGATGTCTGAAGGCCCCACAGACCATTCTGTCACCTCTGGCCCAAGACTAGTGACCGACACTGATGTTTGTACAGATGTTGTTAGACACACAGATGGACAGTCAGATAGTTGTGACTCAGACATGCTCACACCTACACAGACTGATGGACGGACTGTTGTGACACAGACAGACAAGGCTACCGACACACATAGTATTGACACTTTAGCTACTGTCTCACAGTCTCAAAATCCCAGTTTATCCACACAGGTGAGATCTAGGTTTGGCCGCATTATCAAGCCAGTTGACAGACTGATCCAAACTATGTCAAGACAAGACATCGTTCACACACATCCATCCATGCAGACTGTTTGCAGGTCAGTCTTTCAGGTATTTCATGACTAGTCAGTGTCGTTTGAAGTCATGTTCAAACACATTTAGTAATGTGATGTAGTCCAAGTCTGGATAGTTTTGAGGAGATTGGCTTGGCTATTGACTTTAAGTACACTGTAAATGGGTCTTGTGGGGTGTATAAGGCACCCTGCTGCCAGTGGTTGGTTGGAGAGTTTATGCGCTCTTCCTCCACTTCATCCGTCTTGGATACCTTCGTGGTTGGCTGTCCTGTAATTGGTGACCCTTTGACTAGTGTTGACAGGGAATGTACTGGTTTCCCTTTGGAAATGCTTTGCGGTCACTGATTGTATTTGGCGAATTTCAGAGGGGGTGGGTGTAACGGAGTTATAAATGCAAATAGATTAAATGTAAATAGAGTTTGAGTTTCGCCATAAATAAGGGTGTTTTATTACTGTTGGTGTTTTGGAGCCACCTTTGGGGATGTGACGTACTGCAGGTCTGCAAGTTATTATATTCATATGTCGTTGTCATAATCAGACAGAAGAAATATGCCTGTCAGCGGTAGGTCCATAACGAAAAATGACCATCACAATTTGTACATTTTTAGATAGCTAGATGCAATAAATGTCGAGAAGTTCGACATGTAATTTGTATTTTCTATAATAAGTATGTAATGTGATGATTTGTAATGTAAGTTTGTTAATGGGCAGAAAGTTTGATTATATAATATTTCTTGAACACGAGGTTCATTGTTCACACGGAGATTAGCAAGCTAGAACACTGGGAACCTTCCACTACTCACGTTCCGAAGCTAGCTAAATATAGAATAGTATACTAATAGCCATACTGAACCTGACGTGTTTTCTATTTTGTTTCACTTGTGCAGATACTCGTATGTCATCCGTTGTTTGTTTATCATCAGGTATGACGCTCCAATGCCAACATGTGTGTGTTATGCGTGCATTGTTGTTTTAATTGTTTGTTTGTGCACTGGTTTGCTTTTGTGTGATAATGTGTATATAGCGGGACAGAAGAAATATGCCTGTCAGCGATACTCGTATGTCATCCGTTGTTTGTTTATCATCAGAATAAAGTTGAAAAGCTGCAAATCCGTCTCCGTCCCTGACTGCAATAGAACCGTTACAAAAGCTCTTAGTGAATCATTATGAAGAACTTACTTTCCAGAAGACAATCATTGTGTTGCTGCTCATCCTCCTCTTTCTTCACTTTAACCTCGACTGTCTGTAGTGTTTCATTATGAGCGGAGCTTAGTGACTCTGTGCAGTCTGATTCAGTTTTACAGTGAAGATCTGCAATGGGCTTTTCTTCTTCATCTTGGCATGTAATCATGTGTCCATATTCCTCTTCTTTTATGTCCTCTTCTTTCACTCTCAGTCTCAGGGGTACCTGGTGTGTTTCATCACCGCAAAAGCTCAACGGTAGTCCCAGATTCATGTTAAAAAAAGAACCAGAGATGATTCCGTGCTGAGTTCCCTATATGGTCAGGGAAACGCCACAAAGAGAAAAACAATGGCTTTCAGGCTCGGGGTCTTCCTTCTTTGCAAAAGTTCCATAGATCGACTGGCACGTCGTATTTTTCACGGAGGAATTCACTTCTATATTGTCGCAGTAAGATAGCACATAAAGATCAGTTAGGTTAGTATTTACGACAAGCAGTGTGTATCCGGTACGTTCTTACTTGTGAACATACACATACTAGTGTGCAAGATATCTATGCTAGTGTGTATGTTCTTACTTGTGAACATCCGGTAGCTGGCAAGCCAACCAGAAACATATGCATTACTGCCACTGTCTGGACAGGAGCGTGACTGCAGTACGCTCTCTCGTTTAACTACATTACATAGGATTAACCTTTTCATGTCTATGGTCACATTCCCATCCAGACGGTGGCAGTAATGCATAGGTTTCCGGATGTACCGGATGTTCACAAGTAACAACATTTCAGAAGAGTCGTGTGTCCTATGGAGTTTCGTCGTTGTTTGTTCAAGAAAAACAGAGTTTCATCGATTTTGTTAAACACTGCTCGAGGTCCTGTCAGACGAATAATCACTACACTAAATGAACAAATCTCCGTGTGCGACTTTAGGTAAGGTACGTTTTAGTCACAGTATCATAACTAACCTACATCGTAACCTAACCATAATACTGAAATGCAATGTGGCAATGTTTGTTATTGTGTTCGTTTTTATCATTTTAATCTATGAAAACAGAGTTTAAAATCCGTTTCCCTTTTTGTTCTCCGGACTTTATAGTAAACTCTGGACGGGATCATTTCTGCCCCGTTGCTAACATGAATCTTGGACTGCCGTATAGCCGTGATGAAACACAAAGTTACCCCTGACGCTGACAGAATAGGACATAAACGAAGATGAATATGGACATATGAGTACATGCCGAGATGAAGAAACGCCTGTTGCAGATCTTCACTGTAAAACTGTACGGAACTTCAAAGAGACGATAAGTTGTCGCGGCCGGGAGATATACAAACAACGCAATGGAACACCCAAGAGGCTACAGGGATTTCTGGACCGATGAACAGATGCGATTCATGCTCAATCAACTAAATGAGATGAAAATCTAAAGGTTATTGGATGGGAGGGTGACCAGAAATGGCGAAATATCTAAGAAGGTGGCCCTGAAGATGGTGGAAGCCGGCTTTCCAGCCAGGGCCCATGAACAGGTCTTGTTTCGCTGGCAGAATTTGAAGAAGGCGTACTTGAAGGCTAAACGGGACAAGTGGCCGTGGTAGCACTACGTGCCCGTTCTACGATGTCCTTGATGAACTTCTTGTGAGCCTACCCCGGCCCCTAGTCAGGCACAACCGCGTAGTTTCGGGTGTTCAGTTTGCAACTACCATGGGTAAGTTAGATTCAGTTGCATCACACTAAAAAAGTGCATGCTAGCTGACCCATAGTGTTTGTGAGACGTGTAAGCAGTGCTAAATATGTGTTGAAACATGTGTACATTCCTATAAATTGCGAGGAATTATACCGACGATGAAAACAAGGTACAATCGTAAAACTTAATGCTAGGTCCCACTTGCTAACCCCAACTTTCGAAGCTGACGTGGGGTGCCACTGGCTAGCTGGCCCATTGATTTTGAAAAACGTGTTAGCAGTTCTAAATATGTTTTAAAACACGTGTACCATCCCCTAACTTACAGAATTAAACCGACGATGTGAACAAGGTACAATCATAAAACGTAAGTCGTACGCCAGCGGTCCCGCACAAGCAGACTGAGTAACAGCTTCTTTCCACAAGCCATCAGACTCATCAACACTGAAGAAAACCACATGAACATTCCAAAGTCACTTCACCATGCCACTGGCACTTTACTGTTGCACCTTGTGACCACTGATTGTACTTCTGCTGCTATGTGTGTGTGTGTGTGTGTGTGTGTGTGTGTGTGTGTGTGTGTGTGTGTGTGTGTGTGTGTGTGTGAGAGAGAGATTATTGTCAATGTCTTATTTTAATGATTGTACTTCTGCTGCTATGTGTGTGTGTGTGTGTGTGTGTGTGTGTGTGAAAGAGAGATTATTGTCAATGTCTTATTTTAATGATTGTACTTCTGCTGCTGTGTGTGTGTGTGTGTTTGTGAGAGAGAGAGAGATTATTGTCAATGTCTTATTTAAATGTTTTTTAGTGAAACTGCACATTGGAGACTGGTCAAATGCAATTTCAAACTTCTGTGCTAACCCTGTTACATAGATTTTTGACAATAAAGTACACTTTGACTTTGACTGATGGATGCCACATGCTAGCTGGCCCATTGTTTGAGCAAATGTGTTTACGTGTTGTAGACCTTCCCCCTAACTTGCAAGGAATTCAATTTAGGATGCAAGCTAGTTACAAACGTAATAAAGTGTACTTTGATCATGAACGTTTTGTGCTGTACCATCTTATAGATACTACAATGGACCCGGAGGAGACTGAGACTATGCTGCTGGGAGGCTCATCTGAATCCTCCTCATCTAGGGCGTCTTCATCTGGCACTCCTCCACCTTCAAGAACTCCACTGCCTACTACAACTACAGCTGATCTACCTGGTAAGTTCTGCAATAATATAATAATTATAATATAACATATGGGCATCACAAAAAATCTTCATGCGATGCATCCACTCATCCTGTTTAGTCTCACAAACAGCTGATGTCAAGGCTAATAGAATAGAATAGAAAAGCCTTTATTGTCATTGTTTTTGCATACAACGAAATTTGAAGTGCTCTCTTTTTGGTGCGAAGAGGGACAACATATAACACAACAACATATAACTCAACAATATTACAACTATCTAAAAACAGTAGGAACAGCTTCATTTATTGACCATTGAACAAAGCTCTTAGTGCATCATTATGAAGTACTTACAACAAAAGTTCCATGGAATAGATTAAAGTACTTCCCTGAGAAACAATATATACATCAACAGTACACAGAATAATAAATACAGAAAATACAGAGATGGTATGTGTTGCTACCATGTGCCTAATTGGCAAATGACCGTATGTATACCTGCTGTTTCTTAAGGGACAAGGACCCAGCAGGGCAAAGGAGAGACGTGGATGTGCTTGTGAACCAGATGCAGGTCATGTATCAAGAATGGATGGAGGACATGGAAAGAAGTGAGGCTCGGGAGGAACGGCTGATCGCCAGCATCCTCCAGAGCACTGACCGTAAGACGAACTAGAAGACCCTCCAGTCCGCTTTTTTCAATCCTTATGGTCTTTTACAAACCTCAGCCAGGCAAAGTACAACGTTGTCCCGGAAGAAAAACTTGCTTCCTTTAGCTCTGACAATGTCCCCCAACTCTGAGAAATGTTTTTTCCAGCAGGGCAATGCTCCATGCCACACAGCCAGGCCAGTAAAGGTGTGGATGGAGTACCACCAGATCAGGACCCTGTCATGGCCAGCCCAATTTCGAGACCTGAATCCCATAAAAAACCTCTGAAATGTGATCAAGAGGAAGATGGATGGTCACAAGCCATGAAAAGAAGCCGAGCTGCTTGAATTCTTGCACCAGGAGTAGCATAAAGTCACCCAACGGCAATGTGAAAGACTGGTGGAGAGCATGCCAAGACACATGAAAGTTGTGATTTTAAATCAAGGTTATTCCACCATAAAATTGATTTCTGAACTCTTCCTAAGTGTAAGCATTAGTATTGTGTAGTTTAAAAATGAATATGAGCTTGTTTTCTTTGCATTATTCGAGATCTGAAGACACTGCATCTTTTTTGCTATTTTGACCAATTGTCATTTTTCTGCAAATAAATGATCTAAATGACAATATTTGTATTTGAAATTTGGTAGGAATGTTGCCAGTAGGTTATAGAATAAAACAAAAATGTACATTTTACTTTAACACATACCAATAAATAGTAAAACCAGAGAAACTGATCATTTTGAAGTGGTCTCTTAATTTTTTCCGCGGCTGTATATGGTTCTACACATTGGTTGGCTTAAATTAAAGAAGGCACTTGGTCCATCAAATGCAATCAGTTAAACTGTTTTATTATGTCATTTTAGTTTACATTTCAGAGCAGCAAAACTTAAACATTTGTCAGAAAATGAATGTCATGGGAAACTAACAATAACATTTCCCGATGCACCAACATCTTGACAGTGTGTGTAAAAATTTGAAGCGGATTGACAAAAGTTTACAAGTGGTACACATCAGTTTCCATATGGTGTCTTGAGACTGGACCTCTGGGGGGATGGGGTTGATGCCAGGACACAAAGGTCTCTAGCAGGAAGAGGGGGAGGGGAGGGTCACATGTAATTTGCATCTCAGTGAGAGACAGAGTACACAGCCAAAGTGAGTTGCAGATACAGAGCAAGCAGTAAATGTTATTACTATAATAATAACAACCATATTTCCAGTTATATCATGACGTCTATAAGGTTCTCAGAACCTCTCCAACCTCACCAAATACAAAAGCAGGTACCTGTCACTGTATATCAGTGGCAGCTGGTGGTTTTTAAAGTGAGGGAGGAAGGACTGCTCGCTAGGTTGCCATTGGCCTGCCTATTCTGTTGGTGGCATAAGAATGTGAGATACAAATTGTTTCAGGGCGTTTTTGTGAACTAAAGTACAAAATAGCAGGCAGGGATAAAATTGATACAAAGCCACCAGTGGGGCACCATTGTGCTTTGAGAGCTGATGGGCAGCAGGTCTTTGGACTAGACAAGGGCCAGAAGGCCAGGATGCAAAGCCAATGGGCGGAACAAGGAGCTGATTGCCCAACGGCGGAGTAAGGCACCGATTGCCAAACGAGGATCTGGTTTGAAAAATACTGCAGAAAATGGGGAAAAACACTGAACGTCAAATGCGGTTTGGCAAAGACGCTGATTGGGCTATGGTCGCAATGGAGGTAAATCAGTTCCTGAGTGCATTAATGGGGCTTCTTTGGGGTGTTGATAGCAGGAAGGAGTTGGCATTTATACCATTCAGTCGGTTGAGAGAATACAGGGGAAAGATCAAGCCTCATACTGTGTGATCTTAAGATTATGTTGCTCCTCTCCAGTGTGTATTAATACAAGGGTTTTAAGATTTGAGGTTGTAAATGCTTTTCCACACTACACACATGTATGAGCTTTCTCTTCAGTGTGTGTTAGCATATGCCTGTTGAGGTTATTAAGGTGTGCAAATGTTTTCTCGCACTCTGAACATTTATGAGGCTTCTCTCCAGTGTGTACTAGCATATGGGTTTTAAGATTTGAAATCTGAGAAAATGCTTTTCCACACTGGGCACATTTATGAGGCTTCTCTCCAGTGTGTTTTAACATATGGGTTTTAAGACTTGAAATCTGTGAAAATGCTTTTCCACACTGGGCACATTTATGAGGCTTCTCTCCAGTGTGTACTAGCATATGGGTTTTAAGATTTGAAATCTGTGAAAATGCTTTTCCACACTGGGCACATACATGAGGCTTCTCTCCAGTGTGTATTAACATATGTGTTTTAAGACTTGAAGTGTGTGAAAATGCTTTTCCACACTGGGCACATTTATGAGACTTCTCTCCAGTGTGTATTTGCATGTGGATTTTAAGTTTTGAAATCTGTGAAAATGCTTTTCCACACTCGGCACATACATGAGACTTCTCTCCAGTGTGTATTAGTATATGCCTTTGAAGACTAGAGGAAAATGTAAATGTTTTTCCACACTGGTTACATTTATGAGGCTTCTCTCCAGTGTGTATTAACATATGTGTTTTAAGATTTGAAACCTTTGTAAATGCTTTTCCACACTGTGCACATTTATGAGGCTTCTCTCCAGTGTGTATTTGCATGTGGATTTTAAGACTTGAAGTTTGTGAAAAAGTTTGTCCACACTGGGCACATTTATGAGGCGTCTCTCCAGTGTGTATTCGCATGTGGATTTTAAGATTTGAAATCTGTGAAAATGCTTTTCCACACTGGGCACATTTATGAGGCTTCTCTCCAGTGTGTGTTAACATATGCTGTTTAAGATTTATAAACTGTGAAAATGCTTTTCCACACTGGGCACATTTATGAGGCTTCTCTCCGGTGTGTATTAACATATGGGTTTGAAGATGTGGAATCTGTGAAAATGCTTTTCCACACTGGGCACATGTATGAGGCTTCTCTCCAGTGTGTATTAACATATGTGTTTTAAGATATGTAATCTGTGAAAATGCTTTTCCACACTGGGCACATTCATGAGGCTTCTCTCCACTGTGTATTAACATATGGGTTTGAAGATTTGAAGTGTGTGAAAATGCTTTCCCACACTCGGCACATACATGACGCTTTTTACCAGTGTGTATTAGTATATGCCTTTGAAGACTTGAGGAACATTTAAATGTTTTTCCACACTGCACACATTTATGAGGCTTCTCTCCAGTGTGTATTCGCATGTGGATTTTAAGATTTGAAAACTGTGAAAATGCTTTTCCACACTGGGCACATTTATGAAGCTTCTCACCAGTGTTCTGCTTTTGATTAACACTAATAGTGTGTGTTTCCTGGTGTTCCTCGAGTTCTCTCAGGACCGTGAAACACTTCCTGCAGACTGTGCAGTGGTAAGGCCTTTCATTGAGTTGCTGGTTGAGTTCATCATTCTGTCCATGGAGCTTCTGTTGGGTTCCATCTGAATGTTCTGCACCTGAAAGAGATTCATATGGATTTAGAATGACAGACAGATGTTGTAGATGCAGCAATTCATTGTTACCCGATGAGGAAATATTCCATTGTTTGGATGTTTTGATATACCTAGAAGAGTTACATTGGTCATTATTAAACTTGCTTTTCTGGCTTAACCCCTTCACTAGTAAAACAAAATCAATTTTCTTACTCACATTGACTGTGCTAGCATTTGGCATAGTCACCACACTAATTGGCATAGTAACCAGTAGGGGTGGGAATCGGCAAAAATGTGACTAGGCAACGTCACTATCAACAGATAGTTTTTCATACACGTTAACGTGCAGGAAGGCTTTTGATGGCTGTTCTCTGGATTGTCCGCCATCCCGCCACCCTAAATCTTTGAATGTGCGTGTTTCAATATAATAACAGTCCGTTTAAAACAATGATACCAGAGCATGATATGAATTAAACAAAGCCTCGATGTAAATACATAAAATAAACATTAAAAAAAAAGTTTTTTTTTTTTTTTTTTTTTTTTTAAATATGGATCGGCCCATTGTCACCGATACCCGATCTAGAAATGTCTTCAATATCGGTACCGATACCGATACAAATATCGGATCGGTGCATCCCTAATCGACTGTGCATTTGTCATAGTCGCCACACTAATTGGCATAGTAACCAGTAGGGGTGAGAATCTGCAAAAATGTGACGATTCGATAGTATTGCGATAGCTAGAAGTTAGAAGTTATGCTTCTCACCCCTTGTTCGCTAACATTACATTGATACAAAAGGACCACCAGCTAAACGAATTAAATGGTATGAATGTCTCATTCTTCCCATATAAAGAAAAAAAACAGCCCGTGTCACTGTGATCTGTCTCATCGTCTGACGGCCTGAATTAGTTTCTGCCGTTCTCATTCTGTTTTGCTATCCTATTTATCCGTATAGGGACCGCTAACTCCAAATGGTACCTTGTTAGATGGGCTCTAAAGTTTGTCGTATTCCATCGGTACTTAATTAAGCCAAGAGCTCAAATGTAGTCATCCACTCTATCCCTCTAACCTGTAATAGTAATGACTTCATTAACAACCTTCTTTACACTCCCAGTCCCCCTTACTGACACTACACCAGAAACACCCATGTGACCTGGGGTTTTCCCAGAATCCTTCACCACTACACTACTTGTTAGGCCCGACACGTAGCCGAGGGCCGGCAAACCCTTGAGCAGTACATTATTGACGATACAGTACTGCCTCGAGTACCTTATTGCTTTTATAATACGGTTGCCAGCCACATTATAAATAGTAAGCTACCTTTTAGGACAAAATAGTTGTGTATCGCATTTCAGTAGCCCAGAGAAAATAATCCCCCTCTGTGTGTCTGTTTCTATACAATGGAATCCTCACACTTGTTAGCCTAGCACCAAAAGTTTGTTGATGATTAGCTAGGAGATCGACATTAATTTGTGCGTCGTCTGAAAACATCACAGGTCTCCTTGCTAGATCTCGCACCATCTAATGCAGTCACATTGCTCATTTCAGAGTTTCAATTAAAATAACAAAAATGACAATGGGACACTTTCAATACAATTATATTTCATTTAAACAGGCCTCAACATTCTAAATCATTCTAATTTGCTATGGAGTAATGCTGGGAGCGCTGCTCTCTATCCATTAAATAGGGAATGTATTTCACGTGTAGAACCTATTTAGAATGGCTGACCTTACATAAGACGGCAGTGAAAAAGCCCAGAGACTGGAGGCAAAGAGTACCTCTGCCCTGAGCTGCCAACTCTCCCATTTTTCCCGGGTTTCTCCCGTTTTCTGATCCATCTCCTGCCGCCCTCCCGTTTTGTCCTATCTCCCGGTAATCTCCCGTATTTCACGAGTTACAAACGTATTTTATTAATAATCAAATCAAAATGTGTGTCAATGTTCTAAAGTTGCCAGATCATGAATGAAACGCAAGCATGAGAGGCATAGCAAGCGTCAGCCAATCAAATTGCCTTTAATGCATCTATACATTTATCTATACATGTCTATGTATTAGACCCTGCCAGCAGTCTGACGTCATCATTAATTGACCATTGAACAAAGCTCTTAGTGAATCATTATGAAGAACTTACTTTCCAGAAGACAATCATTGTGTTTCTTCTCATCCTCCTCTTTCTTCACTTTAACCTCGACTGTATGTAGTGTTTCATTATGAGCGGAGCTTAGTGACTCTGTGCAGTCTGATTCAGTTTTACAGTGAAGATCTGCAATGGGCTTTTCTTCTTCATCTTGGCATGTAATCATGTGTCCATATTCCTCTTCTTTTATGTCCTCTTCTTTCACTCTCAGTCTCAGGGGTACCTGGTGTGTTTCATCACCGCAAAAGCTCAACGGTAGTCCCAGATTCATGTTAAAAAAAGAACCAGAGATGATCCCGTCCAGAGTTCCCTATATGGTCAGGGAAACGCCACAAAGAGAAAAACAATGGCTTTCAGGCTCGGGGTTCTTCCTTCTTTGCAAAAGTTCCATAGATCGACTGGCACGTCGTATTTTTCACGGAGGAAATCACTTCTATATTGTCGCAGTAAGATAGCACATAAAGATCAGTTAGGTTAGTATTTACGACAAGCAGTGTGTATCCGGTACGTTCTTACTTGTGAACATACACATACTAGTGTGCAAGATATCTATGCTAGTGTGCATGTTCTTACTTGTGAACATCCGGTAGCTGGCAAGCCAACCAGAAACATATGCATTACTGCCACTGTCTGGACAGGAGCGTGACTGCAGTACGCTCTCTCGTTTAACTACATTACATAGGATTAACCTATTCATGTCTATGGTCACATTCCCATCCAGACGGTGGCAGTAATGCATAGGTTTCTGGTTGGCTTGCCCACTACCGGATGTTCACAAGTAACAACATTTCAGAAGAGTCGTGTGTCCTATGGAGTTTCGTCGTTGTTTGTTCAAGAAAAACAGGGTTTCATCGATTTTGTTAAACACTGCTCGAGGTCCTGTCAGACGAATAATCACTACACTAAATGAACAAATCTCCGTGTGCGACTTTAGGTAAGGTACGTTTTAGTCACAGTATCATAACTAACCTACATCGTAACCTAACCATAATACTGAAATGCAATGTGGCAATGTTTGTTATTGTGTTCGTTTTTATCATTTTAATCTATGAAAACAGAGTTTAAAATCCGTTTCCCTTTTTGTTCTCCGGACTTTATAGTAAACTCTGGACGGGATCATAGCCGTGATGCAACACAAAGTTACCCCTGACGCTGACAGAATAGGACATAAACGAAGATGAATATGGACATATGAGTACATGCCGAGATGAAGAAACGCCTGTTGCAGATCTTCACTGTAAAACTGTACGGAACTTCAAAGAGACGATAAGTTGTCGCGGCCGGGAGATACATACAAACAACGCAATGGAACACCCAAGAGGCTACAGGGATTTCTGGACCGATGAACAGACGCGATTCATGCTCAATCAACTAAATGAGATGAAAATCTAAAGGTTATTGGATGGGAGGGTGACCAGAAATGGCGAAATATCTAAGAAGGTGGCCCTGAAGATGGTGGAAGCCGGTTTTCTAGCCAGGGCCCATGAACAGGTCTTGTTTCGCTGGCAGAATTTGAAGAAGGCGTACTTGAAGGCTAAACGGGACAAGTGGCCGTGGTAGCACTACGTGCCCGTTCTACGATGTCATTGAGGAACTTCTTGTGAGCCTACCCCGGCCCCTAGTCAGGCACAACCGCGTAGTTTTGGGTGTTCAGTTGGCAACTACCATGGGTAAGTTAGATTCAGTTGCATCACACTAAAAAAGTGCATGCTAGCTGACCCATAGTGTTTGTGAGACGTGTTAGCAGTGCTAAATATGCGTTGAAACATGTGTACATTCCTATAACTTGCGAGGAATTAAACCGACGATGAAAACAAGGTACAATCGTAAAACATAAGGCTAGGTCCCACTTGCTAACCCCAACTTTCGAAGCTGACGTGGGGTGCCACTGGCTAGCTGGCCCATTGATTTTGAAGCAGTTCTAAATATGTTTTGAAACACGTGTACCATCCCCTAACTTACAGAATTAAACCGACGATGTGAACAAGGTA
This sequence comes from Sprattus sprattus, assembly GCF_963457725.1. Taxonomy (NCBI): domain Eukaryota; kingdom Metazoa; phylum Chordata; class Actinopteri; order Clupeiformes; family Clupeidae; genus Sprattus; species Sprattus sprattus. Next base: position 1,783,750 of record NC_137920.1, on the reverse strand, counting down.
CAATCATAAAACGTAAGTCGTACGCCAGCGGTCCCGCACAAGCAGACTGAGTAACAGCTTCTTTCCACAAGCCATCAGACTCAACACTGAAGAAAACCACATGAACATTCCAAAGTCACTTCACCATGCCACTGGCACTTTACTGTTGAACCTTGTGACCACTGATTGTACTTCTGCTGCTATGTGTGTGTGTGTGTGTGTGTGTGTGTGAGTGTGTGTGTGTGTGTGTGTGAGAGAGAGAGAGATTATTGTCAATGTCTTATTTAAATGATTGTACTTCTGCTGCTGTTTGTGTGTGTGTGTGTGTGTGTGTGTGTGTGTGTGTGAGAGAGAGATTATTGTCAATGTCTTATTTAAATGTTTTTTAGTTAAACTGCACATTGGAGACTGGTCAAACGCAATTTCAAACTTCTGTGCTAACCCTGTTACATAGATTTTTGACAAAGTACACTTTGACTTTGACTGATGGATGCCACATGCTAGCTGTCCAATTGTTTGAGCAAATGTGTTAACGTGTTGTAGACCTTCCCCCTAACTTGCAAGGAATTCAATTTAGGATGCAAGCTCGTTAAAAACGTAATAAAGTGTACTTTGATCATGATTGTTTGTGCTGTACCATCTTATAGATACTACAATGGACGCGGAGGAGACTGAGAATACGCTGCTGGGAGGCTCACCTGGATCCTCCTCACCTAGAGGCGACTCCATCTGGCACTCCTCCACCTTCAAGAACTACATTGCCTACTACAACTACAGCGTATCTACCTGGTAGGTTCTGCAATATTATAATAATCATAATATAACATATGGGCATCACAAAAAAACTTCATGCGATGCACCCACTCATCCTGTGTAGTCTCACAAACAGCTGATGTCATGGCTGTTAGAATAGAATATAAATGCCTTTATTGTCATTGTTTTGGCATACAACGAAATTTGGAGTGCTCTCTTTTTGGTGCGAAGAGGGACAACATATAACACAACAACAACATATAACTCAACAATATTGCAACTATCTAAAAACAGTAGGAACAGCTTCATTAATTGACCATTGAACAAAGCTCTTAGTGCATCATTATGAAGTACTTACAACAAAAGATCCGTGGAATAGATTAAAGTACTTCCCTGAGAAACAATATATACATCAACAGTACACAGAATAATAAATACAGAAAATACAGAGATGGTATGTGTTGCTACCATGTGCCTAATTGGCAAATGACCGTATGTATACCTGCTGTTTCTTAAGGGACAAGGACCCAGCAGGGCAAAGGAGAGACGTGGATGTGCTTGTGAACCAGATGCAGGTCATGTATCAAGAATGGATGGAGGACATGGAAAGAAGTGAGGCTCGGGAGGAGCGGTTGATCGCCAGCATCCTCCAGAGCACTGACCGTATGGTTGAGAAGCTGATGCAGAGAATAGATAACATTCTACCTCAACCAAACACATTCTCACCGCCACAACCACAACTTCATCATCAACAGCCGCCACCACCACAACATCATCATCATCATCAACCTGCGCCACCAAAACATTATCATCAACAACAGCCGCCACCACCACAACATCATCAACCAGCGCCACCACCACAACATCATCATCATCATCAACCATCACCACACGATGAGGATATTGGTTACTTCTCTTAATATTTTGTATAAATAAATCACTTAAAACTGATCTATGACGTCAGTGTCAGTGAGTTCGTCCAGTGATGTAGATGCAGCCTCTAAAACACCCGTCCGTGCAGTCAAAGCAGGCCTGTAATTCCAGCCTTGTCTGGTTGGTCCTTTTCCAGCTTTCACCACAGGCTTTGCAGATTTTAGTTTCTGCCTTTAGCCTGTAATCAAACACTTAACTAAAACTTCTGTGAGTTTCTTTATTTGTGGAATGATAACACGTGAACTGAACAAGAATTGTATCAAACTATATAAAAACTGTCATTTAATTAATGAATACCAAGACGTCTAAAAGTTTGGTCGGCGCAGGGGGAAGTTTAAAAAAAAAATATTTTTGTGTATGCGACAAGACTTTTGTCCAAACCCAATCTGACCTGTCTGTCCTTATTACATGATAAAACTCAATTAATGATACACAACTTTATGTTGGTATAATAAGCATAATCTAGAGGCCTTTGCCTTTCCAATTTCTGATTCCAATTGATCAACTACAAGTCAAGTTATTATCTGTTGTTCCTACAACTTGGATAAGTGACATGACTTTTGTCAGGTATTGTACACCTGGCTGTGGCAGGTCTGATGCAAATTTGTCCGCTTCCACTGACCAGTTAGGATTCACACCTTCCTTCTCATTCTCACAGAAATTGTGCAACGCATTGAGTAATAATAATAATAATAATAATTCATTTTATTTGTTAAGCACTCTTCATTCTAGGCAGAATCTCAGAGTGCAAAAGGACAAAAGGACAGTTTAAGAAAATATATACATTTTTTAAAAAGTAGGAAATGCCTTTATGAATAAAAAGGTTTTTAGGCCAGTCTTAAAACAGTCTAGTGTCTGTGTTGCCCTTAAGTGTAAATGTAGTCTTCTGTCTGTTTGCCCTCATCTGCAGAGGTATGAAAAAAAATGTATTTACCTAGTAAAGACATGTTTTATATCCTAAAGTTTATTTACTGGTATATTTAATTGTGTTGTAAACGGTGACCAGCTAAGGCTCACCGTCAACATATGGGGCTGGTTTTAACGCATAATACCTTTACATTTAATGTTATATTTGTGTTGTAAACGGTTAACAGCATAAGGCTCAACGTCAACATATGGGGCTATGTTGTATTACTGTTACTAGTAATGAATGCACTGCTTAACTAATAATTCAATCAACTTGAAGCGTAACATCATAAACCTTGGTGGATTTCAAACGTAAACAAATGCGCTTGTCACCGTTTACAACACAATTAAATATACCAGTAAATAAACCCACATTATGCGTGAACCGTTTGTGTTTGCGCATGCGGACTCACATCAGGCAGGGACTCACATTTGGCAGCGACAGTTACCACAGGGTGAAGATTAATTTGACTGAAATCGCCATAGTTACCACAGGGTGAAGGTTCATATGAGTTAAGTCTTCCAGATGAAGGTTACTTACCATCAGACAAATGGGTTTACATGGCATGTTGTACTCAAATCATTTTATTTTTTTTTGTTAAAAGGTTAACTATCCACGCATTGTACTTGCACTGCAAAAATGTTGAACGTGCAACATTACAGCCCTCAAGTCATCATCATTAAATATATCAGCTATCTGACAAATCCTTAACTTCATCTGCATCATTTTTGGATGTCCCCTTACCCTTCCTGTGTCCAGCACCTGGTGAGTGTCCCCTTACCCTTCCTGTGTCCAGCACCTGGTGAGTGTCCCCTTACCCTTCCTGTGTCCAGCACCTGGTGAGTGTCCCCTTACCCTTACCCTTCCTGTGTCCAGCACCTGGTGAGTGTCCCCTTACCCTTCCTGTGTCAAGCACCTGGTGAGTGTCCCCTTACCCTTCCTGTGTCCAGCACCTGGTGAGTGTCCCCTTACCCTTCCTGTGTCTCTGGACAATTTTGTCTGGTAGATCTGCCAAATAAAGTGAACTGGGACAAATCTTTATTCCAACTCTAACTGCCAGTCGCTCTCTGGAAATTTAACAAATAAGAAAACAGAGCTGTGTTCAAAGGTCAATTCATTATTGTAGATCTTTGAGTCAAATCTATTAGTCTGATGTCCTCATTGGTTGACTAATAGATTTGATGTCACTTTCTGCAGGCTTTTGAAACCTTTAGAAATGTCTAAATTACCTGAATATATATGGTTCTACACATTGGTTGGCTTAAATTAAAGAAGGCACTTGGTCCATCAAATGCAATCAGTTAAACTGTTTTATTATGTCATTTTAGTTTACATTTCAGAGCAGCAAAACTTAAACATTTGTCAGAAAATGAATGTCATGGGGAAACTAACAATAACATTTCCCGATGCACCAACATCTTGACAGTGTGTGTAAAAATTTGAAACGGATTGACAAAAGTTTACAAGTGTTACACATCAGTTTCCATATGGTGTCTTGAGACTGATAGAATATTAATAAGCACGCTAAAGTTGAAGACTGGACCTCTGGGGGGATGGGGTTGATGCCAGTACACAAAGGTCTCTAGCAGGAAGAGGGGGAGGGGAGGGTCACATGTAATTTGCATCTCAGTGAGAGACAGAGTACACAGCCAAAGTGAGTTGCAGATACAGAGCAAGCAGTAAATGTTATTACTATAATAATAACAACCATATTTCCAGTTATATCATGACGTCTATAAGGTTCTCAGAACCTCTCCAACCTCACCAAATACAAAAGCAGGTACCTGTCACTGTATATCAGTGGCAGCTGGTGGTTTTTAAAGTGAGGGAGGAAGGACTGCGCGCTAGGTTGCCATTGGCCTGCCTATTCTGTTGGTGGCATAAGAATGTGAGATACAAATAGTTTCAGGGCGTTTTTGTGAACTACAGTACAAAATAACAGGCAGGGATAAAATTGATAGAAAGCCACCAGTGTGGCACCATTGTGCTTTGAGAGCTGATGGGCAGCAGGTCTTTGCACTAGAAAAGGGCCAGAAGGCCAGGATGCAAAGCCAATGGGCGGAACAAGGAGCTGATTGCCCAACGGCGGAGTAAGGCACTGATTGCCAAACGAGGATCTGGTTTGAAAAATACCGCACAAAATGGGGAAAAACACTGTGTGCCAAATGCGGTTTGGCAAAGACGCTGATTGAGATGCGGTCTCAATGTTAGTAAATCAGTTCCTGAGTGCATTAATGGGGCTTCTTTGGGGTGTTGCTAGCAGGAAGGAGTTGGCATTTATACCATTCAGTCGGTTGAGAGAATACAGGGGAAAGATCAAGCCTCATACTGTGTGATCTTAAGATTATGTTGCTCCTCTCCAGTGTGTATTAATACATGGGTTTTAAGATTTGAGGTTGTAAATGCTTTTCCACACTACACACATTTATGAGCTTTATCTTCAGTGTGTGTTAGCATATGCCTGTTGAGGTTATTAAGGTGTGCAAATGTTTTCTCGCACTCTGAACATTTATGAGGCTTCTCTCCAGTGTGTACTAGCATATGGGTTTTAAGATTTGAAATCTGTGAAAATGCTTTTCCACACTGGGCACATTTATGAGGCTTCTCTCCAGTGTGTTTTAACATATGGGTTTTAAGACTTGAAATCTGTGAAAATGCTTTTCCACACTGGGCACATTTATGAGGCTTCTCTCCAGTGTGTACTAGCATATGGGTTTTAAGATTTGAAATCTGTGAAAATGCTTTTCCACACTGGGCACATACATGAGGCTTCTCTCCAGTGTGTATTAACATATGTGTTTTAAGACTCGAAGTGTGTGAAAATGCTTTTCCACACTGGGCACATTTATGAGACTTCTCTCCAGTGTGTATTTGCATGTGGATTTTAAGTTTTGAAATCTGTGAAAATGCTTTTCCACACTCGGCACATACATGAGACTTCTCTCCAGTGTGTATTAGTATATGCCTTTGAAGACTAGAGGAAAATGTAAATGTTTTTCCACACTGGTTACATTTATGAGGCTTCTCTCCAGTGTGTATTAACATATGTGTTTTAAGATTTGAAACCTTTGTAAATGCTTTTCCACACTGTGCACATTTATGAGGCTTCTCTCCAGTGTGTATTTGCATGTGGATTTTAAGACTTGAAGTTTGTGAAAAAGTTTGTCCACACTGGGCACATTTATGAGGCGTCTCTCCAGTGTGTATTCGCATGTGGATTTTAAGATTTGAAATCTGTGAAAATGCTTTTCCACACTGGGCACATTTATGAGGCTTCTCTCCAGTGTGTGTTAACATATGCTGTTTAAGATTTATAAACTGTGAAAATGCTTTTCCACACTGGGCACATTTATGAGGCTTCTCTCCGGTGTGTATTAACATATGGGTTTGAAGATGTGGAATCTGTGAAAATGCTTTTCCACACTGGGCACATGTATGAGGCTTCTCTCCAGTGTGTATTAACATATGTGTTTTAAGATATGTAATCTGTGAAAATGCTTTTCCACACTGGGCACATTCATGAGGCTTCTCTCCACTGTGTATTAACATATGGGTTTGAAGATTTGAAGTGTGTGAAAATGCTTTCCCACACTCGGCACATACATGACGCTTTTTACCAGTGTGTATTAGTATATGCCTTTGAAGACTTGAGGAACATTTAAATGTTTTTCCACACTGCACACATTTATGAGGCTTCTCTCCAGTGTGTATTCGCATGTGGGTTTTAAGATTTGAAAACTGTGAAAATGCTTTCCCACACTGGGCACATTTATGAAGCTTCTCACCAGTGTTCTGCTTTTGATAAACACTAAGAGTGTGTGTTTCCTGGTGTTCCTCGAGTTCTCTCAGGACCGTGAAACACTTCCTGCAGACTGTGCAGTGGTAAGGCCTTTCATTGAGTTGCTGGTTGAGTTCATCATTCTGTCCATGGAGCTTCTGTTGGGTTCCATCTGAATGTTCTGCACCTGAAAGAGATTCATATGGATTTAGAATGACAGACAGATGTTGTAGATGCAGCAATTCATTGTTACCCGATGAGGAAATATTCCATTGTTTGGATGTTTTGATATACCTAGAAGAGTTACATTGGTCATTATTAAACTTGCTTTTCTGGCTTAACCCCTTCACTAGTAAAACAAAATCAATTTTCTTACTCACATTGACTGTGCTAGCATTTGGCATAGTCACCACACTAATTGGCATAGTAACCAGTAGGGGTGGGAATCGGCAAAAATGTGACTAGGCAACGTCACTATCAACAGATAGTTTTTCATACACGTTAACGTGCAGGAAGGCTTTTGATGGCTGTTCTCTGGATTGTCCGCCATCCCGCCACCCTAAATCTTTGAATGTGCGTGTTTCAATATAATAACAGTCCGTTTAAAACAATGATACCAGAGCATGATATGAATTAAACAAAGCCTCGATGTAAATACATAAAATAAACATTAAAAAAAAAGTTTTTTTTTTGTTTTTTTTTAAATATGGATCGGCCCATTGTCACCGATACCCGATCTAGAAATGTCTTCAATATCGGTACCGATACCGATACAAATATCGGATCGGTGCATCCCTAATTGACTGTGCATTTGTCATAGTCGCCACACTAATTGGCATAGTAACCAGTAGGGGTGAGAATCGTCAAAAATGTGACGATTCGATAGTATTGTGATAGCTAGAAGTTAGAAGTTATGCTTCTCACCCCTTGTTCGCTAACATTACATTGATACAAAAGGACCACCAGCTAAACGAATTAAATGGTATGAACGTCTCATTCTTCCCATATAAAGAAAAAAAACAGCCTGTGTCACTGTGATCTGTCTCATCGTCTGACGGCCTGAATTAGTTTCTGCCGTTCTCATTCTGTTTTGCTATCCTATTTATCCGTATAGGGACCGCTAACTCCAAATGGTACCTTGTTAGATGGGCTCTAAAGTTTGTCGTATTCCATCGGTACTTAATTTCCATGTGCCATTTTTTGCAGATGGCATACTGCATGTCCAGGTCTTTACTTTCGCTAATGATGAATCTTGGTAACACTACTTATTATTCCTATATAATTCAAAAAAAACAAATAAATCGTTCTCCACTTTTCCTCTTCAACCCAATTCCCTGCCTAACCAAGAGCCAAAATGTAGTCATCCACTCTATCCCCTTAACCTGTAATAGTAATGACTTCATTAACAACCTTCTTTCCACTCCCAGTCCCCCTTATTGACACTACACCAGAAACACCCATGTGACCTGGGGTTTTCCCAGAATCCTTCACCACTACACTACTTGTTAGGCCCGACACGTAGCCGAGGGCCGGCAAACCCTTGAACAGTACATTATTGACGATACAGTACTGCCTCGAGTACCTTATTGCTTTTATAATACGGTTGCCAGCCACATTATAAATAGTAAGCTACCTTTTAGGACAAAATAGTTGTATCAGTGTATCGCATTTCAGTAGCCCAGAGAAAATAATCCCCCCTCTGTATGTCTGTTTCTATACAATGGAATCCTCACATTTGTTAGCCTAGCACCAAAAGTTTGTTGATGATTAGCTAGGAGATCGACATTAATTTGTGCGTCGTCTGAAAACATCACAGGTCTCCTTGCTAGATCTCGCACCATCTAATGCAGTCACATTGCTCATTTCACAGTTTCAATTAAAATAACAAAAATGACAACGGGACACTTTCAACACAATTATATTTCATTTAAACAGGCCTCAACATTCTAAATCATTCTAATTTGCTATGGAGTAATGCTGGGAGCGCTGCTCTCTATCCATTAAATAGGGAATGTATTTCACGTGTAGAACCTATTTAGAATGGCTGACCTTACATAAGACGGCAGTGAAAAAGCCCAGAGACTGGAGGCAAAGAGTACCTCTGCCCTGAGCTGCCAACTCTCCCGTTTTTCCCGGGTTTCTCCCGTTTTCTGATCCATCTCCTGCCGCCCTCCCGTTTTGTCCTATCTCCCGGTAATCTCCCGTATTTCACGAGTTACAAACGTATTTTATTAATAATCAAATCAAAATGTGTGTCAATGTTCTAAAGTTGCCAGATCATGAATGAAACGCAAGCATGAGAGGCATAGCAAGCGTCAGCCAATCAAATTGCCTTTAATGCATCTATACATTTATCTATACATGTCTATGTATTAGACCCTGCCAGCAGTCTGACGTCATCATTAATTGACCATTGAACAAAGCTCTTAGTGAATCATTATGAAGAACTTACTTTCCAGAAGACAATCATTGTGTTTCTGCTCATCCTCCTCTTTCTTCACTTTAACCTCGACTGTCTGTAGTGTTTCATTATGAGCGGAGCTTAGTGACTCTGTGCAGTCTGATTCAGTTTTACAGTGAAGATCTGCAATGGGCTTTTCTTCTTCATCTTGGCATGTAATCATGTGTCCATATTCCTCTTCTTTTATGTCCTCTTCTTTCACAATCAGTCTCAGGGGTACCTGGTGTGTTTCATGAAAGCCAGGACTCAACGGCAGTCCCAGATTCATGTTAAAAAAAGAACCAGAGATGATTCCGTGCTGAGTTCCCTATATGGTCAGGGGAACACCACAAAGAAAAAAACAATGGCTTTCAGGCTCGGGGTTCTTCCTTCTTTGCAAAAGTTCCATAGATCGACTGGCACGTCGTATTTTTCACGGAGGAATTCACTTCTATATTGTCGCAGTAAGATATCACATAAAGATTAGTTAGGTTAGCGTTTACGACAAGCAGTGTGTATCCGGTACGTTCTTACTTGTGAATGTGTGCAAGATATCTATGCTAGTGTGTATGTTCTTACTTGTGAACATCCGGTAGCTGGCAAGCCAACCAGAAACATATACATTACTGCCACTGTCTGGACAGGAGCGTTACTGCAGTACGCTCTCTCGTTTAACTACATTCATGTCTATGGTCACATTCCCATCCAGACGGTGGCAGTAATGCATAGGTTTCTGGTTGGCTTGCCCACTACCGGATGTTCACAAGTAACAACATTTCAGAAGAGTCGTGTGTCCTATGGAGTTTCGTCGTTGTTTGTTGAAGAAAAACTGAGTTTCATCGATTTTGTTAAACACTGCTCGAGGTCCTGTCAGACGAATAATCACTACACTAAATGAACAAATCTCCGTGTGCGACTTTAGGTAAGGTACGTTTTAGTCACAGTATCATAACTAACCTACATCGTTACCTAACCATAATACTGAAATGCAATGTGGCAATGTTTGTTATTGTGTTCTTTTTTATCATTTTAATCTATGAAAACAGAGTTTAACATCCGTTTCCCTTTTTGTTCTCCGGACTTTATAGTAAACTCTGGACGGGATCATTTCTGCCCCGTTGCTAACATGAATCTTGGACTGCCGTATAGCCGTGATGAAACACAAAGTTACCCCTGACGCTGACAGTGACAGAATAGGACATCAACGAAGATGAATAAGGACATATGAGTATGCCGAGATGAAGAAACGCCTGTTGCAGATCTTCACTGTAAAACTGTACGGGACTTCAAAGAGACGATAAGTTGTCGCGGCCGGGAGATACACAAACAACGCAATGGAACACCCAAGAGGCTACAGGGATTTCTGGACCGATGAACAGACGCGATTCATGCTCAATCAACTAAAGGAGATGAAAATCTAAAGGTTATTGGATGGGAGGTTGACCAGAAATGGCGAAATATCTAAGAAGGTGGCCCTGAAGATGGTGGAAGCCGGCTCTGAAGATGGTGGAAGCCGGCTCTGAAGATGATGGAAGCCGGCTTTCCAGCCAGGGCCCATGAACAGGTCTTGTTTCGCTGGCAGAATTTGAAGAAGGCGTACTTGAAGGCTAAACGGGACAAGTGGCCGTGGTAGCACTACGTGCCCGTTCTACGATGTCCTTGATGAACTTCTTGTGAGCCTACCCCGGCCCCTAGTCAGGCACAACCGCGTAGTTTCGGGTGTTCAGTTGGCAACTACCATGGGTAAGTTAGATTCAGTTGCATCACACTAAAAAAGTGCATGCTAGCTGACCCATAGAGTTTGTGAGACGTGTTAGCAGTGCTAAATATGCGTTGAAACATGTGTACATTCCTATAACTTGCGAGGAATTAAACCGACGATGAAAACAAGGTACAATCGTAAAACATAAGGCTAGGTCCCACTTGCTAACCCCAACTTTCGAAGCTGACGTGGGGTGCCACTGGCTAGCTGGCCCATTGATTTTGAAAAACGTGTTAGCAGTTCTAAATATGTTTTGAAACACGTGTACCATCCCCTAACTTACAGAATTAAACCGACGATGTGAACAAGGTACAATCATAAAACGTAAGTCGTACGCCAGCGGTCCCGCACAGGCAGACTGAGTAACAGCTTCTTTCCACAAGCCATCAGACTCATCAACACTGAAGAAAACCACATGAACATTCCAAAGTCACTTCACCATGCCACTGGCACTTTACTGTTGCACCTTGTGACCACTGATTGTACTTCTGCTGCTATGTGTGTGTGTGTGTGTGTGTGTGAGAGAGAGAGAGATTATTGTCAATGTCTTATTTAAATGTTTTTTAGTTAAACTGCACATTGGAGACTGGTCAAACGCAATTTCAAACTTCTGTGCTAACCCTGTTACATAGATTTTTGACAATAAAGTACACTTTGACTTTGACTGATGGATGCCACATGCTAGCTGGCCCATTGTTTGAGCAAATGTGTTTACGTGTCGTAGACCTTCCCCCTAACTTGCAAGGAATTCAATTTAGGATGCAAGCTAGTTACAAACGTAATAAAGTGTACTTTGATCATGAACGTTTTGTGCTGTACCATCTTATAGATACTACAATGGACCCGGTAGAGACTGAGACCAGGCTTCTTGTAGGCTCACCTGGATCCTCCTCACCTAGGGCGACTCCATCTGGCACTCCTCCACCTTCAAGAACTCCACTGCCTACTACAACTACAGCGTATCTACCTGGTAGGTTATGCAATATTATAATAATCATAATATAACATATGGGCATCACAAAAAATCTTCATGCGATGCATCCACTCATCCTGTGTAGTCTCACAAACAGCTGATGTCATGGCTGTTAGAATAGAATAGAAATGCCTTTATTGTCATTGTTTTTGCATACAACGAAATTTGGAGTGCTCTCTTTTTGGTGCGAAGAGGGACAACATGTAACACAACAACATATAACTCAACAATATTACAACTATCTAAAAACAGTAGGAACAGCTTCATTAATTGACAATTGAACAAAGCTCTTAGTGCATCATTATGAAGTACTTACAACAAAAGTTCCGTGGAATAGATTAAAGTACTTCCCTGAGAAACAATATATACATCAACAGTACACAGAATAATAAATACAGAAAATACAGAGATGGTATGTGTTGCTACCATGTGCCTAATTGGCAAATGACCGTATGTATACCTGCTGTTTCTTAAGGGACAAGGACCCAGCAGGGCAAAGGAGAGACGTGGATGTGCTTGTGAACCAGATGCAGGTCATGTATCAAGAATGGATGGAGGACATGGAAAGAAGTGAGGCTCGGGAGGAACGGATGATCGCCAGCATCCTCCAGAGCACTGACCGTATGGTTGAGAAGCTGATGCAGAGAATAGATAACATTCTACCTCAACCAAACACATTCTCACCGCCACAACCACAACTTCATCATCAACAGCCGCCACCACCACAACATCAACAACATCATCAACCTGCGCCACCACAGCATCATCAACAACAACAGCCGCCACCACCACAACATCATCATCAACCAGCGCCACCACCACAACATCATCATCATCATCAACCATCACCACACGATGAGGATATTGGTTACTTCTCTTAATATTTCGTATAAATAAAACACTTAAAACTGATCTATGACGTCAGTGTCAGTGAGTTCGTCCAGTGATGTAGATGCAGCTTCAAACACACCCGTCAGTGTAGTCAAAGCAGGCCTGTAATTCCAGCCTTGTCTGGTTGGTCCTTTTCCAGCTTTCACCACAGGCTTTGCAGATTTTAGTTTCTGCCTGTAGGCTGTAATCAAACACTTAACTAAAACTTCTGTGAGTTTCTTATTTGTGGAATGATAACACGTGAACTGAACAAGAATTGTATCAAACTATATAAAAACTGGCTTTTAATTAATGAATACCAAGACGTCTAAAGGTATGGTCGGCGCAGGGGGAAGTTTGTGTTGTCTGTATGATTGTTGGCACGTACGTACACCTGGCTGTGGCAGGTCTGATGCAAGTGTGTCCGCTTCCACTGACCAGTTAGGATTCATATGGAATCAGATCAATGCCATAAATATTTTGTAATCTGTAATATAGATTTTGTATCTGTGAAAACATCTACACTTTCAAAACCTATCTACAGATACGGATTTAAAATACGAAATGTATCTACACTTTCAAAAACCATCTTCACTTTCAAAATCTATTTACAGATACGGATTTCAAATACGGATTTCAGTTACGCATTACGGATACGGAGACGGATATGGATTTCAAGTACGAGTTACGGATTTCTGTTACGAATTACAAAATCTTTTTGGCACTGTCTTTACTTCCTTTCTAAAGCGCCAATCAACACATTGTATCCTGTACTGACTAGCCAATCAGCGGCGCTAGCTTGCTGGTAACTGGGAAAGTTGAGTGAAACGGTGTATGCAGCAATCATGGATCAGAGACCGAGAAATGGCACAAGTAAGAAGTCCTATATTTGGAGTTGTTAATAAAGTCATTGTAAAACGCACAATCATAGTCAGTGGTTTTCACTCCACACTTCGTTACACCTGTTTCAAAGATCCTTGTCGTTGTATGGAAGATATTAGGATCTGCTTTGGTAGCTAACGAAAGCTAACGTTAGCATTTTCGTGACCGATCTCCTATTCACATTTAATTAAGTTAACAATGAACAGTATTCATATGACCAATTATCACGATGAGAACATTTAGCAGACAGACTGCTATTGTCTTGTTCTCCAGACACATGCAAAGTGATGGTGGGGGTATACCGTTAAGTGCATCCTCAACAGCTGGATAATGACCAGCCTGATTTCAAAACCACCTTGTAATGTCATTTTCGTTTCTTTTCATGGCACTTTGGGGTAGGCTATTTGTAACCCTTTTCTGAAGTCCTTGAAAACGTTTTATTGTGTATTTTGTGTGGAAGCGAATTTTCTAGCGTCTCAGTGGAAGAGATATATGAGACCAATTTCTTAATTACAATGCGTTCTGCAGCCAAGCGATCTCTGAATCGCCAGAGCCTAAGATTAACTAAATAGTACAGGTGTTCATCAGCCCTTTGGGCCAGACATAAGGCATGCTTGTTTAACTTCCCCCACGGTGTTCGTACACCGAATTGTATTCAAACCGTGCGGGGGAGACCCCAGATCTCTCCCTAGGCAGAGCGGTGGCAGTTTTAGGTTATAACTATTGAATAATGAGCGGGCCAGCAGCAGTTGCTAGCAAGCTAGCGCTGATTGGCTAGTCAGTAGAGCAGTGGTTCTCAACCGGGGGTCCGCGTACCCCTGGGGGTACGTGAAGGTAGTCCAGGGGGTACTTGAGATTTTTAAAAAGATATATTTAAAATAAGCCTCCATTCAAAAATCATTTAAAAATACTTATTATACGGCTCTTCAGAATGTTCCAAAATGTACGTTGATTTGTATGGGCCATATGTGGGTTAAATGTCTGCGTTCACAGGTTTGTAATTCCTAGATATTAACTGCTGCGGAAAGTTTATCACCGCTGTCATTGGCAACGGGTTTTTTGCTTCTAATTCACCTTGCATATCATTCCGCAAGTAACGTAGTAAACGGAACGGAAGGTCATTGAAACTTGAAGTCAGAAGGTGGATTGCTCAGCATTTGCGTGCAGAACTATTTTTTTCTTAGCGGAAATCACGAAATGGCAACAAACTCATTCAAAAGAGGTATTCTGGAGGAATGTCTTCTATCGTTTTGGCAAGTAACTGTATAATAAGCGCGATTTTTTTTCGCAAAAACATGGGAGCTGAACACACACAACTGCTGCTGCACACAGAAGTGCGTTGGCTCTCTCGATGGAGAATACTCAAACGGCTGTTGGAATTACGATCTGAAGTACAGACCTTTCTGATTGAGCACAGATCCCCCAATGCCACACAGACTGGCTTGCAAATATGTGCTATCTGGCAGATATATTCAGCAAACTGAACGAACTGAATATGTCTGCAGGGAAAGGACATCAGCATTTTAAACCTGTATGACAAGGTGGGAGGCTTCCTGAAGAAAGCAGAGCTGTGGAGAAGAGCCTCTGCACAGGGGGATTTTACCTGCTTTGGTGCAGATGGATGATTTTCTCTCTAGTGAGGATGTGGACAGAGCTCCAGTCCAGTTGGTCATTGTGGGACATTAGACCAATTTGATTACATTTTATAATTTTCAATTTCCTACTTTCCTGACATGGAGGAGAAATCTACACAGCTGGATTGGGTGAAAAACCCATTTCTCTTGTCCGAAGCATGTGGAAGCTCTGTCACTAATCAGGAAACACTCATGGAAGTGTCATCTGACCGTGGACTCCAGATGAAGTTTGCCACATCCACACTCACACAGTTTTGGATGTGTGTGAAGCAGGAGCACCCTGACCTGGGAGAGAAAGCTTTGGAGCAGCTACTACCCTATGCCTTCACATATTTATGTGAGGCCTCCTCCTCTGCAATGACTGTGATCAAAACAAAGCAGAGAAACAGACTGTGCCTGGAGAAGAGCTTGATCACAGCAGTTGCCTCCTTGCCACCAAGACTGACAAAGATTTTCAGCTAAGCACAAGCACAAGTTTCTTACTAAAATGTAATTGCAAACGCACTCAGTTCAATACAACAATATTCCATGTTCAATCTTCAGTGCTGACAGTTTAATAAATCAGACAATGATGGCATAGCGCTGTGTATAACATTTCTTTCAATCAAAAATGCTTTGCGCTGGTTAGGGGGTACTTGGCTGAAAAAATATTTCACAGGGGGTACAATACTGAAAAAAGGTTGAGAACCACTGCAGTAGAGGATACAATGTGTTGATTGGCGCTTTAGAAAATCTGCCAAAAGCTCTGATTGGCTCTTTAGAAAGGCAGTAAAGACATTGCCAAAAAGATTTTGTAATTCGTAACAGAAATCCGTATCCCTATCCGTAATGCGTAACTGAAATCCGTATCTGCAAATAGATTTTGAAAGTGAAGATAGTTTTTGAAAGTGTAAATAGTTTTTGAAAGTGTAGATAATTTTTGAAAGTGTAGATACATTTCGTATTTGAAATCTGTATCTGTAAATACATTTGAAAGTGAAGATAAGTTTTGAAAGTGTAGATGGTTTCACAGATACTAAATCTATGTTACATATACAAAATCTATAGCCTGACGATGTCATACTCATAATTCTAGTCAGAATATGAGTCTGAGACCGGACAATTGGGCTGTGATTATGGGGCGTGTTTCAACGAACCAGGAAAGAAAATTCCTCTTCGCTGAATTGGATACCTAGAACCAATCAGCGCAACGTAGTATTACCATCTGACAGATTAAACTTTTACCTGCTCCCGTAGGAAGGACGGCAAAAACATCTTTTCAATCGACAAATGCCTTGATCGCGTTTCTCTGTTCCTCTTTCAAAATGAATGCGCTGTCAATATCTGCTGAGATATGCCTGCTCACGTTACTTAATTAGCACTCAAGGCTAGAAGCTACCATTAGTTTCAATGATTTTTTTGGCCAACGCGTTAGCATAACCGATCAATAATGGTCTAGAGTGCTTTAGTTAGGACCTAAAATCCTCGGCAACACTCGTTTTGCGTATACACAACTAAGCGAGTCAATGTAGACATAAAAAAGTCGTGTAGATAGCTTAAATCATATAAAATATGTCCCACTAAGCTCCCGAGACGGCGCCATCTTTGTTCGATGTATATTCCGGTATATTCTATCTATATCTGTCCATCAACGTATAAAGCCCGCCCTTACAATTTGATTGGTTTAGATTGCGTTTCAACCTTTTTGAAACGTTAAATCTCTCCCAACTAACTCGATTCCAGACTGAATCTCCCAGACCAAAAATGTTGTGGGCGGAGTTCAGGCTGGTATCCAGGCTACAAAATCTATATTACAGATTACAAAATATTTATGGCATTGATCTGATTCCATAGATTCACACCTTCCTTCTCATTCTCACAGAAATTGTGAAACGCATTGAGTATAAATGTAGTCTTCTGTCTGTTTGCCCTTATCTGCAGAGGTATGAAAAAAACTACAAACCCCAGAAATAACACAGCACTCTTATGTGTTTCTCTACGCTGTCTATGCATGTTGTGTAACCTTCCTGCCAACAAAGATACAGAATAAAGTGGAATGTGAAGAAACCAAGCATTTGATTATTTTACTCTTGACTTTGATTATTTTACACCTTGTAGTGAAATTGTAGGGCAACACAAATATTCTACATTCATTCACATTACCTCTGTTATTATCAGAAACGTCTATCCCAAACAACTTCCTGTACAGGTGGGGTGTACCTGGCTGGTGACGATTAATTTGACTGACATTGCCGTAGTTACCACAGGGTGACGGTTCATTTGACTGACATCGCCATAGTTACCACAGGGTTAAGGTTCATTTGACAAACATCTCCATAGTTACCACAGGGTGAAGATTAATTTGACCGACATCTCCGTAGTTACCACAGGGTGAAGGTTCATATGAGTTACATTGCCATAGTTACTATCGCTGCCAAATGTGAGTCCCTGCCTGATGTGAGTCCGCATGCGCAAACACAAACGGTTCATGCATAATGTGGGTTTATTTACTGGTATATTTAATTGTGTTGTAAACGGTGACCAGCTAAGGCTCACCGTCAACATATGGGGCTGGTTTTAACGCATAATACCGTTACATTTAATGTTATATTTAATTGTGTTGTAAACGGTTAACAGCATAAGGCTCAACGTCAACATATGGGGCTATGTTGTATTACTGTTACTAGTAATGAATGCACTGCTTAACTAATAATTCAATAAACTTGAAGCGTAACATCATAAACCTTGTTGGATTTCAAACGTAAACAATTGCGCTTGTCACCGTTTACAACACAATTAAATATACCAGTGAATAAACCCACATTATGCGTTTGTGTTTGCGCATGCAGACTCACATCAGGCAGGGACTCACATTTGGCAGCGACAGTTACCACAGGGTGAAGATTAATTTGACTGAAATCGCCATAGTCACCACAGGGTGAAGGTTCATATGAGTTAAGTCTTCCAGATGAAGGTTACTTACCATCAGACAAATGGGTTTACATGACATGTTGTACTCAAATCATTGTCACCTTACCCTTCCTGTGTCCAGCACCTGGTGAGTGTCCCCTTACTCTTCCTGTGTCCAGCACCTGGTGAGTGTCCCCTTACCCTTCCTGTGTCCAGCACCTGGTGAGTGTCCCCTTACCCTTCCGGTGTCCAGCACCTGGTGAGTGTCCCCTTTACCCTTCCTGTGTCTCTGGACAATTTTGTCTGGTAGATCTGCCAAACAAAGTGAACTGGGACAAATCTTTATTCCAACTCTAACTGCCAGTCGCTCTCTGGAAATTTAACAAACAAGAAAACAGAGCTGTGTTCAAAGGTCAATTCATTATTGTAGATCTTTGAGTCAAATCTATTAGTCTGATGTCCTCATTGGTTGACTAATAGATTTGATGTCACTTTCTGCAGGCTTTTGAAACCTTTAGAAATGTCTAAATGATCTGAATATATATGGTTCTACACATTGGTTGGCTTAAATTAAAGAAGGCACTTGGTCCATAGTTAAACTGTTTTATTATGTCATTTTAGTTTACATTTCAGAGCAGCAAAACTTAAACATTTGTCAGAAAATGAATGTCACGGGAAACTAACAATAACATTTCCCAATGCACCAACATCTTGACAGTGTGTGTAAAAATTTGAAACGGATTGACAAAAGTTTACAAGTGTTACACATCAGTTTCCATATGGTGTCTTGAGACTGGACCTCTGGGGGGATGGGGTTGATGCCAGGACACAAAGGTCTCTAGCAGGAAGAGGGGGAGGGGAGGGTCACATGTAATTTGCATCTCAGTGAGAGACAGAGTACACAGCCAAAGTGAGTTGCAGATACAGAGCAAGCAGTAAATGTTATTACTATAATAAAAACAACCATATTTCCAGTTATATCATGACGTCTATAAGGTTCTCAGAACCTCTCCAACCTCACCAAATACAAAAGCAGGTACCTGTCACTGTATATCAGTGGCAGCTGGTGGTTTTTAAAGTGAGGGAGGAAGGACTGCGCGCTAGGTTGCCATTGGCCTGCCTATTTTGATGGTGGCATAAGAATGTGAGATACAAATAGTTTCAGGGCGTTTTTGTGAACTACAGTACAAAATAGCAGGGAGGGATCAAATTGATACAAAGCCACCAGTGGGGCACCATTGTGCTTTGAGAGCTGATGGGCAGCAGGTCTTTGGACTAGACAAGGTCAGAAGGAAAGGATGCAAAGCCAATGGGCGGAACAAGGAGCTGATTGCCCAACGGCGGAGTAAGGCACTGATTGCCAAACGAGGATCTGGTTTGAAAAATGCCGCACAAAATGGGGAAAAACACTGTGCGCCAAATGCGGTTTGGCAAAGACGCTGATTGAGATGCGGTCTCAATGTTAGTAAATCAGTTCCTGAGTGCATTAATGGGGCTTCTTTGGGATGTTGATAGCAGGAAGGAGTTGGCATTTATACCATTCAGTCGGTTGAGAGAATACAGGGGAAAGATCAAGCCTCATACTGTGTGATCTTAAGATTATGTTGCTCCTCTCCAGTGTGAATTAATACATGGGTTTTAAGATTTGAGGTTGTAAATGCTTTTCCACACTACACACATTTATGAGCTTTCTCTTCAGTGTGTGTTAGCATATGCCTGTTGAGGTTATTAAGGTGTGCAAATGTTTTCTCGCACTCTGAACATTTATGAGGCTTCTCTCCAGTGTGTACTAGCATATGGGTTTTAAGATTTGAAATCTGTGAAAATGCTTTTCCACACTGGGCACATTTATGAGGCTTCTCTCCAGTGTGTTTTAACATATGGGTTTTAAGACTTGAAATCTGTGAAAATGCTTTTCCACACTGGGCACATTTATGAGGCTTCTCTCCAGTGTGTACTAGCATATGGGTTTTAAGATTTGAAATCTGTGAAAATGCTTTTCCACACTGGGCACATATATGAGGCTTCTCTCCAGTGTGTATTAACATATGTGTTTTAAGACTCGAAGTGTGTGAAAATGCTTTTCCACACTGGGCACATTTATGAGACTTCTCTCCAGTGTGTATTTGCATGTGGATTTTAAGTTTTGAAATCTGTGAAAATGCTTTTCCACACTCGGCACATACATGAGGCTTCTCTCCAATGTGTATTAGTATATGCCTTTGAAGACTAGAGGAAAATGTAAATGTTTTTCCACACTGCTTACATTTATGAGGCTTCTCTCCAGTGTGTATTAACGTATGTGTTTTAAGATTTGAAACCTTTGTAAATGCTTTTCCACACTGTGCACATTTATGAGGCTTCTCTCCAGTGTGTATTAACATATGGGTTTGAAGATGTGGTATCTGTGAAAATGCTTTTCCACACTGGGCACATTTATGAGGCTTCTCTCCAGTGTGTATTAACATATGTGTTTTAAGACTCGAAGTGTGTGAAAATACTTTTCCACACTGGGCACATTTATGAGACTTCTCTCCAGTGTGTATTTGCATGTGGATTTTAAGTTTTGAAATCTGTGAAAATGCTTTTCCACACTGGGCACATGTATGAGGCTTCTCTCCAATGTGTATTAACATATGTTTTTTAAGATGTGGAATCTGTGTAAATGCTTTTCCACACTGGGCACATGTATGAGGCTTCTCTCCAATGTGTATTAACATATGTTTTTTAAGATGTGGAATCTGTGAAAATGCTTTTCCACACTGGGCACATGTATGAGGCTTCTCTCCAGTGTGTATTAACATATGTGTTTTAAGATATGTAATCTGTGAAAATGCTTTTCCACACTGGGCACATGTATGAGGCTTCTCTCCAGTGTGTAAAAACATATGTGTTTTAAGACTTGAAGTCTGTGAAAATGCTTTTCCACACTTGGCACATGAATGAGGCTTCTCTCCAGTGTGTATTAACATATGGGTTTTAAGATTTGAGGAGGTTGTAAATGATTTTTCACACTGGGCACATTTATGAGGCTTCTCTCCAGTGTGTATTAAGACATGGGTGTTAAGATCTGAAATGCATGTAAATGCTTTTCCACACTCGGCACATACATAAAGCTTCTTTCCAGTGTGTAGTAGTATATGCCTTTTAAGACTTGAGGAACATGTAAATGCTTTCCCACATTGGGCACATTTATGAAGCTTCTCACCAGTGTTCTGCTTTTGATAAACACTAAGAGTGTGTGTTTCCTGGTGTTCCTCGAGTTCTCTCAGGACCGTGAATCTCTTCCTGCAGACTGTGCAGTGGTAAGGCCTTTCCTTGAGTTGCTGGTTGACTTCATCATTCTGTCCATGGAGCTTTTGTTGGGTTCCATCTGAATTTTCTGCACCTAAAAAGAGTTCGATATAGATTTAGAATGACAGACAGATGTTCTAGATCATTGTTAGATAGATAGCAAATCATTGTTATCTGATGAGGAAATATTCCATTATTTTGATGTTCTGATAAACCTAGAAGAGTTAAATTGGTCATTAAACTTGCTTTTCTGGCTCTGCATGGGAGCATGTTTGTGTTTCAACCCCATTCACTAGTAAAACAAAATCAATTTTCACATTGACTGTGCGCTAGCATTTTGCATGCTAACCACAATAATTGACATCGAAACCACATCAATTTGCCACAGTAACCACATCAATCCTCTGATTGGTCTTGCCACTACTTATAGCAACTGTATGCAGACCTTTTTATAATTAGGTTTTTTCAAAGGTGACCTGTTTATGTATTATCTTCAAAATGTTTGATGGTATAGTCGTGCAAAGGACACAAACACAACTGCCACTCCAACTTGCGGCAGTGCTGCGGTCCGAGAAGGAAACCCCACAAAGATGTAAGAAAAGCTTGGTAACACTTTACTTATTATTCCTATAAAATTCACAAAAATAAAAATTCTTTCTCCACATTTCCTCTTCAACACAAAGTCCTGCCTAACCAAGAGCTACAATGTTGCCGTCCACTCTATCCCTTTAACCTGTAATAGTAACGACTTCATTAACCTAAAAAAATAAAATAATAACAACCTTCTTTCCACTCCCAGTCCCCCTTAAGGCTTTTGCATGGTTATCCAACTTGTTGTGAAATGAATTACTAACGACAATGACCAAGCTGGCGTTTATTGCCGAATATTTTCTATTGTTATACCACACAAACAGCTTTTTTACGTCTACAATTCAGGTTCTTTTACAATTTAATCATTTACACTGCATGCTCTGCTAGCTCAAACACAAAGAGGCTGTTCGAAAACCAAGAAATGTTTTTAATTTTTGCTGTAATTAGACGACGTCTCCCTATGCTTTATATGCGGCAAGAGCCACGATAGAGCAAGGAAGAAGGGAGATGCTGGTATGCTGGTGCCCTTCATAGTTTTTTTCATTTTTACAAACTTGTCCCTGATCTTCCTCCAACTCCTAATGCACTCCTGGACCTCCAGACCCAGGTTCCCAGCGATCTCTCAGCATTTAAAAAAAAAAAACGATGGTGCTGTCATATAGGGAACGAAACAGGAAACGTGATTTTAGCCAGGGGTGTCGGACAGCTCGGATCGGATAGTGAGAAAATTCAAGCGGTGCTCCAGAGGCCATCCGAGACCCTCGGATGGCTGTCCAAGGTGCTCAAAGGTGTGGTCCCACTTCAAGGAGGGCGTTTTAGGGCGTGCCTTGTGAGATCGGAGAGCACGGTCGGATAAGCATGCGGACCGCTTAACTGGCACTACACCAGAAACACCCATGTGACCTGGGGTTTTCCCAGAAACCTTCCCCACTACTGATAATACAAAATATACCTCCCTGATCTTCTCATCAAAATCCTCAACATGCCTATTAGACCCTGTTTGGTGGGCCACGGAGCACTTTCGATTGGGCCGCCAAAATGTTTCAGATTTTTTTTTTCCCCACAAATTTTCCACGGAGAACTGATTTTAAATTGAGAAAATATTAATTAGGGAAGTCAAAGTTAAAACGTAAATATATGACATTATTGTGGCCGAGATTAACGCGATACAAATATTTGAATGCAGTTAACGCAACTTTGTTTACTTCCGGTATGCGTTGACCACTGACACGAAACCGCAGCGTGCCTGCAGTCAGTTAAGGCTGATTTATGGTCAGAGACGTAAGTGTAAGCGCCTTTTCACGTCTTGCGTGCGTCGGCCCCTTTTTCTAGACTTGCGCCATTTTTAAGCAAGCCTATTGTTCTGGGTGTGAATTGCTTGCCAACACCCGCAACCATTCAGGGAGCATGAATTGCTATGAGTACATTTTGCGCAACAATGTGACACCAACGCAGAACCAAGCAGCCGCCTTTAGACAGGAGCGACCGAGACGGAAGTGAAAGATGGAACAAGCTGAGGGATTGTTTGGTGGAACGTTTCTGTTAGGCAAAATGACGGAACAATTGACAAATCTAAGGTTCAGGGCTTGAGACTAACTTTTTGGCTTTGGAGCACTGTGCTCCTAACCCAGAAAAATTGGGAGCACCAGCAATATCTAGGCGCACCACTATAAAAAGTTGGCCAAACCAAGTAATACTACTATTGATCAATGTTAACAACCTGGAATAACATATGAACAGATTATAAAAGGAGATAATTACCTTGCTTAGGCCTACATTGATAGGTGGAAAAGAATTGCATGGTATTTTAGGTGATTTAGACGGTAGGGGAAGCAGGGCAAATCACACTATTTGTTCTAACCAAATTCTTTTATATTAAGAAAAAAACAACAACGTTCATTCAGTTAATTAGACAGAGAAGAGATGCTGAATTTGTGAGAGATTGTATGGTTCTACACATTGCATAATAACCATTCATGGCTTAAATTAAAGAAGACACTTGGGCCATCAAATGCAATTAGTTAGAGTGTTTTATTATGTCATTTTAGCTTACATTTCAGAGTAGCAAAACTTAAACATTTGTCAGAAAAAATCATTAAACGCCTAGTGTTTTTTTATGTTGCAATGTAGAACTGGTTTTGAATGCCATTGGAAACTAACAATAACATTTCCTGATGCACCAACATCTTGACCGTGTGTGTACAAATTTGAAGCAGATTGACAAAAGTTTACAAGTGTTACACATCAGTTTCCATATGGTGTCTTTAGACGTCTCCAAGTGTCTCATAACCTCTCCAACCTCACCAAATACAAAAGCAGGTACTTGTCACTGCATATATTTTGCAGCTGGTAGTTTTTAAAGTGAGGGAGGAAGGACTGCACGCTAGGTTGCCATTGGCCTGCCTATTCTGTTGGTGGCATAAGAATGTGAGATAAAAGTTGTTTCAGGGTATTTTTGTGAACTAAAGTACAAAAAAGCAGGCAGGGATAAAATTGAAAGAAAGCCACCAGTGTGGCACCATTGTGCTTTCAAAGTTGGTGGGCAGCATGTCTTTGGATTAGACAAGGCCAGAAGGAAAGGATGCAAAGCCAATGGGCGGAGTAAGGCACTGATTGCCAAACGAGGATCTGGTTTTAAAAATACAGCGTAAAATGGGGAAAAACACTGTGCGCTAAATGCGGTTTGGCAAAGACGCTGATTGGGCTGCGGTTGCAATGTTAGTAAATCAGTTCCTGAGTGCATTAATGGAGCTTCTTTGGGGTGTTGATAGCAGGAAGGAGTTGGCATTTATACCATTCAGTCAGGTGAGAGAATACAGGGGAAAGATCAAGCCTTATACTGTTTGATCTTAAGTTTACGTTGTATTAATATATGGGTTTTAAGATTTGAGAAGGTTGAAAAGGATATTCCACACTGGGCATATTTATGAAGCTGCTCTCCAGTGTGTACTAGCATATGGTTTTAAGATGTGAAACGCGTGTAAATGCTTTTCCACACTACACACATTTGTGAGGCTTCTCTCCAGTGTGTATAAGTATATGCCTTTGAAGACTTGAAGAACATGTAAATGCTTTTCCACACTGGGCACATGTATGAGGCTTCTCTCCAGTGTGTATTGACATATGGGTATTGAGATTTGAAATCTGTGAAAATGCTTTTCCACACTGGGAACATTTATGAGGCTTCTGTCCAGTGTGTATTAACATATGGGTTTTTAGACTTGAAATCTGTAAAAATGCTTTTCCACACTGGGCACATTTATGAGGCTTCTCTCCAGTGTGTATAAGTATATGCCTTTGAAGACTTGAAGAACATGTAAATGCTTTTCCACACTGGGCACATGTATGAGGCTTCTCACCAGTGTGTATTGACATATGGGTATTGAGATTTGAAATCTGTGAAAATGCTTTTCCACACTGGGAACATTTATGAGGCTTCTGTCCAGTGTGTATTAACATATGCTGTTTAAGATTTGAAATAAGTGAAAATGCTTTTCCACACTGGGAACATTTATGAGGCTTCTCTCCAGTGTGTATTAACATATGCTGTTTAAGATTTGAAATAAGTGAAAATGCTTTTCCACACTGGGAACATATATGAAGCTTCTCTCCAGTGTGTATTAGTATATGCCTTTGAAGACTTGAGGAAAATGTAAATTCTTTCCCACAATGGGCACATTTATGAAGCTTCTCACCAGTGTTATGCTTTTGATTAACACTAAGAGTGTGTGTTTCCTGGTGTTCCTCGAGTTCTCTCAGGACCGTGAAACTCTTCCAGCAGACTGTGCAGTGGTAAGGCCATTCATTGAGTTGCTGGTTGAGTTCATCATTCTGTCCATGGAGCTTCTGTTGGGTTCCATCGGAATGTTCTGCACCTGAAAGAGTTCAATATAGATTTAGAATGACAGACAGATGTTCTAGATGCAGCAATTCATTGTTACCTGATGAGTTAGATTGGTCATTTAACTTGCTTTTCTGGCTCTGCATGGAAGCATGTTTGTGTTTCAACCCCCTTCATTAGTAAAACAAAATACATTTTCCTACTCACATTGACTGTGCGCTAGCATTTGGCATACACACCACCTCCAATTGGCTCATGCCAATTAATAAACGGCAGGTTTGTTTTCGGCCCAGGCACCAACACCTGTGGCTCACAGTAGCCATACTTAAATAAACAATGTCCCAAACAGCTGGGAAAACCACTGTCTAGAAGCTGATATATTTTAGAAAATGAAATAAATGACAAATGAAATAAATGACACATTGATCGATTCCCCTCATCTCCATTCTTATTGTAGTTTTACATCTCCTTGTAAACCGCTTTGAATAAAAGCGTCCGCTCAATGATTAAATGTAAATGTATTAAAAACAAATTCAATAAATTGAAGCAATGAAAATAAATTGCGTGTATTTATCTCTCATCATGCATCCACCCTTATCATTTTCTACAAAAATGATATGCTATGGTGTAGTAGACTGGGTACAGTTGAGACACTTTTTTTGCTTTATTCACTACTGCACAAAAAATAGACACGTTTGCAAAACTAGACACGTTTGAAAAACTAGACGTTTGCAATGATGTAAGTTGCATTTGTTGATGACATATGGTTAATAACAATCATCATTGTAGAAGGGACATGATAAAATCAAGATCTTAGGTAGATAAAACAACTTTCACCGATATAAGGGAGATCGGTTATGTGCTCAAATTTCCTGGGATCAAAGAAGAAGTAAGTATACAGTCTCAGTTATTTCGGCAGTATCAGCTGTACCATGTCTCAACTGTATTCATTCTACCTATAATAACACTGTCATATGATGAGTGCTTTGTTCTCCGCATCGCCGAAATTACAAAAATAATAATAATCAAACTATCTAAATTGGGCCAATGGCATCATCAGATTAGAACGGGTTGCGTGAATCCGTGCACACGAAAACCAGCCCCCGTACAGATTCAAATCTACTCACTTTCGACCCGATTCGAAACATTGCAGATACCGTGTGCGGAGAGAGAGTTTTCGTCCTTAAAATTGGGCTATCTGTATTATTTTAATTTCGGACGCAGACAAACTATGCTCCGTGTAAAGCCGGCCTAATATGACTCGTTGGTCAATGGGATCCCTCCTTTTGCCTGAGGTGTTGCAAGCTTAATCAAGCTACTCTTAGCACTAAGGGATATGTAACTATGGTAATCGGAAGTTGCTTTGCCGAACCAAAAAGAGGGGCGTTTTCTTTTTTTAGCCTGGAATCTAGCTCGCTAAACGGCTTAGCGAGCTACGCTGAACCTGGGCCCTGAACAAAACGATATGTTTTCTATTTACAATTATTTAGGGTTAGGGTTTATTATTTCTATTTACAATTACCATTTATTTTCCTTTACACAATGAATGGAGCTAAAAATGCCATATAATAAACAGCTAACTAACCTTGACCGTTTGGTTACAGCCTCAGTCTGATATTTCCCAGCATGACCTCACTCTCGGTAAGTAAGTAGTTAATAATGATAATAATAATAATTGCTAATAATAATTAACTTTGACGTCAGGATATGTTCCAATATCTCATCAAGACAGCGATCATCTGATCATCTCTTAAAAAGCCAAGCTTAGGCTCTGATTACTAATTACAGACCAGTCTTCCAGTCAGGCTTCAGAGCTTTACATTTTTTATCTATATATTTCGTTTTTCATATTTTTTTAGATTTTTTTTCAGCCACAATTTTGAAAAAACACTTTTCTAAAACATGTATCTTGCTTAAAAAATGAAAAATACAATTAATGATGAAAATTATTAATGTATTATTTATTCACTTATGGTTATTTTTTATCACAATCACTAACCCACTATCAAACCCACTGAAACAGAACTTAAACGACACACACACACACACACACACACACACACACCTCTATCTCCGGAGGTCACATTTCATGCAAATTTCTAAAGGTTGCAAAAGCCTGGAGTTGAAAAGACATCAAATCTATAAATCAATTAATGATGACATCAAACTAATCCTCAACATGCCTATTAGACCCTGCCAGCAGTCTGACGTCATCATTAATTGACCGTTGAACAAAGCTCTTAGTGCATTAGATTACTTACTTTCCAGGAGACAATCGTTGTGTTCCTGCTCATCCTCCTCTTTCTTCACTTTAACCTCCACTATCTGTTGTGTTTCAATATAAGTGGAGCTTAGTGACTCTGTGCAGTCCGATCCAGTTTTACAGTGAAGATCTGCAGTGGGCTTTTCTTCTTCATCTTGGCATGTAATCATGTGTCGATATTCCTCTTCTTTTATGTCCTCTTCCTTCACTATCAGTCTCAGGGGTACCTGGTGTGTTTCATCACAGCCAGGACTCAACGGTAGTCCAAGATTCATGTTAAAAAAGAACCAGCGATGATCCCGTCCAGAGTTTCCTATTAGTCAAGGGAGCACCACAAAGACAAAAACAATGGCTTTCAAGCTTGGGTTTTCTTCCTTCTTTGTAAAAGTTCCATAGATCGACTGGCACGTCGCATTTTGCACGGAGGAATTCACTTTTACATTGTCGCAGTAAGTTAGCACATAAAGATCTGTTAGGTAAGAGTTTATGTGAAGCAGTGTTGATGAAATTACCTTTAAACAACCAACGACGACGACACGGTAGACTTTTCACGTGGACTCCTCTCTAATGTTCTTACTTGTGAACTCCCAGTAGTTGGTAAACCAACCAGAAAACTTTGCATTACTGCCACTGTCTGGACGGGAGTGTGACTGCAGTACGCTCTCTCGTTTAATTGCGCATGCCGAACAGGAGATTCCTGCAGTCACATTTTTCTGTGATAAACACTGCTTGACGCTAACCTAACATATCTTTCTATGGTAACATACTTAAAGTACGTTTTAGTAACAGTATCATAACATCTTAGCTGTCTTCGTTATATCCCACAGTAGCCTTAGATCGCACAGTATTATAACATCGTACCAATCTTCATTAGCTCGTACTCGAATGTAGCAGCCCTAGGCAAGTGAGAGATGCGGAGGCAGTGATAAGAAGTGAACTCCTCCGCGCTAAATGTGACGGTTAGTTTTTTATGTTATGTTGCTCTCTGAACTGTTACAAAGAAGAAAACTGAGATTCAAAACCATTGTGTTTTATTCTTTGTGGATATCCCGGTCTATATAGGAAATGGGTGGAAATAAGTGGATGTGATCATATGTGGTCCGTTGCTAACATGAAACATGAACTGCCGTTGAGCTCTTGCTGTGATGAAACATACCAGGTACCTATGAGACTGAGAGTGAAAGAAGATAACTTAAATAAAGAGGGTTATTCCACCAAGTACTAAGTCATGTTTTGCTAGGGGTTAAAATACTTATTTTCAGCATCAAATGCAAATAAAGTCCTAAATGTTATCCAATGCATTTTTCTGGATTTTTTTGGGGTGATATTCTGTTTCTCACTGTTAATATACACTTACCATTACAAATATAGATCACACATTTCTTTGCAAGTGGCCAAGCTTGCGAAATCGAGAGGGGTTCAAATACTTATTTTCCCCACTGTATGTTGTGGGAAATACCTTTGGTTTGTTTTTTTCCATTTAAATGTAGTCTTCTGTGTTTACCATCATCTGCAGAGGTCAAGGGTCATTGAGTATAAATGTAATCTTCTGTGTTTCATCTGCAGAGGTCAAGGGTCATTGAATATAAATGTAGTCTTCTGTGCGTTTCATCTGCAGAGGTCAAGGGTCATTGAGTATAAATGTAGTCTTCTGTGTGCATCATCTGCAGAGGTCAAGGGTCATTGAGTATAAAGGTAGTCTTCTGTGTGTTTCATCTGCAGAGGTCAAGGGTCATTGAGTTTATATAACACAGCTAACTGATGTTTTTTTCCATAATAGAATAGAAATATTCATTTGTCATCGCACAAGTGCAACGAAATTGAGGTGGCAGCTCTCAGACTTCAGTGCAATTAGAAAAGTAAAAAACTAAAACAATACAAATATATACAATATAACTATACAAATTGACACTATTAATACTCAGCTTAAGTAAAAACAAGTTAAAAAAGACACAAGACATATTACACACATACAGGTTAGTTTTGTACATTGTTTAGTGCAATGATAGCTCTAGGATAGAAGCTGTTTCTCAGCCTGTATGTTTTTGCTTTGATGGTCTGAAAGCTTCTCCTGAGGGCAACAGTTCAAAAAGGTGGTGACCAGCATAGATATATAATAAAGGCTAGATAAGTTGTCCGCGATGCTGGCCGACGGAGTCAAATGTCCGCACATTTCGGCCATTTTTAGGACAGTATAGCTCACTCCCCCTTAACATTGTGTTGGTAGTGGTACTTTTTAAATAACCAGAACTTGCTCAATTTTCAACCGATTTTCAAACGGGTTGGTTTGTTATAAACGTAAGATATTTCTTATGGCACTACATACTTATGAAGAATTATAAACATGGGTTTTCATATGAAAATAACATTGACAGGTCTCTGACAGGTCTCGTTTCAAGGGAGTGTTCAATAGAGCAGTTTGCACAAAATTCTGGCATCTTCATTGGCAATAAAGTCAGCAATTTCCTGTCAAAATCATAATGTAAGATGTTTAACAAACCAACCCGATTGGAAATCATGTGCAACTTCAGTTTTATTATGTGCAACTTAAGTTATATTGAAAAGAAAGAACAATTACTCGCCAATTGATGTAAAATGACTGATACACAATAGCCGTGATACACAATTAAGCTGCACATTTCAACATGTTCAAGCATCCAGAATTATTACCAAGGTAATGACGATTGTAAATCAAGTCATTTGTAAATCCGTCAAAATTTCCGCGAGATAAGAGTGTAAACGATTGTGAAGATCACTGACGTTACCTAACGTACCACTGATCCCTACCGGAAGCATACTGTCCTCAAAATGGCCTCCTGTGCGGACATTCAAGAGTCCGCCATAATCCATCTAGCCTTTATCTAAGATATCTATGGTGACCAGGGTGTGTTGAGTCTCTGAGGATGCTGTGGGCCTTCCTGAGGCTTCCTCAGCGTGTTCTATAGATGTCCTCCAGAGGTGGAAGAGAGCAGCAAATGACTCTTTGTGCGGTGTTAATGACCCTCTGGAGTACCTTTCTTTCTGCTGCTGTGCAGCTGGCAAACCACAGCGAGATGCCATTGCTCAGCACTGACTCCACAGAGCAGCGGTAAAAGGACACTAACAGTTCCTGTTTTAATTTATTCTTCCTGACTAACCTCAGGAAATACAGCCTCTGTTGTGCCTTTTTCAGCAGTGCATTGGTGTTGTGTTTCCAGGAAAAGTCCTCCTCAATGTGAGTGCCCAGGAAGCTGAAGTCAGATACCCTCTTCACTTGCTTCCCATTTATGACAAAAGGCTGTATGTCTGATTTTTTCCTCCTGAAGTTGACTTACAGCTCTTTTGTCTTGGAGGTGTTGAGGACAAGATTGTTCAAGGTGCACCATGTCGACAGCCTTTGCACCTCCTCCCAGTATGCAGTCTCATCTCCTCCTGAGATGAGCCCCACCACAGTTGTATCATCTGCAAACTTAATGATGGCATTGCTCGGGTGGGTGGGGGTGCAGTCATGGGTATAGATGGTGTAGAGTAGGGGGCTCAACACGCAGCCCTGTGGGGAGCCGGTGCTGATGCTGAGAGCTGAGGAGAGATGGGATCCTACTCTAACCCTCTGAAACGGTCTGTCAGGAAGTTTTTGATCCAGAAACAGATTCGTTGTGAAAGCCCTAAGTCCATCAATTTTGTGACCAGTCTGCTCTACACTGTCTATGCATGTTATGTAACCTTCCTGCCATTAAAGATACAGAATGAAGTGGAATGTGAAGAAACCAAGCATTTGTTCACAATCACACTCACAGACACACACACATTATATTGATGTGGTGTGCCTCCTGCAGGCAATCTACAGGTACTGCAGGTATTAAATATGACACGTCAGCAAAGGGGAGTAGACTGTCAGATGCTTCTTGCTGTGCATGCTGGGAGTCGGAGGCTTGCCAGGTGGCTTTTCGCCCTCTCTCTCCCTCCCTCTCTCCCTCTACCTCTCTCTCTCTCTTTCCCTCTCTTCCTCCACCTCCTTCCATTTATCTCCCTCCCTCTGGAATTTTGCATTTTTTTTGCAAAAGATAGCCTATAACGCTTAATAGCAGTCTTAAATAAGCCAGATTGGAGTCCACCCACGTCCTATAGGGCTACATTTGTGAGAAATTGTATGGGTCTACACATTGCATAATAACCATTCATGGCTTAAATTAAAGAAGACACTTCGGCCATCAAATTCCATCAGTTAAAGTGTTTTATTATATCATCATATATCAGAGTAGCAATACTTAAACATTTTTCAGAAAAAAACATTAAACGCCTAGTGTTTTTTTTTATGTTGCAGTGTAGAACTGGGTTTTGAATGTTTCCGGCTTCTCTCTAGAGTGTACTACCATATGCTGTTGAAGACTTGAGGAATCTGTAAATGATCTTCCACACTGGGCACATTTATGAGGCTTCTCTCCAGTGTGTATTAGCATATGTCTGTTGAGGGCATTAAGGCGTGGATATGCTTTCCCACACTCTGTACATTTATGAGGTTTCTTTCCAGTGTGTATTTGCATATGTGATTTAAGATGTGAAACTCGTGAAAATGATTTTCCACACTGGGCACATGTATGAGGCTTCTCTCCAGTGTGTATTAACATATGTGCTTTAAGGTGTGAATTGAGTGTAAATGCTTGTCCACACTGGGCACATTTATAAGCCTTCTCTCCAGTATGTATTGACATATGGGTTTTAAGATTTGAATTCTGTGAAAATGCTTTTCCACACTGGGCACATTTATGAGGCTTCTCTCCAGTGTGTTTTCGCATATGCCTGTGAAGACCTGAGACACCTGTAAATGCTTTTCCACACTGGGCACATTTATGAGGCTTCTCTCCAGTGTGAATTAACATATGTGTATAAAGACTTGAAATCTGTGAAAATGCTTTTCCACACTGGGCACATTCATGAGGCTTCTCTTCAGTGTGTATTCGCATGTGGATTTTAAGGTTATAAACCCATGAAAATGCTTTTCCACACTGGACACATACATGAAGTTTCTGTCCAGTGTGTATTAGCATATGCCTTTGAAGATATGAAACCCATGAAAATGCTTTCCCACACTGGGCACATTTATGAAGCTTCTCACCAGTGTTCTGCTTTTGATTAACACTAAGAGTGTGTGTTTCCTGGTGTTCCTCAAGTTCTCTCAGGACCATGAAACTCTTCCTGCAGACTGTGCAGTGGTAAGGCCTTTCATTGAGTTGCTGGTTGAGTTCATCATTCTGTCCATGGAGCTTCTGTTGGGTTCCATCTGAATGTTCTGCACCTGAAAGAGATTCATATGGATTTAGAATGAGACACAAATGTTATAGATGCAGCAATTCATCGTTACCCGATGAGGAAACATTGACTGTGTGCTAGCATTTGGTAGTAGTCAGAATATGAGTCTGATCATGCACGGCGGCAGGATTTTCTCTCTCCCGGTGCTAAGGGGGGGCTTGACCGATACGTGGGGTAGCTTAGAAAATAATTTATTTTCATGACGTCACTTACTTTATTAAGAGGTTCTTGTTTTTTTCCCCAATAAAAGCAGCTATGATACACAGCACGAGAATGTAATACAAGCGGCAATGGCGGAAATGTTTCACGTGCGTGCAAAGGTTCAGCTCCGGACAGCGACCATGCGCCTGCCCATAACCAGACAATACATCCAACATGCAACAAGTATTTATTCCATATGCATAATAAATGAAAACAAACAACTATGCATTGACAATATTGTCTCGGATCACAACATCATAACTTACATTACATTAATAGTAAAACTCATAACATAGGCTACAAGTGCAGCCGCAACGAGAAGTGCGAACAGCTTGTTTGAATGATTAAAAACAAACAAAAAAAAATCACCAGAGTTGTTTTACAGTAGGCTAGGACAATGTGTCTGTTGCTGTGGTTAAGTGCAAATGAGTCCATGATCTTCTGGATCTTCTGGACATCCAGAATCGTATTACGCTCTGAAGACTCTAGTTCTGCATAAAACAAAGACGTATCGACAATCGACTGGAACTTCAGCGACGAACTTTTTTTTGGTAGGTTAGCAGGACTCGTTCTTTTTTATGAGCTAAAGATTGTGTAGATGCCAGACAGTGGAACGGGTTGAAACGAAAACAGTGTTCACCTTACGGCCTACTCCCCCCTCTTGTCCCCTCTCTCTCTCACACACACACACACACAGCACAGGGCAAACGGGGTACAGGCGCAGTACAAACACGCAAGCATGGATTGTATTGGAACAGAATGCATACGTTATGTATGAACCTTTATAGTTTTTCTCAGTCGCCTTGGTACATTTCTCAAATCATCCTCGACATTTGCAAAACAGTGCTTAAATGCTAGAGGGGCTTAACTGGGGCTATACATTTTTTTGCCGGGGCTGTAGCACCCCTTAGCCCCGGTGTAGCGCCGTCGCTGAGTCTGATGCCGGACCTTTGGGCTGTGATTATGGGGCGTGTTTCAACGAACCAGGAAAGAAAATGCCTATTCGCTGAATTGGATACCTAGAACCAATCAGAGCAACGTAGTAGCCTATTACCATCTGATAGATTAAACTTTTACCTGATCCCTAGGAAGGACGGCAAAAACATCTTTTCAATGACAAATGCCTTAATCGCGTTTCTCTGTTCCTCTTTCAAAATGAATGCGCTGTCAATGTCTGTTGAGATATGCCTGCTCACGTTAATTAATTAGCATTAAGGCTACAAGCTACAGTTTATTTCGATGGGTTTTTTGTGTACACGTTAGCAATGATATAACAATAATGGTCTTGAGAACTTTAGTTAAGACAAACAATACTCTGTAACATTCGTGTTGCACATGCACAACTAACCGAGTCAATGTAGACATTAAAAAGTCGTGTAGATAGCTTAATTCACATAAAATATTCCCCACTAAGCACCCGAGACGCGGCCATCTTGGTCGGAGTTCGAATCTACCGGTTAATTCATCTCAAGCGTTGGTATCTGTCCATCAACGTATAAAGCCCGCCCTGCCAATTTGATTGGTCCGGTTTGATCCTACCGATGAAACCCTCTCCCAATTAACCCAGAGCCAGACCAAATCTCCCCAAATTTTGTGGGCGGGGTTTGGGCTGGTATCCAGGCTAAGCATTTGGCATACTAACCACACCATTTGGCATAGTAACCACACTAACTGGCATAGTAACCACATCAATTTGGCACAGTAACCACATCAATTCTCTGATTGGTCTTACCACTACTTATAGCAACTGTGTGCAGACATTTTTATATTTTTTTCACAAGTGACCTGTCTATGTTTTATCTTCAAAAGGTTTGATGGTATGGTCGTGCAAAGGACACAAACACAACTTGTGACAACTGCCATTCCAACGGTCTGAGAAGGAAACCCCACAAAAATGTAAGAAAAGCTTGGTAACAATTTACTTATTATTCCTATATAATTCACAAAAATCAAAATCCTTCTCCACATTTCCTCTTCAACACAATTCCCTGCCTAACCAAGAGCCACAATGTAGCCGTCCACTCTATCCCTTTAACCTGTAATAGTAACGACTTCATCAACTTTGTGAAAAAAGATTAACAACCTTCTTTCCACTCCCAGTCCCCCTTGCTGACACTTAGGGGTGGGCTATATGGCCAAAACCTTCTATCATGGTGTTTGTAATTTATTTATATGTCAAGTTATTTTATCCCAGGCTAATAATTGCGCTTGCACGTCCTGCTTCAAAAGGCAGGATAGGTTGATCACCAAAACCATGATTTTTTTAATGGTACCATAGTCTAAACTCAAAGATAAAGACACATTTTTTCTCCGCTAAGGCAGGATATGACCATGAACGTGTTATGAAGAATTCAAGACCATAATCATGTCAAAATTCATCACTGCCGCAGCTGCGGCAGCAATATAAGAAACTGTCTATAGGCTGTCTAACTTGTGATATCTTTTCCTTAGTCTAATATGGTGTCACGGTTAGATCTTGTGGTTTGCATGCTACAGATCGCTGGTTCGGCCCCCCTCACCTCCTCCTTACCTATTGTAGTTTTACATCTCCTTGTAAATCGCTTTGAATAAAACCGTCTGCTAAATTACTAAATGTAAATGTATTAATAGGAAATTCAATAAATTGAAGCAATGAAAATATATTGTGTGTATTTCTCTCTTCTTATCATGCATCCACCTTAATCATTTTCTACAAAAATGATATGCTATGGTGTAGTAGACAGGGTACTTTATTCACTACTGCACAAAACTAGACACGTTTGCAAAACTAGACGTTTGCAATGATGTAAGTTGCATTTGTTGATGACGTATGGTTAATAACATTGTGATTGTAGAAGGGACATACAATCAAGATCTTAAACAACCTTTGCCAATATCTCCGTAATGGAGATGGGTTAAAGTCAAAGTTCCTGGGATCAAAGGAAACTTTAGTATTCATGTGCAAACTAAAAATCACGTCTCAGGCTGCGCATGAAAGTTATTTCGGGTTTATCAACTGTACCAATGTCTCAACTGTACTAATAGGCTACCACTATCATATAATTATGAGTGCTTTGTTCTCCGCACCGCCGACATTACAAAAATGAAGGCTACCACTCGCAAGAAAGTGAAGACGTTCAATATTCGTCGGTGGTGTATGCAATAAATGACTCGAGAAGGTCATCTAAATTAATTATTCCTTGTCGGGTGAATCGGTAGCGCTCATACAAGAACTCATCATGATGGAAAAATTGATCTTCTTGGCGATCGCAAAGAACTCTTCCTACGCTAATCAAACTATAATATGACTCCTTGTCAATGGGATCCCTCCTTTTGGCGTGGGTGTGGCAAGTGTTTTTTTGCCTGGAATCTAGCTCGCTAAACCGGTTAGCGAGCGTCGCCGAACAGTACCCAGAACTTGCTCAATTTTCAACCGACTTTCAAACAGGTTGGTTTGTTGTAAACGTAAGATATTTCTTATGGCACTGCATACTTATGAAGAATTATAAATGATGGGTTTTCATATGAAAATAACATTGAACAAAACAGATAGGTGCAATAAATATAGGGCCAATAGTTTTCCGCGAAAACGGAAAACGGGCGGAATACGCGGAATGGACCATCTGAAATGGACCATTCAAAACGGAATTGCTACTTTTCAAAGGGAAACATAATTTTGTGCATCAAAATCGCCCAAAACCCCCTGCATTTTACCCTGTAAGACTGAATTTCTTTCAAATAAACACAACAACGATTGCAACAATGAACAAACATTGATTAAAGAACAAAAGCAGTCAAAAAATGTCATGTCTGCGCTGAACTCTGCTCCGGCCACGCCCCCCTTTTCAACGGTAGTCACGTTCATTTGCTCATCTTCCCAATCGCATTAAAAACAAGAAATGTTAAGTCTTCTGTTCTGTTGATGGCTGGCAAACAACAATCTAAGAAAGGCACGTATTATTCACTGAGTTACCAAAGCAGTCTTTTTTATGGGGACTAATTAGCACTGCACTGAATTACATTAACATGAGTTATTGCTACACAATAACAATTACACAACTAATATTACTAGATACAAAAGTGGACATTACACTACGGCAACATGGATCTCATTCATATCTCACCCAGTCGAAATCATAACAGGATTGAACCCATCTTTATTACAGCGTATCAACATAAGAACAGAACATAGCTAAATCTCCGCTTAGCATGCATGCTAACACTAGCAGGTAGCCCAAAATTTGGTTTAATACACGATCTATCACAGTAGCAACTTCATGAAAACCCTTACTTGCATTGGGTATGCACATAATGCCTCACATACAGGTCGAACAATGATGATTTAAGCATTGGAAACGTATAAGGCACAGTACGGTCAACTACTTGGCGACAAACTGAACTCTCACTATCTTAACTGAGAGAGCTGCAGGCACACAGACAGCGTTGCTAGGCAACATCACTATCAACAGAGTTTTTCATACAGTTAACGTGCAGAAAGGCATTTTACGGCTGTTTTTTTTTTTACGCGGAAACACGGAATCATCAAAAACGTGACACGGAATTTGCTTTTTTTTGACGCGGAAAACTATTGGCCCTATATACACATGCACAAGCTATTTATGTAAAATCAATATCTAGGCTACTTAAACTCAGCATACAAAATGGCAACAGGAGATAAATGTATACTATTGTTATCACCTTTAATAAAGCAATATTACTGATATAATGAAACAAAGGTGATCCCACGGGGTCTCGTTTCAAGGGAACGTTCAATAGAGCAGGCTGCGCAAAAGTCTGGCATCTTCATTGGCAATAAAGTAGGCCAATCAATTTCCTGTCGAAATCATGTTTAACATACCAACCCTATTGGAAATCATGTGCAATTTCAGTTTTATTATGTGCAACTTAAGTTATATTGAAAGAAAGAACAATTAGGCTATGCCTTGCCAATTGATGTAGAATGATTGATAGTAGACGTGATATACAATTAAGCTGCACATTTCCACATGTTCAAGCATCCAGAATTATTACCAAGGTAATGACGTTTGTAAATCAAGTCATTTGTAAATCCGTCAAGATTTCCGCGAGATAAGAGTGTAAACGATTGTGAAGATCACTTACGTTACCTAACGTACCACCAATCCCTCCCGGAAAATATACTGTCGAAAAATGGCCTCCTGTGCGGTCGTTCAAGAGTCCACCGTAATACATCTAGCCTTTATATAGATATCTATGTATTAGACCCTGTCAGCAGTCTTACGGCATCATGAATTGACCATTGAACAAAGCTCTTAGTGCATCATTATGAAGTACTTACGTTCCAGAAGACAATCGTTGTGTTCCTGCTCATCCTCTTCTTTCTTCACTTTAACCTCCACTATCTGTAGTGTTTCATTATAAGTGGAGCTTAGTGACTCTGTGAAGTCTGATTCAGTTTTACGGTGAAGATCTGCAATGGGCTTTTCTTCTTCATCTTGGCATGTAATCATGTGTCCATATTCCTCTTCTTTTATGTCCTCTTCTTTCACTCTCAGGGGTACCTGGTGTGTTTCATCACAGCCAGGACTCAACGGTAGTCCCAGATTCATGTTTAAAAAGAACCAGAGATGATCCCGTCCAGAGTTCCCTATATGGTCAGGGGAACGCCACAAAGAAAAGAAAAACAATTGCGTTCATGCTCGGGTTCCTTCCTTCCTTCCTTCTTTGTAAAAGCTCCATAGATCGACTGGCACGTCGTATTTTTCACGGAGGAATTCACTTCTATATTGTTGCAGTAAGATAGCACATAAAGATCAGTAAGGTTAGTGTTTACGTTTTTACTTGTGAACATACACATACCAGCGTGTACTTTCTTAGTTGTGAACATCCGGTAGCTGGCAAGCCAACCAGAAACCTATGCATTGCTGCCACTGTCTGGACAGGAGTGTGACTGCAGTAGGCTACGCTCTCTCGTTTAACTACACAGACCGAACTGGAGATTCCTGCAGTCACATTCCCATCCAGACGGTGGCAGTAGTGTATAGGTTTCTCGTTGGCTTGCCAGCTACCGGATGTTTACAAGTAAGGACATTTGTCTATGCATTTGAAGAGCTCCCGGAGTTTCGTCGTTGTTGCCACTGATCTCAAAAAGAAACACAACTGTTACCCCTGACGCTGACAGTGACAGAAGAGGACATAAACGAAGAGGAATATGGATATATTATTAAATGCCAAGATGAAGAAACGCCTGTTGCAGATCTTCACTGTAAAACTTTACGGGACTTCAAAGAGAGTATAAGTTGTCGCCGCCGGGAGATTCAAACAAACAACGCAATGGAACACCCAAGAGGCTACAGGGATTTCTGGACCGATGAGCAGACGCGATTCATGCTCAATCAACTAAAGGAGATGAAAATCTCAAGGCTAAACGGGACAATGGGGGAAGTGAAAACAAGGTACAATCATAAAATATAAGGCTATGTCCCACTTGCTAACCCTAACTTTCGAATCTTACATGTGTGCCACTGGCTAGCTGGACCATTGTCTTTGAGAAACTTGTTAGCAGTGCTAAATATGTGTTGAAACATGTGTACCATCCCCTAACTCGCGGAATTAAACCGACGATGAAAACCAAAG
The DNA here is from genome assembly GCF_963457725.1 of Sprattus sprattus. Lineage (NCBI taxonomy): Eukaryota > Metazoa > Chordata > Actinopteri > Clupeiformes > Clupeidae > Sprattus > Sprattus sprattus. The sequence goes on along the minus strand of NC_137920.1, from coordinate 1,743,877 downwards.
CTAACATGGATACCACATGCTAGCTGGCCCATTGTTTGAGCAAATGTGTTAACATGTAGACCTTCCCCCTAACTTGCAAGGAATTCAATTTAGGATGCAAGCTAGTGTAAGAAATGAAAGAGGTTTCTTTGTTTCTGATGCAGCAATCTTTATTCCAATAATGTGCAGTGACGAAGCAGCCTTACTCCGGATTCAGCGGTGTAGGACTGAATAACAAGCATTCACAATTCTAGGCATATATACTGTTTTAAGACCACTCCTAGGCCTCTAATGTAAATGAGCTAGGCTTGTAATGCAAACAGGTCTGGCAACCTTTTGTTGTGGTATAAGATAATCTGGTTTCCTCTGTCTGAGATGGTTCTCAATGGCCTCCCCCATTCCCATACTATGATTCATTGCAGTCACTCACATTTGCTTCCTGACCCCAGGTGTCTGAGCTATACCAGTGTGGGGACTTTTCCTTTGTGACCATGATAAGATAACCCTTTTGGATATTCTGCTGGTGGTCACAGCAGCTGCTTGATCATGAATCTTACACTAGTTAAAAACGTAATAAAGTGTAATTTGATCATGATTGTTTTGTGCTGTACCATCTTATAGATACTACAATGGACCCGGAGGAGACTGAGACTACGCTGCTGGGAGGCTCACCTGGATCCTCCTCACCTAGGGCGACTCCATCTGGCACTCCTCCACCTTCAAGAACTCCACTGCCTTCTACAACTACAGCTGATCTTCCTGGTAAGTTCTGCAATAATATAATAATAATTATAATATAACATATGGGCATCACAAAGAATCTTCATGCGATGCATCCACTCATCCTGTGTAGTCTCACAAACAGCTAATGTCAAGGCTGTTGGAATAGAATAGAATAGAAAAGCCTTTATTTAAGCCATACAACGAAATTTGGAGTGCTCTCTTGTTGGTGCGACAAGAGACAACATATAACACAACAACAACATATAACTCAACAATATTACAACTATCTAAAAACAGTAGGAATAGCTTAAAGATATATATAAATATTAAGAGTACAACAAAAGTGCCGTGGAATAGATTAAAGTACTTTGCTGAGAAACAATATATACATCAAGAGTACACAGAATAATAAATACAGAACATACAGAGATGGTATGTGTTGCTACCACGTGCCTTATCGGCAGCTGAATTTGTACCTGCTGTTTCTTCAGGGACAAGGACCCAGCAGCGATCAAGGCAAAGGAGAGACGTGGATGTGCTTGTGAACCAGATGCAGGTCATGTATCAAGAATGGATGGAGGACATGGAAAGAAGTGAGGCTCGGGAGGAACGGATGATCGCCAGCATCCTCCAGAGCACTGACCGTGTGGTTGAGAAGCTGATGCAGAGAATAGATAACATTCTACCTCAACCAAACACATTCTCACCGCCACCACAACCACAACATCATCATCATCAACCAGCACTACCACCACCACAACATCATCATCATCATCATCATCATCATCAACAACCAGCGCCACCATAACAACATCATCATCATCAACAACCACCGGCATCACCGCAAGATGAGGATATCGGTTACTTTTCTTAATATTTCTTATAAATAAAACACTTAACTTAAACTTCTGAGTTTCTTTATTTGTGGAATGAAACACACTTGAACTGTACAAGAATTGTATATACAAACTATAAAATAACTGGCAATAATTTAATGAATACCAAGACATCTAAAGGTATGGTCGGCGCAGGGGGAAGTTTGCACTCAGGTAATCTGTGAGGACGGCTCTGATCCTCTGTCCATTTGTGTTGTCTGTGTGATTGTTGGCACGTACACCTGGCTGTGGCAGGTTTGATGCAAGTGTGTCCGCTTCCACTGACCAGTTAGGATTCACACCTTCCTTCTCATTCTCACAGAAATTGTGCAACGCATTAAGTATAAATGTAGTCTTCTGTCTGTTTGCCCTCATCTGCAGAGGTATGAAAAAAACTACAAACCCCAGAAATAACACAGCCCACCTGGTGAGTGTCCCCTTACCCTTCCTGTGTCCAGCACCTGGTGAGTGTCCCCTTACCCTTCCTGTGTCCAGCACCTGGTGAGTGTCCCTTTACCCTTCCTGTGTCCAGCACCTGGTGAGTGTCCCCTTACCCTTCCTGTGTCCAGCACCTGGTGAGTGTCCCCTTACCCTTCCTGTGTCCAGCACCTGGTGAGTGTCCCCTCTCCCTCCCTCTGTTTCCCTCTCTGTCTCCCTCTTTCTCCTCCTCTCTCAGCCTCTTTCGCTCCCTCTCTCCCTCTCCTGGCTCCTTCTCTCACCACCTGCTCCCTCTCTCTCTCTAGATAGCCTATAACGCTTAATAGCAGTCGTAAATAAGCCAGATATGGAGTGCACCCATGTTCTATAGGGCTGAATCTGTGAGAGATTGTATGGTTCTACACATTGCATAATAACCATTCATGGCTTAAATTAAAGAAGACACTTGGGCCATCAAATGTAATCAGTTAAAGAGTTTTATTACGTCATTTGAGTTTACATTTCAGAGAAGTAAAACTTAAACATTTGTCAGAAAAAAAACATTATACGCCTAGAGTCTTTTTATGTTGCAGTGTAGAACTGGGTTTTGAATGCCATAGGAAACTAACAATTACATTTCCTGATGCACCAACGTCTTGACCGTGTGTGTACAAATTTGAAGCAGATTGACAAAAGTTTACAAGTGTTACACATCAGTTTCCATATGGTGTCTTGAGACGTCTCCAAGTGTCTCATAACCTCTCCAACCTCACCAAATACAAAAGCAGGTACTTGTCACTGTATATCAGTGGCAGCTGGTGGGTTTTAAAGTGAGGCACGAAGGACTGCGCGCTAGGTTGCCATTGGCCTGCCTATTCTGTTGGTGACATAAGGATGTGAGATACAAATTGTTTCAGGGCGTTTTTGTGAACTACAGTACAAAATAGCAGGCAGGGATACAATTGTTACAAAGCCACCAGTGTGGCACCATTGTGCTTTGAAAGCTGGTGGGCAGCATATCTTTGGACTAGACAAGGCTAGAAGGAAAGGATGCAAAGCCAATGGGCGGAGTAAGGCGCTGATTGCCCAACAAGAATCTTGTTTGAAAAATACAGCGCAAAATGGGGAAAAACACTGTGTGCTAAATGCGGTTTGGCAAAGACGCTGATTGGGCTGCGGTCGCAATGTTAGTAAATAATTTCCCTGAGTGCATTAATGGGGCTTCTTTGGGGTGTTGATAGCAGGAACAGATAGCAGGAACAATGGATTTATACCATTCAGTCAGGTGAGGGAATACAGGGGAAAGTACTCATACTGTGTGATCTTAAGATTATGTTGCTCCTCTCCAGTGTATGGGTTTTAAGATTTGAGGAGGTTGTAAAGGCTTTTCCACACTGGGCACATTTATGAAGCTGCTCTCCAGTGTGTACTAGCATATGGTCTTTAAAGGGCCCATTATGCAACAATTATACTTCCGGATTAGGGTTAGGATAAGCAGTTTAACCTTAAAATAACAGCTTAAAAAAAATTGGGGCGCTACAATGACTTTTAATATGGAGAATCGCCTCTGTGCCATTGGGATAGCAGGGTCCATAAGCATACAACTGCATTCTGTAGTTTTGTCTGCCGATCTAGTAAGTAGCTTATTTGCCGTCTTGCTTTGTCTTATGTTGCACTTGCTCGATGTTTGACAGTGTCAGGACTGTCATTGAGTAACTAGTTTGTCGTAATGTCAGCACATTTCAAGAGATTTTGTTAGTTTTAGCTGCTAGCATACCTTTAGCGAATTGCTATTGATCCGTTGTGCTGCTATAAGATGTGAAACGCCTGTAAATGCTTTTCAAGAGAGGATTCTCTCCAGTGTGTATTAGCATGTCTGTTGAGGTTATTAATGCGTGATAATGCTTTTCCACACTGGGCACATTTATGAGGCTTCTCTCCAGTGTGTATTCGCATATGCCTTTGAAGATTTGAGGGCTCTGTAAATGATTTTCCACACTGGGCACATGTATGAGGCTTCTCTCCAGTGTGTACTAGCATATGTCTGTTGAGGGTATTAAGGTGTGCAAATGATTTCCCACACTATGTTAATTTATGAGGCTTATTTCCAGTATGTATTAGTATATGCCTTTGAAGACTTGAGGAGGTTGTAAATGCTTTTCCACACTGGGCACATTTATGAAGCTTCTCTCCAGTGTGTACTAGCATATGGGTTTTAAGATTTGAGGAACATATAAATGCTTTTCCACACTGGGCACATACATGAAGCTTATTTCCATTATGTATTAGTATATGCCTTTGAAGACTTGAGGAACATGTATATGCTTTTCCACATTGGGCACATTTATGAGGCTTCTCTCCAATGTGTCTTAAAATATGGGTTTTAAGATTTGAGGAGGTTGTAAAGGCTTTTCCACACTGGGCACATTCATGAGGCTTCTCTCCAGTGTGTATTAGTATATGCCTTTGAAGACTTGTGGAATGCGTAAATGCTTTTCCACACTGGGCACATTTATGAAGCTTCTCTCCCGTGTGTACTAGCATATGGGTTTTAAGATTTGAGGAACAAATAAATGCTTTTCCACACTGGGCACATACATGAAGCTTATTTCCATTATGTATTAGTATATGCTTTTGAAGACTTGAGGAACATGTATATGCTTTTCCACATTGGGCACATTTATGAGGCTTCTCTCCAGTGTGTATTAACATATGGGTTTTAAGACTTGAAATCTGTGAAAAAGCTTTTCCACACTGGGCACATTTATGATACTTCTCTCCAGTGTGTATTAACATATGCCGGTGAAGATTTGAGGAAACTGTAAATGATTTTCCACACTGGGCACATGTATGAGGCTTCTCTCCTGTGTGTATTAACATATGTGTTTTAAGATAATAAATCTGTGAAAATGCTTTTCCACACTGAGCACATTTATGAGGCTTCTCTCCAGTGTGTATTAGCATATGGGTTTGAAGACTTGAGGAAAATGCAAATGCTTTCCCACACTCTGCACATTTATGAAGCTTCTCACCAGTGTTCTGCTTTTGATTAACACTAAGAGTGTGTGTTTCCTGGTGTTCCTCGAGTTCTCTCAGGACCGCAGAACTCTTCCTGCAGACTGTGCTGTGGTAAGGCCTTTCATTGAGTTGCTGGTTGAGTTCATAATTCTGTCCATGGAGCTTTTGTTGGGTTTCATCTGAATGTTCTGCACCTGAAGAGATTCATATGGATTTAGAATGACAGACAGATGTTCTAGATGCAGCAATTCATTGTTAACAGATGAGGAAAAATATTCCATTGTTTGGATGTTCTAATACACCTAGAAGAGTTTGGTCATTAAACTTGCTTTTCTGGCTCTGCATGGGAGCATGTTTGTGTTTCAACCCCCTTCACTAGTAAAACTAAATCAATTTCCTTACTCACATTGACTGTGCACTAGCATTTGGCATACTAACCACACCATTTGGCATAGTAACCACAATAATTGGCATAGAAATTGGCATAGATTTCTGATTGGTCTTGCAACTACTTATAGCAACTGTGTGCAGACATTTTTATATTTTTTAGGTTTTTTCACAGCTGACCTGTTTATGTATTATCTTCAAAAAGTTTGATGGTATGGTCGTGCAAAGGACACAAACACAACTGCCATTGCAACTAGCGGCAGTGCTGCGGTCTGAGAAGGAAACCCCACAATAATGTAAGAAAAGCTTGGTAACACTTTACTTATTATTCCTATATAATTCACAAAAACAAAAAATCCTTCTCCAAGTTTCCACTCCAACACAATTCCCTTCCTAACCAAGAGCCACAATGTAGCCGTCCACTCTATCCCTTTAACCTGTTATAGTAACGACTTCATTCACTTAAAAAAAAAAAAAAGATTAACAACCTTCTTCCCACTCCCAGTCCCCCTTACTGACACTACACCAGAAACACCCATGTGACCTGGGGTTTTCCCAGAATCCTTCACCACTACTGATATCCCAAAATATACCTCCCTGATCTTCTCATCAAAATCCTCAACATGCCTATTAGACCCTGTCCTTGAAAATCTGCTTAAAAACACTCTAGAACACCATCTTAAGAACACTCTAGAACACCCTCTTAAGCACAGTCTACTTGATGAGACTTTACTTAAGCAATAAGGTACGAGAGGCAGTACTGTATCGTCAATAATGTACTGTTCGAGGGTGTTGTTAGGCCCGTCACGTAGCAAACCGGTTGGTTACAACCTTAGTCTGATATTTCCCAGTATTACCTCACTCTCCGTTAGTAAATAGTTAATAATAATAATTATAATAATAATAATTGCTAATAATAATTAACTCTGGCATCAGGATATGTTCCAATATCTCATCAAGACAGCGATCATCTAACCATCTCCTAAAAAGCCAAGCTTGGTCTCTGATTACTAATTAGAGACCAGGGGCCGTATTCACAAAGAATCTTAGGGCTAAAAGTAGCTCATAAGTGGCGAATTTAGGAGAAACTCCTAAAAATAATGGGCGTGTCAGTCTTAAATTTAGGACTCCTATTTTTTTTTACTAAGAGCAATTCACAAAATATTTTATCCCTAAAAGTAGCACCTAAGTCTAGGACAGCTTAAAACTCCTCATGAGGACTCCTAAGTCACTAAGACCTATTCACAAAAAGTCTTAAAATGGCTGAAGCCAGACATAACGTGTTGGAGACAATGAACGACTCTGAATTGTTGAGAAGATATCGTTTACACCGTGAAGGCATCAACATTTTACTAGAATTAGTGCGGGATGCAATCACGTCTCCAACTATCCGAAACAACCCAATCAGTCCGGAAGTTAAATGTTTGATAACATTAAGATTTTTGGCTACGGGGAAAATGCAACTTTGCAACGCAGACGACTTCAGAATATCGCAATCAAGCCGATTCATTCATCAAACAATCACCGCACTCTGTAGACCACACATTGTACAACAGTTTATCCGGTTCCCTTTGGACAATCGCCTACTTCAAAGGATCAAGGTCAATTTCATGGCGTTTGCAGGAATGCCCGGTGTCGTGGGTGCCATCGATGGAACACACATTAAAATAATTGCTCCATCCAGAGATGAGGACGTCTTTGTAAACCGCAAAAAGGTACATTCAATTAATACACAGATAGTGTTTGATCCAAATTTCACAATCATGGATATTGTTGCGAAGTGGCCTGGATCTACTCACGATTCGCGCATTTTAATGGAGAGCGCGGTCTGCGCCAGCTTTTTGAGCGGCACCATGTACCTGCTGGATGCCACTTGTAGGCTGACAGTGGCCATCCATGCAAGACATGGCTTTTGACACCCTTCCTCAATCCACAACCGGGAGCACAGTTGAACTACAACATGCAAGTATACGCATGAGGCCTATTTTGGTGACACAATACCTGTAGCCGCGACGGCTCTTTTAAAGTCCACTCCGCAATCTCCATCCTACATTGTGACTGGAGCGCATACCACCGCTTCTCTAAGTCATCGACAGAGCGACACACGGCAGGGAATGAAGCATTTATGTTAACACATAAGTCCTCCCATGCCTCACGCATAGTTTGCAGGGTGCTTTAATTATTACTTCTTTGATTTCATGCAATTTCCGTGTTTTTTTCGGCAATTTCTCTTTCTCTTAACGTGCAAAGCGTCATTCTCGTTGGATGCACAAACTTGTCATCATGCGTGTGCATTCTGCTAAGTGCACTATCCATAACTATTTAATATGACTTCATTTGAAGCCTAGGTTATTCTCTTATTTTCTGTTGATTTAGTGGGATCGTTAGGGGGATGTTAGGACTGAGTTTTGAATGAGAGCGCCTGTCAGCAACCAATCACCGTACGCACCGCTTCTAAACTCGTGCATGAGAATGGACGTCATCCATAGCAACGGAGTTTTTATCTTAAGCTTAGGAGTTGGTATTATCCTTAGTATGAGTAGGTCTCAGAGCCGTTGTGAATCACTTTTAAGAAATTACTCCTACGTAAAAGGTTTTAGCGCGAGTTAGGAGCACTCCTAGTGGTAAGATAAAAGGCTTTGTGAATACGGCCCCAAATCTATACATCAATTAATGATGACATCAAACTAATCCTCAACAGGCCTATTAGACCCTGGCAGCAGTCTGACATCATCATTAATTGACCATTGAACAAAGCTCTTAGTGCATCATTATGAAGTAGCCTACTTACTTTCCAGAAGACAATCGTTGTGTTCCTGCTCATCCTCCTCTTTCTTCACTTTAACCTCCACTTTCTGTAGTGTTTCATTATAAGTGGAGCTTAGTGACTCTGTGAAGTCTGATTCAGTTTTATAGTGAAGATCTGCAATGGGCTTTTCTTCTTCATCTTGGCATGTAATCATGTGTCCATATTCCTCTTCTTTTATGTCCTCCTCTTTCACTCTCAGTCTCAGGGGTACCTGGTGTGTTTCATCACAGCCAGGACTCAACGGTAGTCCCAGATTCATATTAAAACAGAACCAGAGATGATCCCGTCCAGAGTTCCCTATGTGGTCAGGGGAAAGCCACAAAGAGAAAAACAATGGCTTTCAAGATCGGGTTTTCTTCCTTCTTTGTAAAAGTTACATAGATCGACTGGTACGTCGCATTTTGCACGGAGGACTTCACTTCTATATTGTCGCAATAAGCTAGCACATAAATATCAGTTAGGTAAGTGTTATCACAGCAAAATATGAGGACGAAATTACCTTTACAGAACCAACAACGGCAACACGTTAGACTTTTCACGTGGACTCCTCTCTAATGTTCTTACTTGTGAACTCCCAGTAGTTGGTAAACCAACCAGAAAACTTTGCATTAGTGCCACTGTCTGGACAGGAGTGTGACTGCAGTACGCTCTCTCGTTTAACTACACAGACCGAACTGGAGATGCACGCAGTCACATTCCCATCCAGACGGTGACAGTAAAGCATAGGTTTATTGTTGGCTTGCCATATACCGGATGTTCACAAGTAAGAACATTTTAGAAGACTCCACGGGAAAAGTTCACCGTGTTGACGAAGTTCCCTCTTTACATACATTTTCGTCATCGTATTTTTCTGTGATAAACACTGCTTGACGATAACCTTACAGATCTTTATATGGTAACATACTTAAAGTACGTTTTAGTCACAGTATCATGACATCTTAGCCGTCTTCGTTAGATCCCACAGTAGCCTTAGACTTAGATCGCACAGTATTATAACATCGTAATCTTCATTAGCTCGTACTCGAATGTAGCAGCCCTAGGCAAGTGAGAGAAGAGGAGACCGTGACGATAAGAAGTGAACTCCGTGCGAAATGTGACGTGTCAATTATTTATGTAATGTTGCGCTCTGGAACTTTTACAAAGAAGAAAACTGAGATTCAAAACCATTGTATTTTAATCTTTGTGGATTTCCTGGACTATATAGGAAACTGGATGGGATCATCTGTGGTCCTTTGCAAACATGAATCTTGGACTGCCGTTGAGCTCTTGCTGTGATGAAACACACCAGGTACCACTGAGAGTGAAAGAAGAGAACTTAAATGAAGAGGGTTATTCCACCAAGTACTAAGTCATGTTTTGCTAGGGGTTCAAATACTTATTTTCTGCATCAAATGCAAATAAAGACATGAATGTTATATTGTGTGTTTGTTTATTGTATGTATTGTCGGGTATGGACACACCCTGCTGCTCCTCCACATCCGAAGTTCCTAACAGAAAAATAAAGTTCTTTGAATTGAATTGTGATGGTGATATTCTGTTTCTGACTCTTAATATACACCTACCATTACAATTATAGATCACACATTTCTTTGCAAGTGGCCAAACTTGCGAAATCGGCAGGGATTCAAATACTTATTTTCCCCACTGTATTTTATTCTCTACAAGTGGACATACGTTGTGGGAAATACCTTTTTTTTTTCATTTAAATGTAGTCTTCTGTGTTTACCCTCATCTGTAGAGGTCAAGGTAGAGGTCAAGGGTCATTGAGTATAAATGCAGTCTTACGTGTGTTGCATCTGCAGAGGTCAAGGGTCATTGAGTATAAATGTAGTCTTCTGTGTGTTTCATCTGCAGAGGTCAAGGGTCATTGAGTTTATATAACACAGCTAACTGATATGTTTTTCTCTACACTGTCTATGCATGTTATGTAACCTTCCTGCCATTAAAGATACAGAATAAAGTGTAATGTGAAGAAACCAAGCATGTGATCACAATCACACACACACACACACACACACACACACACACACACACACACACACACACACACATTGTATTGATGTAGTGTGACTCCTGCGTGCAATCTACAGGGGGGGTTAGACTGTGAGATGCTTCTTGCTGTGCATGCTGGGAGTCGGAGGCATGCCAGGAGGCTTTTTCTCCCTCTCTCTCTCCCTCTCTTCCCCTCTCTCTCAGCCTCTGTTTCCCTCCCTCTCATTTCCTCTCTCTCCTTCACTGGCTCCTTCTCTCTCTCCATTCTCTCTCCTTCACTTTCTCTCCCTCCCTCGGGAATTTTGCATTTTGTTTTGCAAAATATAGCCTTTAACGCTTAATAGCAGTCGTAAATAAGCCAGATTGGAGTGCATCCATGTTCTATAGGGCTGAATTTGTGAGAAATTGTATGGTTCTACACATTGCATAATAAACATTCATGGCTTAAATTAAAGAAGACACCTGGGCCATCAAATGCAATCAGATAAAGTGTTTTATTATGTAATTTTAGTTTACATTTCAGAGCAGCAAAACTTAAACATTTGTCACAAAAAAAAAACATTATACACCTTTTTATGTTGCAGTGTAGAACTGGGTTTTGAATGTCATAGGAAACTAACAATAACATTTCCTGATGCACCAACATCTTGACAGTGTGTGTAAAAATTTGAAGCAGATTGACAAAAGTTTACAAGTGTTACACATCAGTTTCCATATGGTGTCTTTAGACGTCTCCAAGTGTCTCATAACCTCTCCAACCTCACCAAATACAAAAGCAGGTACCTGTCACTGTATATCAGTGGCAGCTGGTGGTTTTTAAGGTGAGGGAGGAAGGACTGCGCGCTAGGTTGCCAGTAGCCTGCCTATTCTGTTGGTGGCATAAGGATGTGAGATACAAATAGTTTCAGGGCATTTTTGTGAACTACAGTACAAAATAGCAGGCAGGGATAAAATTGATACAAAGCCACCAGTGTGGCACCATTGAGCTTTGAAAGATGGTGGGCAGCATGTCTTTGGACTAGACAAGGCTACAAGGAAAGTATGAAAGGCCAATGGGCGGAGTAAGGCGCTGATTGCCCAACAATAATCTTGTTTGCAAAATACAGCGGAAAATGGGGAAAAACACTGTGCGCTAAATGTTAGTAAATCAGTTATTGAGAACATTAATGGGGCTTCTTTGGGGTGTTGATGGCAGGAAGGAGTTGCCATTTATACCATTCAGTCAAGTGAGAGAATACAGGGGAAAGATCAAGCCTTATACTGTGTGATCTTAAGATTATGTTGCTCCTCTCCAAAGTGTATTAATACATGGGTTTTAAGATTTGAGGAGGTTGTAAAGGCTTTCCCACACTGGGCACATTTATGAGGCTTCTCTCCAGTGTGTATTAACATATGGGTTTTAAGATTTGAAACGCATGAAAATGCTTTTCCACACTGGGCACATGTATGAGGCTTCTCTCCAGTGTGTATAAGTATATGCCTTTGAAGACTTGAGAATATTGTAAATGCTTTTCCAAACTGAGCACACTTATGAGGCTTCTCTCCAGTGTGTACTAGCATATGGGTATTGAGATTTGAAATCTGTGAAAATGCTTTTCCACACTGGGAACATTTATGAGGCTTCTGTCCAGTGTGTATTAACATATGCTGTTTAAGATTTGAAATAAGTGAAAATGCTTTTCCACACTGGGAACATTTATGAGGCTTCTCTCCAGTGTGTATTAGCATATGCTGTTTAAGATGTGAAATAAGTGAAAATGCTTTACCACACTGGGCACATACATGAAGCTTCTCTCCAGTGTGTATTAGTATATGCCTTTGAAGACTTGAGGAAAATATAAATGCTTTCCCACATTGGGCACATTTATGAAGCTTCTCTCCAGTGTTCAGCTTTTGATTAACACTGAGAGTGTGTGTTTCCTGGTGTTCCTCGAGTTCTCTCAGGACCGTTAAACTCTTCCTGCAGACTGTGCAGTGGTAAGGCCTTTCATTGAGTTGCTGGTTGAGTTCATCATTCTGTCCATGGAGCTTCTGTTGGGTTCCATCTGAATGTTCTGCACCTGAAAGAGTTCAATATAGATTTAGAATGACAGACAGATGTTCTAGATGCAGCAATTCATTGTTACCCGATGAGGAAATATTCCATTGTTTGGATGTTCTGATACACCTGGAAGCGTTAGATTGGTCATTACACTTGCTTTTCTGGCTCAACCCCCTTCACTAGTAAAACAAAATCAATGTTCTTACTCACTTTGACTGTGCGCTAGCATTTGGCATACTAACCACACCATTTTGCATAGTAACCACACAAACACAACTGTCATTCAAAATAGATTCTGAGGTCTGAGAAGGAAACCCCTTGTCTGGGAAGTCCCGCCCCTCTTCTTCCGGCCAATTCGATATTGCCTTCAAAAGTCGGTCTGGCAAACTTGCTATACAAGTTTAGTTCAGCATTGTAAGGATCCTTTGAGCCAATCACAAACTGGCTATTGGCTACCTGGAACGCCATTGGCGGATTTAAACTAACCACGGCTACGTAACAAAATAGTTTTTAAACATTGGACATAGAGGCTGCCGGAGCACCTCAAAACTTCGATACTACTTTTCTTTGAAAACAGAACAGAAACTTGCCCTGGAACAATTCATACAGAAAAAATATGTGTTTGCTTTATTACCAATCGTTGTATCGTTGTAAAGTATCGTTGGTTTGAATGGTTAAAGGCGTGTCCAATTACGTGACTGAAGTGGACCACTATTGAGCCGTTCGCCAGACCAACTGAGCAAATGAAATGCAGTGAAGGGGCGGGGAATTCCCAGACAAGGAAACCCCACAAAAAGTAAGAAAAGCTTGGTAACACTTTACTTATTATTCCTATATAATTGGAAGTGGCCAAAACTTGCGAAATCGGCAGGGGTTCAAAAACTTATTTTCCCCACTGTATGTTATTCTCTACAAGTGGACATAAGTTGTGGGAAATATATATATATATGTTTTTCATTTAAATTAAGTTTTCTGTGTTTACCCTCATCTGCAGAGGTCAAGGGTAATTGAGTATAAATGTAGTCTTACGTGTGTTTCATCTGCAGAGGTCAAGGGTCATTGAGTTTATAGAACATAGCTAACTGATATGTTTTTCTCTACACTGTCTATGCATGTTATGTAACCTTCCTGCCATTAAAGATACAGAATAAAGTGTAATGTGAAGAAACCAATCACGTGTTCACAATCACACACACACACACACACACACACACACACACACACACACCTTGTATTGATGTGGTGACTCCTGCAGGCAATCTGCAGGTATTAAATATGACACGTCAGCCAAGCGAGGTTAGACTGTCAGATGCTTCTTGCTGTGCATGCTGGGAGTTGGAGGCATGTCAGGAGGCTTTTGCCCCTCCCTCTCCCTCTCTCTCTCTCCCTTCCTCTCATTTCCCCTCTTTACCTCTCTTCCTCCCTCTCTCCCTCCTTCTCTCTCCTTCACTGGCTCCTTCTCTCTCTCCCTCTGCTCCCTCTCTCTCTAACTTTCCAGAAACTTTCCATGGGAAGTTTAGCTCGGGAATTTTGCATTTTTTGGCAAAAGATAGCCTATAACGCTTAATAGCAGTCATACATAAGCCAGATTGGAGTGCACCCATGTTCTATAGGGCTGAATTTGTGAGGAATTGCATGGTTCTGGGCATTGCATAATAACCATTCATGGCTTAAATTAAAGAAGACACTTGGGCCGTCAAATGCAATCAGTTAAAGTGTTTTATTATGTCATTTTAGTTTACATTTCAGAGCAGCAAAACTTAAACATTTGTCAGAAAAAAAACATTAAACTCTAGTGTTTTTTTATGTTGCAGTGCAGAACTGGGTTTTGAATGTCATAGGAAACTAACAATAACATTCCCTGATGCACCAACATCTTGACAGTGTGTGTAAACATTTGAAGTAGATAGACAAAAGTTTACAAGTGTTGCACATCAGTTTCCATATGGTGTCTTTAGACGTCTCAAAGTGTCTCATAACCTATCCAACCTCACCAAATACAAAAGCAGGTACCGGTCACTGTACTTCAGTGGCAGCTGGTGGGTTTTAAAGTGAGGGAGGAAGGACTGCGCGTTAGGTTGCCATTGGCCTGCCTATTCTGTTGGTGGCATAAGGATGTGAGATACAAATTGTTTCAGGGCGTTTTTGTGAACTACAGTACAAAATAGCAGGCAGGGATATAATTTATACAAAGCCACCAGTGTGTCACCATTGTGCTTTGAAAGCTGGTGGGCAGCAGGTCTCTGGACTAGACAAGGCCAGAAGGAAAGGATGCAAAGCCAATGGGCGGAATAAGGCGCTGATTGCCCAACGAGGATCTGGATTGAAAAATACCGTGCAGAATGGGGAAAAACACTGTGTGCTAAATGCGGTTTGGCAAAGACGCTGATTGGGCTGCGTTCGCAATGTTAGTAAATCAGTTCCTGAGTGCATTATTGGGGCTTCTTTGGGATGTTGATAGCAGGAAGGAGTTGGTTTATACCATTCAGTCAGGTGAGAGAATACAGGGGAAAGATCAAGCCTTATACTGTGTGCTCTTAAGATTATGTTGCTCCTCTCCAGTGTGTATTAATATATGGGTTTTAAGAAAACTCTTGCGTGAAAATGCTTTTCCACACAGAGCACATTTATGAGGCTTCTCTCCAGTGTGTATTAACATATGGGTTTTAAGACTTGAAATCTGTGAAAATGCTTTTCCACAATGGGCACATTTATGAGGCTTCTCTCCAGTGTGTATTAGCATATGTGTTTGAACATATGAAACACGGGAAAATGCTTTTCCACACAGCACACATTTATGAGGCTTCTCTCCAGTGTGTATTTGCATATGCCTTTGAAGATCTGAAACACCTGTAAATGCTTTTCCACACTGGGCACATTTATGAGGCTTCTATCCAGTGTGTATTAACATATGCCGTTGAAGATTTGAATTCTGTGAAAATGCTTTTCCACACTGGGCACATTTATGAGGCTTTTTTCCAGTGTGTACTAGCATATGTGTTTTAAGATTTGTGGAGTGTGTAAAGGCTTTTCCACACTGGGCGCATTTACGAGGCTTCTCTCCAGTGTGTATTAACATATGCCGTTGAAGATTTGAAATCCGTGAAAATGCTTTTCCACACTGGGCACATTTATGAGGCTTTTCTCCAGTATGTACTAGCATATGTGTTTTAAGAATATAAATGCGTGAAAATACTTTTCCACACAGGGCACATTTGTGAGGCTTCTCTCCAGTGTGTACTACCAGATGCTGTTGAAGATTTGAGAGATCTGTAAATGATTTTCCACACTGAGCACATTTATGAGGCTTCTCTCCAGTGTGTCTTAACATGTGGGTTTTAAGACTTGAAATCCGTGAAAATGCTTTTCCACACTGAGCACATTTATGAGGCTTCTCTCCAGTGTGTATTAACATATGGGTTTTCAGACTTGAAATCTGTGAAAATGCTTTTCCACACTGGGCACATTTGTGAGGCTTCTCTCCAGTGTGTACTACCAGATGCTGTTGAAGATTTGAGAGATCTGTAAATGATTTTCCACACTGAGCACATTTATGAGGCTTCTCTCCAGTGTGTATTAACATATGGGTTTTCAGACTTGAAATCTGTGAAAATGCTTTTCCACACTGGGCACATATGTAAGGCTTCTCTCCAGTGTGTATTCGCATATGCCTTTGAAGATCTCCAAAAACTCTAAATGATTTCCCACACTGGGCACATTTATGAGGCTTCTCCCCTGTGTGTATTAGCATATGTGTTTTAAGATGTGAAATGCTTGAAAATGGTTTTTCACACTGGGCACATCTATGAAGCTTCTCTCCACTGTGTATTAACATATGGGTTTTAAGACTTGAAGTCTGTGAAAATGATTGTCCACACTGGGCACATTTATGAGGCTTCTCTCCAGTGTGTTTTCGCATATGCCTTTGAAGATCTGAAATATGTGAAAATGCTTTTCCACACTGGGCACATTTATGAGGCTTCTCTCCGGTGTGTACTAGTATATGCCTTTGAAGACTTGAAGAAAATGAAAATTCTTTCCCACATTGGACACATTTATGAAGCTTCTCACCAGTGTTCTGCTTTTGATTAACACTAAGAGTGTGTGTTTCCTGGTGTTCCTCGAGTTCTCTCAGGACCGTGAAACTCTTCCTGCAGACTGTGCAGTGGTAAGGCCTTTCATTGTCATCATTCAAAATGCTTTTCCACACTGGGCACATGTATGAGGCTTCTCTCCTGTGTGTATTAACATATGTGTTTTAAGATATGTAATCTGTGAAAATGCTTTTCCACACTGGGCACATGTATGAGGCTTTTCTCCAGTGTGTACTAGCATATGTGTTTTAAGAACACTAATGCGTGAAAATGCTTTTCCACACTGAGCACATTTATGAAGCTTCTCTCCAGTGTGAATTAACATATGGGTTTTAAGACTTGAAATCTGTGAAAATGCTTTTCCACACTGGGCACATTTATGAGGCTTCTCTCCAGTGTGTATTCGCATATGCCTTTGAAGATCTGAAATATGTGAAAATGCTTTTCCACACTGGACACATTTATGAAGCTTCTCACAAGTGTTATGCTTTTGATTAACACTAAGAGTGTGTGATCCTGGTGTTCCTCAAGTTCTCTCAGGACCGTGAAACACTTCCTGCAGACTGTACAGTGGTAAGGCCTTTCATTGAGTTGCTGGTTAAGTTCATCTTTCTGTCCATGGAGCTTCTTGTGGGTTCCATCTGAATGTTCTGCACCTGAAAGAGATTCATATTGATTTAGAATGACAGACAGATGTTCTAGATGCAGCAATTCATTGTTACCCGATGAGGAAATATTCCGTTGTTTGGATGTTCTGATACACCTGGAAGAATTAGATTGGTCATTAAACTTGATTTTCTGGCTCTGCATGGGAGCATGTTTGTGTTTCAACCCCCTTCACTAGTAAAACTAAATCAATTTTCTTACTCACATTGACTGTGCACTAGCATTTGGCATACTAACCACACCATTTGGCATAGTAACCACAATAATTGGCATAGAAACACATCAATTCTCTGATTGGTCTTGCAACTACTTATAGCAACTGTGTACAGACATTTTTAGATTTTTTCAAAGGTGACCTGTTTATGTATTATCTTCACAAAAATAAAAAATCCTTCTCCAAGTTTCCTCTTCAACACAATTCCCTGCCTAACCAAGAGCCACAATGTAGCCGTCCACTCTATCCCTTTAACCTGTAATAGTAACGACTTCATTCACTCTTTCCACTCCCAGTCCTCCTTACTGACACTACACCAGAAAAATGTTTTCCCAGAATCCTTCACCACTACTGATATCCCAAATATACCTCCCTGATCTTCTCATCAAAATCCTCAACATGCCTATTAGACCCTGTCCTTGAAAATCTGCTTAAAAACACTCTAGAACACCATCTTAAGAACACTCTAGAACACCATCTTAAGCACAGTCTACTTGATGAGACTTTACTTAAGCAAAAAGGTACGAGAGGCAGTACTGTATCGTCAATAACGTACTGTTCGAGGGTGTTGTTAGGCCCGTCACGTAGCTAACCGTTTGGTTACAACCTTAGTCTGATATTTCCCGGCATGACCTCACTCTCGGTTAGTAAATAGTTAATAATAATAATCATAATAATAATAACTGCTAATTATAATTAACTCTGACATCAGGATATGTTCCAATATCTCATCAAGACAGCGATCATCTAACCATCTCTTAAAAAGCCAAGCTTTGGCTCTGATTACTAATTACAGACCAGTCTTCCAGTCAGGTTTCAGAGCTTTTAAATATATATTTAGTTTTTCATTATTATTTAATTTTTTTCAGCCACCATTTTGAAATCACACTTTTCTAGAACATTTATCTTGCTTAAGGCGAGACACCCCAGGTGAATAGGGTAAAAATCTTAAATAATAGGTATCACCATGAAACTTTCTCAGTTGATTACTCATGTTTAGATGAGAAAAAAACCTATTACAAGTTTTTTGTATTTTGATGTTTGAATATGCAAATTAGGCATTATCTCATTAAATATGCGCGAATTTGCATAATGTTTAAAGGAAAAATCTGATCATGGGTTGAAGTCAGGTTAAAAATTACTTTTCCCTTTTGTTGGCATATTAGATGGGAAAAAAATTACAGAGGGATTTATGGATATCTACTTTTGTTTTCCTGTAAATCAGAAAAGACTGTCAATAGCCTTAAAACATCGATTTTCGCCAAGTTTTTGCGGATATAATGTTATATAATTCAGGCTAGGAATAATATATTTACAAATCCCTCTGTAAATGTCTTCATAATATAGTTGGGTACAAGACTGGAAAGTTTGGTATATATAGGTTGAACTGAAGTGGAGATTTTTTCCTTGGAGTATGACAAAAAACTCATTTTGAGAAAATCTCATTTAAAGATTCCAGGAAGTATCAAGCCATACCACGTGATGCGTCTGAACGAATCACGTTATCAGAAACCACCGCAAACCAATGAAATTGCATCTTTAGTTTTAAAGCCCCGTTTTTGCTAACATCATTGGTTACTGCTGGAAAGGAAATGTCCTTATTTGGAGTACATAGCGTTGTGTGGGAGAAACTTAGCTTTCCAACCATACCAAACATGTAAGGCAGCAGAAAACCGATGTACTGCACGTTACGTTAGAATGATAACTTTCCAGGAAACCATAGGAGAATGCTGACGCCGCGAACAGACAAAATGTGAATAAATATACACATTAATGTATAATAAGGATATTTTCTTTATGCTAGTATGAAAGATTACATGTTTAGGGAGTGAACTAGCTCAAAATCTCAAAATTGACCACTGCTGAAAAAACGATGTTTTTGCCTGCCGTGTCTCGCCTTAAAAAAAAGAAAAATACAATTAATGATGAAAATGATTAATGTATTATTTATTCACTTATGGTTTTCAAGTTTTTATTTTATCACAATCACTAACCCACTCCAAACCCACTGAAACAAAACTTAAACAAGTCACACACCTCGCTATTAAACCCAATGAAACAGAACTTAAACACGTCACACACTCTCTATCTCCAGAGATCACATTTCGTGACATTTCTAAAGGTTGCAAAAGCCTGGAGTTGAAAAAAAAAATCAAATCTATGAGTAAATTAATGATGACATCAAACTAATCCTCAACATGCCTATTAGACCCTGCCAGTAGTCTGACGTCATCATTAATTGACCGTTGAACAAAGCTCTTAGTGCATTATGAAGTAGGCCTACTTACTTTCCAGAAGACAATCGTTGTGTTCCTGATCATCCTCCTCTCTCTTCACTTTAACCTCCACTATCTGTAGTGTTTCATTATAAGTGGAGCTTAGTGACTCTGTGCAGTCTGATTCAGTTTTACAGTGAAGATCTGCAATGGGCTTTTCTTCTTCATCTTGGCATGTAATCATTTGTCCATATTCCTCTTCTTTTATGTCTTCTTCTTTCACTCTCAGGGGTACCTGGTGTGTTTCATCACAGCCAGGACTCAACGGTAGTCCCAGATTCATGTTAAAAAGGACCAGCAATGATCCCGTAGAGTTCCCTATATGCTCAGGGGAACACCACAAAGAGAAAAACAATGGCTTTCAAGATCGGTTTGTCTTCCTTCTTGGAAAAGTTCCATAGATCGACTGACACGTCGCATTTTGCACGGAGGAATTCACTTCTATATTGTCGCAGCAAGTTAGCACATAAAGATCAGTTAGTAAGTGTGACCGTCAAGCAGCGTTTATCACAGCAAAATATGAGGACGAAATTACCTTTACAGAACCAACAGTTGCAACACGGTAGACTTTTCACGTGGACAGACTCCTCTCTCTTGTGAACTCCCAGTAGTAGGTAAACCAACCAGAAAACTGCAATACTGCCACTGTCTGGACAGGAGTGTGACTGCAGTACGCTCTCTCGTTTAACTACACAGACCGAACTGGAGATTCCTGCAGTCACATTTTTCTGTGATAAACACTGCTTTACGCTAACCTAACGGATCTTTATATGTTAACATTCTTAAAGTACGTTTTAGTCACAGTATCACTTCATCTTAGCCGCCTTCGTTAGACCCTTCATTAGCTCGTACGTACTCGATTGTAGCAGCCCTAGGCAAGTGAGAGATGCGGAGAACGTGACGATGAGAAGTGAACTTCTCCGCGCAAAATCTGACGGTAAGTTATTTATTTATGTAATGTTGCGATCTGGAACTTCATCAAAGAAGCCATCGTTTTTGTTTTCTTTGTGGATTTCCCGGACTATATGGGACAATGTGGATGGGATCATCTGTGGTCCGTTGCTAACATGAATCTTGGACTGCCGTTGAGATCTTGCTGTGATGAAACACACCAGGTACCTCTGAGAGTGAAAGAAGAGAACTTAAATGAAGAGGGTTATTCCACCAAGTACTAAGTCATGTTTTGCTAGGGGTTCAAATACTTATTTTCTGCATCAAATGCAAATAAAGTCCTAAATGTTATCAAATGCATTTTTCTGGATTGTTTTGGGTGATATTCTGTTTCTCACTGTTAAGATACACCTACCATTTCTTTGCAAGTGGCCAAACTTGCGAAATCGGCAGGGGTTCAAATGCTTATTTTCCCCACTGTATGTTATTCTCTACAAGTGGACATAAATGTATTCTTCTGTGTGTTTCGTCTGCAGAGTTCAAGGGTCATTGAATATAAATGTAGTTTTCTGTGAAAAATAAAAACACAAAACATATTACACACATACAGGTTAGTTTTGTGCAATGATAGCTCTAGGATAGAAGCTGTTTCTCAGCCTGTATGTTTTTGCTTTGATGGTCTGAAAGCGCCTCCCTGAGGGCAACAGTTCAAATAGGTGGTGACCAGGGTGTGTTGAGTCTCTGAGGATGCTGTGGGCCTTCCTGAGACAGCGTGTTCTATAGATGTCCTCCAGAGGTGGAAGAGAGCAGCAAACAACTCTTTGTGCGGTGTTAATGACCCTCTGGAGTACCTTTCTTTCTGCTGCTGATTTTTTTTCCCTCCTGAAGTCGACTAACAGCTCTTTTGTCTTGGAGGTGTTGAGGAGCACCATGTCGACAGCTTTTGCACCTCCTCCCTGTATGCGGTCTCATCTCCTCCTGAGATGAGCCCCACCACAGTTGTATCATCTGCCAACTTAATGATGGCATTGCTCGGTTGGGTGGGGGTGCAGTCATGGGTATAGATGGTGTAGAGTAGGGGTCTCAACATGCAGCCCTGTGGGGAGCTGGTAATGATGCTGAGAGCTGATGAGAGATGGGATCCTACTCTTACCCTCTGAAACGGTCTGTCAGGAAGTTTTTGTCAATTTTTGTCAAGTCCATCAATTTTGTGACCAGTCTGCTCTACACTGTCTATGCATGTTATGTAACCTTCCTGCCATTAAAGATACAAAATAAAGTGTAATGTGAAGAAACCAAGCATTTGTTCACAATCACACACACACACACAAACACACACACACACACACACACACACATTATATTGATGTGGTGTGCCTCCTGCAGGCAATCTACAGGTACTGCAGGTATTAAATATGACATGTCAGCAAAGGAGAGTAGACTGTCAGATGCTTCTTGCTGTGCATGCTGGGAGTCGGGGAGGCTTTTTCTCCCTCTCTCTCTCTCTCTCTCTTCCTCCCTCTCTCTCTCTTCCTCTCTCTCTCTCTCTCTTCCTCCCTCTCTCTGTCTCTCTTCCTCCCTCTCTCTCTCTCTCTTCCTCTCTCTCTCTCTCTTCCTCCCTCTCTCTCTCTCTCTTCCTCTCTCTCTCTCTTCCTCCCTCTCTCTCTCTCTCTTCCTCCCTCTCTCTCTCTCTCTTCCTCTCTCTCTCTCTCTCTTCCTCCCTCTCTCTCTCTTCCTCTCTCTCTCTCTCTCTTCCTCCCTCTCTCTCTCTCTCTTCCTCCCTCTCTCTCTCTCTTCCTCCCTCTCTCTTCCTCCCTCTCTCTCTCTTCCTCCCTCTCTCTCTCTCTCTTCCTCTCTCTCTCTCTCTTCCTCCCTCTCTCTCTCTCTCTCTTCCTCCCTCTCTCTCTCTCTCTCTTCCTCCCTCTCTCTCTCTCTCTTCCTCCCTCTCTCTCTCTCTCTTCCTCTCTCTCTCTCTCTCTTCCTCCCTCTCTCTCTCTTCCTCTCTCTCTCTCTCTCTTCCTCCCTCTCTCTCTCTCTCTTCCTCCCTCTCTCTCTCTCTTCCTCCCTCTCTCTCTTCCTCCCTCTCTCTCTTCCTCCCTCTCTCTCTTCCTCCCTCTCTCTCTCTCTCTCTTCCTCCCTCTCTCTCCATCCCCCTTCATCCATTTATCTCCCTCTGGAATTTTGCATGTTTAATAACTCTTAATAGCAGTCTTAAATAAGCCAGATTGGAGTGCACCCACGTCCTATAGGGCTACATTTTATGGGTCTACACATTGCATAATAACCATTCATGGCTTAAATTAAAGAAGACACTTGGGCCATCAAATGCCATCATTTAAAGTGTTTTATTATATCATTTTAGTTTACATTTCAGAGTAGCAAAACTTTTGTCAGAAAAAAAAAACATTAAACTCCTAGTGTTTTTTTTTTAAGTTGCCGTGTAGAACTGGGTTTTGAATATCATTCGAAACTAACAATAACATTTCCTGATGCACCAACATCTTGACAGTGTGTGTAAAAATTTGAAGCACATTGACAAAGGTTAACATCTGTTACACATCAGTTTCCATATGGTGTCTTTAGGCGTCTCCAAGTGTCTCATAACCTCTCCAACCTCACCAAATACAAAAGCAGGTACTTGTCACTGTATATCAGGGGCAACTGGTGGTTTTTAAAGTGAGGGAGGAAGGACTGTGCACTAGGTTGCCATTGGCCTGCCTATTCTGTTGGTGGCATAAAGATGTGAGATACAAATTGTTTCAGGGCGTTTTTGTGAACTACAGTACAAAATAGCAGGCAGGGATACAATTGTTACAAAGCCACCAGTGTGGCACCATTGTGCTTTGAAAGCTGGTGGGCAGCAGGTCTTTGGACTAGACAAGGCCAGAAGGACAGGATGCAAAGTCAATGGGCGGAGTAAGGCGCTGATTGCCCAACCAGGATCTGGTTTGAAAAATACCGCACAAAATGGGGAAAAACACTGTGCGCTAAATGCGGTTTGGCAAAGACGCTGATTGGGCTGCGGTCACAATGTTGGTAAATCAGTTCCTGGGTGCATTAATGGGGCTTCTTTGGGGTGTTGATAGCAGGAAGGAGTTGGCATTTATACCATTCAGTCAGGTGAGAGAATACAGGGGAAAGATCAAGCCTCATACTGTGTGATCTTAAGATTATGTTGACCATCTCCAGTGTGTATTAGTATATGGGTTTTAAGATTTGAGGAGGTTGTATAGGCTTTTTCACAATGGGCACATTTATGAGGCTTCTCTCCCGTGTGTACTAGCATATGTGTTTTAAGAATACTAATGCGTGAAAATGCTTTTCCACACTGGGCACATATTTGAGGCTTCTCTCCAGTGTGTACTAGCATATGTGTTTTAAGAATACTAATGCGTGAAAATGCTTTTCCACACTGGGCACATTTATGAGGCTTCTCTCCAGTGTGTATTAACATATGGGTTTTAAGACTTGAAATCTGTGAAAATGCTTTTCCACACTGGGCACATATATGAGGCTTCTCTCCAGTGTGTACTAGCATATGTGTTTTAAGAATACTAATGCGTGAAAATGCTTTTCCACACTGGGCACATTTATGAGGCTTCTCTCCAGTGTGTATTAACATATGAGTTTTAAGACTTGAAATCAGTGAAAATGCTTTTCCACACTGGACACATACATGAAGCTTCTCTCCAGTGTGTATTAACATATGGGTGTTAAGATATGAAATGCTTGAATATGCTTTTCCACACTGGGCACATTTATACTTCTCTCCAGTGTGTATTAGCATATGCCGGTGAAGATTTGAGGAATCTGTAAATGATTTTCCACACTGGGCACATTTATGAGGCTTCTCTCCTGTGTGTATTAACATATGTGTTTTAAGTATTGAAATACTTGTGAATGCTTTTCCACACTGCACACATTTATGAGGCTTCTCTCCAGTGTGTATTCGCATGTGCCTTTGAAGATCTGAAACACATGTAAATGCTTTTCCACACTGGGCACATTTATGAGGCTTCTCTCCAGTGTTTAGCTTTTGATTAACACTAAGAGTGTGTGTTTCCTGGTGTTCCTCGAGTTCTCTCAGGACCGCAAAACTCTTCCTGCAGACTGTGCAGTGGTAAGGCCTTTCATTGAGTTGCTGGTTGAGTTCATCATTCGGTCCATGGAGCTTCTGTTGGGTTCCATCTGAATGTTCTGCACCTGAAAGAGATTCATATAGATTTAGAATGACAGACAGTTGTTCTACATGCAGCAATTCATTGTTACCCGATGAGGAAATATTCCATTGTTTGGATGTTCGTATACACCTAGAAGAGTTAAATTGGTCATTAAACTTGCTTTTCTGGCTCCGGATGAGAGCATGTTTGTGTGTCAACCCCCTTCACTAGCAAAAACCAAATCAATTTTCTTCCTCACATTGACTGTGCTCTAGCATTTGGCATACTGACCACACCATTTGGCATAGTATAGTAACCACAATAATTGGCATAGAAACCACATCAATTTGGCACAGTAACCACATCAATTCTCTGATTGGTCTTGCCACTACTTATAGCAACTGTGTGCAGACATTTTTATACATTTTTTTTTCATAGGTGACCTGGTTATGAATTATCTTTAATAAGTTTGATGGTATGGTTGTGCAAAGGCCACAAACACAACCTCCATTCAAACTAGCTGCGTTTCTGTGGACTGAGAAATAAACCTCACAAAAATTTTTAAGAAAAGCTTGGTAACACTTTACTTATTATTGCTATATAATTCACAAAAATAAAAATTCCTTCTCCAAGTTTCCTCTTCAACACAATTTCCTGCCTAACCAAGAGCCACAATGTAGCTGTCCACTCTATCCCTTTAACCTGTAATAGTAACTTGACTTGACTTCATTAACTGTAAAAAAATTAAAAAAAATTAAAATAAAAAAAGATTAACAACCTTCTTTTTCCACTCCCAGTCCCCCTTACTGACACTACACCAGAAACACCCATGTGACCTGGGGTTTTCCCAGAATCCTTCACCACTACTGATATCCCAAAATATACCTCCCTGATCTTCTCATCAAAATCCTCAACATGCCTATTAGACCCTGTTTGGTGGGCTGCGGAGCACTTTCGATTGGGCCGCCAAAATGTTTTAGATTTTTTTTTTTTCACGAATTTTCCACGGAGAACTGATTTTAAATTGAGAACAATATTAACTAGGGACGTCAAAGTTAAAACGTAAATCTATGAGATTTATGTGTCCGAGAATAATGTGATACAAATTCTTTAATGCAGTTAACGCAACTTTGTTTACTTCCGGTATGCGTTGACCACTGACAAGAAACCGCCGCGTGCCTGCAGTCAGTTAGACAGGAGTGACCAAGACGGCAGTGAAATATGGAACAAGCTGAGGGATTGTTTGGTGGAATGTTTCTGTTTAAGAGGCAAAATGACGGAACAATTGACAAATCTAAAGTTCAGGGCTTGAGACTTACTTTTTGGCTTAGGAGCACTGTGCTCCTAACCCAGAAAAATTGGGAGACCAGTAAATATCTAGGTGCACCACTATAAAAAGTAATACTGCTATTGATCAATGTTAACAACCTGGAATAACATGTTTGAACAGATTATAAAAGGAAAGGCATGACCTTGCTTAGGCCTACATTGATAGGTGGAAAAGAATTGCATGGTATTTTAGGTGATTTAGATGGTAGGGGAAGCAGGCAAATCACACTATTTGTTATAACCAAATTATTTTATATTAAGAAAAAACAACGTTCAGTCAGTTAATTAAACAGAGAAGAAATACTGAACCTCGGTCTCCTGGCTCTATGGCCAGCTATGAACCACTTCCTTACGAATGAGGGGTGCGTGTGAGAGCATATCAGGATGCTAACGTTATACTTATTAGCAGCAAGGCTAGCTAGCTACTATGTGTTTCAATGGATTTCTTGTCTAAGTGTTAGCAGAGCTTCAGTTAAGACCTACAATACTGTGCAACATTTTGAGAGTTATTGTGAATACGTTAACGTTTGATTTAGAGGTATTGGACTGTTTTTTTTACATGTTACAACTGAACAAGGTTTGGAGTTATTGTGAATACGATCATTAACGTTTGAACAATGTTGAGCGTTATTGTGAACACGTTTAATAAAGTTCGCTTTATACATGTAAAAAGATCGAAAATAGACCATACATTGACAGTGCGCCTTATAATCCAGTGCGCCCTAAAATACTGTACCAACTGTCCTTGGTGTTTATCTTATCTGCTCCTTGATTCACGAATCATGATCAGCTAACTGCATTACATCATGGGAATTGAGTCAGAGTAGTTTTCTTGATCGCTTGTTCCTGTCAGGGGACTAGTTTTTCGCCAGCGGGGCGTGGATCTTGTTTATTTTTAGCGCTCATGCCAGCCTATGACTTGGTTCTGCAGCCCATTATCTAGGCGCAATATTTGCTTATTTCTATAGGCGCACGCGTGCCACCGTGATTTCAAATCAAGTCGCATGGCCAAAATTCCAGTCGCATGTGCGACCAGATCAGTCGCAGTGTCAAGCCCTGAAGTTGTATGTAGCATTTGTCAAGCTGAATTTAGCGGTCAGAGAAGCAACTCGTCTTTAAGTTATCACCTTAATGCAAAGCACCCGCCAGAAAGCAACCCCAGGTTAGATGGTCGCCAACCCACACTCCACAACGTTTTTAGGAAAATAACTAGACCAGTCCGTAATAAGGTTACCAAAGCTGTGTCAGTTTGGGTTGCCGGTGACTGTCGCCCCTTCAACATAGTTGAAGACGGTGGGCTGACTGAGGTGTTCCAAATTGCTTCAGGGGATAATTCTTACGATTTACCGTAGAGTGGCAACATTGTGTTTGGCATATAATCTTTGCTTGTCGCCGAAAAAAATACAGTGTCTAAAATACACGCTGTCTGAAGTGATTACTCGTGAATTTATATGATTCGACGGACATCAGTAAAGTTGCATTAGTGCTGTTTTTGTGCGTTATCATTGGAGTGGACATGTGGAGAGCTACCAACTCAAACTACTGTCCAGGAATGCTTGGTGCTATTTATGTTGATAATAGATTGCAGACACAGATTTCATTCATTATTTAAATTATTTGTCTCATTATATTGACCTATTTGAACCTATTTATTTGAACCTATTTGTTTGCATGTCTGAAGCATCACCTATTTTAATTAGGCCTAACTGAGTAGTCTTGTTTGCATGTTCCATCACTTGTTTTGAGTGCATGCTATCTTTTGGGTCTTTTCTGATTGTATTTCCTTGCTTGTTTGCTGTGCACAACTTGGCCAAAGAGGGTTTTATGTTCTTTTCTGGTGCACAATACAATTTTGATGCAATATCTAGAGTTAGATTTTCTATTATTCATTTCTAGACTTCCATCTGTGGCAGGTGCTGATGTTGCTTTTTGTGACGCATAACAATAGCTTATTAATTAGAATTAATGGATTAGCCTATAGATTCAATTAGCCTAATGGACTATAGATTCGCTAAAATAAGCGGGGTGTCTGCTGGGCTACAAATACGAAAAGTTGGGCCTCGGAGTCAAAAAGGTTGGGAACCCATGCTTTAGAACACTCTAGAACACCGTCTTAAGAACACTCTAGAACACCCTCTTAAGCACAGTCTACTTGATGAGACCTTACTTAAGCAATAGGGTACGAGAGGCAGTACTGTATCGTCAATAATGTACTGTTCGACGCGCAGCTGAACAACAGACAAACAACATTGTAAACATCACAAACCCTCGAGTAGTACATTATTGCCGATACAGTACTGCCTTGAGAACCTTATTGCTTTTATAATACGGTTGCCAGGGACATTATGAAAAGTAAGTGAATAGCAAGCTGCGTTTTAGCACAAAATAGTTGTAGCCACCAAACGTTGTGTATCGCATTTCAGTAGCCTGCTATGCAACAGACAAACAACATTGGGAACATCCCATTTGTTAGCCTAGCACCAAAAGTTGGTTGATGATTAGCTACACTTTTCTAGAACATTTGTCTTGCTTAAAAAAGAAAAATACAATTAATGATGAAAATGATTAATTTATTATTTATTCACTTATGGCTATCAAGTTCTTATTTTATCACATTCACTAACCCTAACCCACTTCAAACCCACTGAAACAGACCTTAAACAAGGCACACACACCCCTCGCAATCTCACATTTCGTTACATTTTTCAAAATCAAATTCAAAATCCTTCTCCACATTTCCTCTTCAACACAATTTCCTGCCTAACCAAGAGCCACAATGTAGCCATCCACTCTATCCCTTTAACCTGTAATAGTAATGACTTCATTAACTCGGGCCTAACAACACCCTCGAACAGTACATTATTGACGATACAGTACTGCCTCGAGTACCTTATTGCTTTTATAATACGCTTGGCAGCGACACTATAAATAGTAAGTAAATAGCAAGCTGCCTTTTAGTACAAAATAGTTGTAGCCACCAAACGTTGTGTGTCGCAATACTTTAAGTGCATTAGATTTGAATTTGAAATGACTTACCTTCCAGAAGACAATCGATGTGTTCCTGCTCATCCTCCTCTTTCTTCACTTTTACCTCCACTATCTGAAGTGTTTCATTATACGTGGAGCTTAGTGACTCTGTGAAGTCCGATTCCGTTTTACAGTGAAGATCTGCAATGGGCTTTTCTTCATCATCTTGGCATGTAATCATGTGTCCATATTCCTCTTCTTTCACTCTCAGTCTCAGAGGTAAATGGTGCGTTTCATCACAGCCAGGTCTCAACGGCAGTCCAAGATCCATGTTAGCAACGGACCAGAGATGATCCCGTCCACAGTTTCCTATATAGATAGGCGGAAGGAAAAATATACAATTGCTTTCAAGCTCTTCTTTTTTATATATATTCCAGAGAGCGATTGGCACGTCGCATTTCGCACGGAGGAGTTCACTTATTAGTTCACTATATTGTCGCGGTCTGTGCACCTCTCACTTGCAAGATTGGTAAGATGTTTTAATACTGTCCCAGATTCATGTTAAAAAAGAACCAGAGATGATCCCGTCCAGAGCTCCCTATATGGTCAGGGGAACACCACAACGAAAATAAACCAACGGCTTTCAAGCTCGGGTTTCTTCCTTCTTTGTAAAAGTTCCGTAGGTCGACTGGCACGTCGCATTTTGCACGGAGGAATTCACTTCTATATTGTCGCAGTAAGTTAGCAGATAAAGATCAGTTCGGTAAGTGTTTACGCCAAGCAGTGTGTATCACAGCAAACTATGAGGACGAAATTACCTTTACAGAACCAACAACGGCAACACGATAGACTTTTCACGTGGGCAGACTCCGCTCTAATGTTCTTACTTGTGAACTCCCAGTAGTTGGTAAACCAACCAGAAAACTGCATTACTGCCACTGTCTGGACAGGAGTGTGACTGCAGTACGCTCTCTCCTTTAACTACACAGACCGAAATGGAGATTCCTGCAGTCACATTTTTCTGTGATAAACACTGCTTTACGCTAACCTAACAGATCTTTATATGGTAACATACTTAAAGTACGTTTTAGTCACAGTATCATTACATCTTAGCCGTCTTCGTTACATCCCACAGTAGCCTAAGATCGCACAGTATTATAACATCGTACCAATCTTCATTAGCTCGTACTCGAATGTAGCAGCCCTAGGCAAGTGAGAGATGCGGAGACTGTGGCAATAATAACAATTATATAGGAAACTGTGGATGGGATCATCTGTGGTCCGTTGCTAACATGAATCTTGGACTGCCGTTGAGCTCTTGCTGTGATGAAACACACCAGGTACCTCTGAGACTGAGAGTGAAAGAAGAGAACTTAGATGAAGAGGCTTATTCCACCAAGTACTAAGTCATGTTTTGCTAGGGGTTCAAATACTTATTTTCTGCATCAAATGCAAATAAAGTCATAAATGTTATATTGTGATGGTGATATTCTGTTTCTGACTGTTAATATACCATTACATGTAGCAATTATAGATCACACATTTCTTTGCAAGTGGCCAAACTTGTGAAATCGGCAGGGATTCAAATACTTATTTTCCCGACTGTATGTTATTCTCTACAAGTGTACATAAGCTGTGGGAAATGCCTCCCCCCATTTAAATGTAGTCTTCTGTGTTTACCCTCATCTGCAGAGGTCAAGGGTCATTGAGTATAAATGCAGTCTTACCTGTGTTTCATCTGCAGAGGTCAAGGGTCATTGAGTATAAATGTAGTCTTCTGTGTTAACCCTCATCTGCAGAGGTCAAGGGTCATTGAGTATAAATGCAGTCTCACCTGTGTTTCATCTGCAGAGGTCAAGGGTCATTGAGTATAAATGTAGTCTTCTGTGTGTTTCATCTGCAGAGGTCAAGGGTCATTGAGTATAAATGCAGTCTTCTGTGTGTTTCATCTGCAGAGGTCAAGGGTCATTGAGTTTATAAAACACAGCTAACTGATATGTTTTTCTCTACACTGTCTATGCATGTTATGTAACCTTCCTGCCATTAAAGATGCAGAATAAAGTGTAATGTGAAGAAACCAAGCATGTGTTCACAATCACACACACACACACACACACATTGTATTGATGTGGTGTGACTCCTGCAGGCAATCTACAGGTACTGCAGGTATTAAATATGAAACGTCAGCAAAGGGAGGTTAGACTGTCAGATGCTTTTTGCAGTGCATGCTGGGATTCGGAAGCATGCCAGGAGGCTTTTTCTCCCTCTCTCCCTTCCTCTCTCTCAGCCTCTCTTTCCCTCTCTCACTTCCTCTCTTTCCCTCTCTGTCCTTCTCTCTCTCCCTCGGGCCAGATTGGAGTGCACCCATGTAGTGATGGCAGACTGACACTGAAGCTCCGGAACGTGCTTCAAACCATTAACTACACCAACCATTGAACCACTGCTTCGAAGGTTTCTTTGGTACGGAAAAATCACGTGACGTATTACGTACGAAACAGCAATCGCTTCTTTCTCCGAATGAACCACCTGAGTGGTCCACAGCGCCACACACGAACCAGGCAGTTGCCTTGTCTCGAGACTGAATTGTAGCGCCGGTAAAGCATAAAAACTTCAGCGCCCAACATTGTATTTGGTTCTTCTCATACTGTGATAGTCATTACGTTCGTATTGATGTATCATCATTATGGACGCATCTAGGAAGAGAGGTCGTTCTGACATGTGGGAACATTTTTTTCTGATCGCTCATGATATAAGGTGTGCTGGCTGTTAAATATTTAGGCTAATAGAAAAGTAGACTGTATCAACAGACTCAGTCCAAAACGTGTAGAAAAAAATATTATTTTTAATCAAAATCTTCGACTGTTCCCTATCCAACATAACTGGTTACACAAGCACACCGAACTTGTTCCATATTTTCCCAGCACATCCAAATCCCTACGTACAACTACATAATTTCCCCAAGCACTCTCTCCCCAATAACACAATACAAAAAAGAATTCATCTTTATTTGGAAAAAAAATTATAATATCACAATCTTTGTATACGGGCGCATGTGTGTATAAACACATATACACAGTGGTGTGTGTGAGTTTATGTGGGGGGGGGGGGGGGGGGGGGGGGGGGGAGGGGGATTTGGTGCGTGCACTCTAGATTGTCATTGTTTTTAAGCCTCTTGCCACTGTCTAGCTGGTCTTATTTAGTTATCACCAGGAGAGGTCACTGTTACTGAAGCTTCAAGTAATGAACCAATTTTTGAAACAATGTGCCTAAATGGTTCAGTGCCTCACAAAGCTTCATTTGCCCATCACTACACCCAATGTTCTATAGGGCTGAATTTGTGAGAAATTGTATGGTTCTACACATTGCGTAATAACCATTCATGGCTTAAATTAAAGAAGACACTTGGGCCATCAAATGCAATCAGTTAAAGTGTTTTATTATGTCATTTTAGTTTACATTTCAGAGTAGCAAAACTTAAACATTAGTCAGAAAAAAGCATTAAACGTCTAGTTAGGCAGGGTTTTGAATGTCATATGAAACTAACAATAACATTTCCTGATGTACCAACATCTTGACCGTGTGTGTAAAAATTTGAAGCAGATTGACAAAAGTTTACAATGTTACACATCAGTTTCCATATGGTGTCTTTAGACGTCTCCAAGTGTCTCATAACCTCTCCAACCACACCAAATACAAAAGCAGGTACTTGTCACTGTATATCAGTAGCAGCTGGTGGTTTTTAAAGTGAGGGAGGAAGGACTGCGCGCTAGGTTGCCATTGGCCTGCCTATTTTGTTGGTGGCATAAGAATGTGAGATACAAATTGTTTCAGGGCGTTTTTGTGATCTACAGTACAAAATAGCAGGCAAGGATAAAATTGATACAAAGCCACCAGTGTGGCACGATTGTTCTTTCAAAGCTGGTGGAAAGCATGTCTCTGGACTAGACAAGGCCAGAAGAAAAGGATGCAAAGCCAATGGGCGGAATAAGGCGCTGATTGCCCAACGAGGATCTGGTTTGAAAAATACCGTGCAGAATGGGGAAAAACACTGTGCGCTAAATGCGGTTTGGCAAAGACGCTGATTGGGCTGCGTTCGCAATGTTAGTAAATCAGTTCCTGAGTGCATTATTGGGGCTTCTTTGGGATGTTGATAGCAGGAAGGAGTTGGTTTATACCATTCAGTCAGGTGAGAGAATACAGGGGAAAGATCAAGCCTCATACTGTGTGCTCTTAAGATTATGTTGCTCCTCTCCAGTGTGTATTAATATATGGGTTTTAAGAAAACTATTGCGTGAAAATGCTTTTCCACACTGAGCACATTTATGAGGCTTCTCTCTAGTGTGTATTAACATATGGGTTTTAAGACTAGAAATCTGTGAAAATGCTTTTCCACACTGAGTACATTTATGAGACTTCTCTCCAGTGTGTACTACCATATGCTGTTGAAGATTTGAGGGATTTGTAAATGATTTTCCACACTGGGCACATGTATGAGGCTTCTCTCCAGTGTGTATTAACATATGTGTTTTAAGATTTGAAATCTGTGAAAATGCTTTTCCACACCAGGCACATTTATGAGGCTTCTCTCCAGTGTGTATTAGTATATGCCTTTGAAGACTTGAGGAATGTGTAAATGCTTTTCCACACTGGGCACATGTATGTGGCTTCTCTTCAGAATGTATTAACATATGTGTTTTAAGATATGAAACATGTGTAAATGCTTTTCCACACTTGGCACATTTATGAGGCTTCTCTCCACTGTGTATTAACATATGGGTTTTAAGATTTGAGGAGGTTGTAAATGCTATTCCACACTGGGCACATTTATGAGGCTTCTCTCCAGTGTGAATTGACATATGTGTTTTAAGATATGAAACACGTGTAAATGCTTTTCCACACTTGGCACATTTATGAGGCTTCTCTCCAGTGTGTATTTTCATATGTGCTTTAAGATTTGAAACCTTTGTAAATGCTTTTCCACACTGTGCACATTTATGAGGCTTCTCTCCAGTGTGTATTAACATATGGGTTTTAAGACTTGAAATCTGTGAAAATGCTTGTCCACACTGGGCACATTTATAAGGCTTCTCTCCAGTGTGTATTCGCATATGCTTTTGAAGATCTGAAATATGTGAAAATGATTTTCCACACTGGGCACATTTATGAGGCTTCTCTCCAGTGTGTATTAACATATGGGTTTTAAGACCTGAAATCTGTGAAAATGCTTTTCCACACTGGGCACATTTATGAGACTTCTCTCCAGTGTGTACTACCATATGCCGTTGAAGATTTGAGGAATCTGTAAATGATTTTCCACACTGAGCACATGTATGAGGCTTCTCTCCAGTGTGTATTAACATATGGGTTTTAAGACTTGAAATCTGTGAAAATGCTTGTCCACACTGGACACATTGATGAGGCTTCTCTCCAGTGTGTATTCGCATATGCCTTTGAAGATCTGCAACAACTCTAAATGATTTTCCACACTGGGCACATTTATGAGGCTTCTCTCCAGTGTGTATTAGCATATGTGTTTTAAGATGTGAAATGCATGAAAATGGTTTTTCACACTGGGCACATCTATGAAGCTTCTCTCCAGTGTGAATTGACATATGTGTTTTAAGATGTGAAACATTTGAAAATGCTTTTCCACACTCGGAACATATATGAGGCTTCTCTCCAGTGTGTATTCGCATATGCCTTTGAAGATCTGAAACCCCTGTAAATGCTTTTCCACACTGGACACATTTATGAGGCTTCTCTCCAGTGTGTATTAACATATGCTGTTTGAGATTTGAAATCAGTGAAAATGCTTTTCCACACTTGGCACATTTATGAGGCTTCTCTCCAGTGTGAATTAACATATGCCGTTGAAGATTTGAAATCTGTGAAAATGCTTTTCCACACTGGGTACATGTATGAGGCTTCTCTCCAGTGTGAATTCGCATATGCCTTTTAAGATCTGAAACACCTGTAAATGCTTGTCCACACTGGGCACATTTATGAGGCTTCTCTCCAGTGTGTATTAACATATGCTGTTTGAGATTTGAAATCTGTGAAAATGCTTTTCCACACTGGGCACATTCATGAGGCTTCTCTCCATTGTGTATTAGCATATGCTGTTGAAGATTTGAAATCTGTGAAAATGCTTTTCCACACTGGGCACATTTATGAAGCTTCTCACCAGTGTTCTGCTTTTGATTAACACTAAGAGTGTGTGTTTCCTGGTGTTCCTCGAGTTCTCTCAGGACCGTGAAACTCTTCCTGCAGACTGTGCAGTGGTAAGGCCTTTCATTGAGTTGCTGGTTGAGTTCATCATTCTGTCCATGGAGCTTCTGTTGGGTTCCATCTGAATGTTCTGCACCTGAAAGAGTTCAATATAGATTTTGAATGACAGATGTTCTAGATGCAGCAATTCATTGTTAACCGATGAGGAAATATTCCATTGTTTGGATGTTCTAATACACCTAGAAGAGTTAGATTGGTCATTAAACTTGCTTTTCTGGCTCTGCATGCGAGCATGTTTGTGTTTCAACCCCCTTGACTAGTAAAACAAAATCAATTTGCTTACTCACATTGACTGTGCATTTAGCATACTAACCAGACCATTTGGCATAGTAACCACAATCATTCTTTGATTGGTCTTGCCACTACTGTTTGCAGACATTTTTATATTTTTTAGGTTTTTTCACAGGCGACCTGTTTATGTATTATCTTCAAAAAGTTTGATGGTATGGTCGTGCAAAGGACACAAACACAATTGCCAATCCAACTAGCGGCAGTGCTGCGGTCCGGGAAGGAAACCCCACAAAAATGTAAGAAAAGCTTGGTAACACTTTACTTATTATTCCTATATAATTCACAAAAATAAAAAAAATCCTTCTACACATTTGTGACCCGGTATGCGAAAAGGGGGAACAAGTCGGCCGAGACGATTTCGAGTAAAACACAATTGAAGGTTTTTTTTTCAAAATTAGTGATTTTTCGTTTTTTTGCAGAATGTGCAAGTTGAAGTCATGAAGAAGCCACTCCATGTTTCAGATAACAGTATTGGTTACCTTAAAAGTATACATTTTGTCGTTGAAGTTGGAACAGTTTGGTTAAATTCAGCTTCGCTCTCCTGGCGCTCGGGGGGTATTACCTAATTTCCATATGAACAGCTGAATCGCGTTTGTTATTTTTTTCGACCAATCAGCTGCACGTTACAAGCGATACACATGGCTACTTATACAGCATCATACTCCATTACTCTTATCCAGATGGCAATCTGACTTCTGAATCTGAAGATGAGTGCACAGATGATGATTGGATTTCATCAAACTGGAGAACATCCCTAGTCTACAGCTGACCTTAGCCGAAAGGAGAACTCTCTCCTCGGGAGACATTCGTGTAGCAACAAACTTTGTCCAGAGCTTATGTACAACATACTTAGTGATTCTCTAGCAGCCGAGAGAGAGTGGCAGGACATGCGAATCATTGAACATCTTGAGGCAAACAGACGTTCAGTAGTTACTTCGGAGATGACTACATCCACCAAAAAGCCAGCAGCAGATGTAAAGGAAAGGGAATCAACCCCGAAGTTAAAAACATGTAATCTACTTCGGCATCTCCCCTGCAATCTCTACGTTCAGAGACAGAGAGCAGGAAAGGTTAATAAACGAAATGAAATAGCTACACATTACACACGCTACGCTTTAATAAAACTCACGTTTTATGAGACACCATAAGAGGCTCAACAGACAAGTCTTACCATTGAAGATCTTTTTGCACTCCGACGTTCGTTCTGAAAACTATTTACATCCAACCAGCGAGGTTTATCCATGTTGTTGTGGAGAACGAGAGTTGCATCAATCATATGTCATTAAAACTTCACACTTCTTACATTGGACATATCCACCAGCCTAATTAGAATCTGCATTGTCTACTTAGCAGAAATATCTCCATACAGTAGATTTCCCTTAGTTTAGTATCATTTTAATCTTTCCAGATGACTGTAGGCTATTGCCCCCGCTCGTCAAGTGAAACGTGTCCAGAAACAAGGCTCCTTTGTCTGGATAGCCAGAGCTAGCATAACTGCCATTCAAATCCAATGGTAATGCTAACTAGCTAGGTATGCTAAATGTCGGTATCCATCGTTAACTCGTTAATCGTTAACCATCATGTCACTGGCTTTAATTTGAGAATGGCATGTTAGTAGTACATTTAATATCAGTACACTTGATTCATTACTGCTGATGTGTTACTTATATGTTACTTATTAGCAGCTAGCTACCTAGCCACAATGTGTTCCAATGCGTTTTCAGTGCCTGTTAGCATGACCCATGATGTGAAACTTATTTGTTTCCCTTTTCAGAATTGGCAAAAACAACCTGACTGATATTATCAAACACTTTTTAAAATCTTTTTAATAGTATCTTTATTCTTATTGTCTAGTGTATTGGATTCATATTGACTTCCATTTTGCAGTTCTGGTTTATACCTTGGATTATGGGATTGTAACATTTGATCCTGTGTATTAATGCTATTCAATGCCTTTTGTAATAAAAGCATTTCCATTTTAGTACCTTCTAATTCTGAATCAAGTCCAGTTCAAGTCCTAATATAAATAACACTACATAATTAACAACACTAAAATTCTTGAGTCTTCAGTGGCACCTGTAGGGGGAAGGGGTACAGATACCAGATGTCAGTGTGACATCTGTAGAGGAGGGCTAATCTCACTGAGATGCAAATGAGCACAACTGTCCCAGGTGAGGTGGCGATTTGGAAAAATTAGAGGTCCTTTTTCTCAGCAAAAGCTTTTCTGAGGGGTATACATTCAAATGATCACAACTTATACAAATATTATCAGATCTACATGAATGAGACATCATTGGATAGCTTTAAACCTACACTTTCAGATTTGTGAATAACTCAAAATGTCTCTGGGAAGACTTGTGGCTGGTTTAGCCACGGCTGGTCAAATTTCCTCTTCAACACAATTTCCTGCCTAACCAAGAGCAATTCTAGCTGCCAAATGTGAGGACCCTGCCTGATGTGAGTCCGCCGCTGCCTGATGTGAGTCCGCATGCGCAAACACAAACGGTTTACGGCAGAAGGCTCAGGAGCAAACTATCCAAGACGTGCGTGCTCATACATGATTTAATATCAACGTATCTGGCTTCTCTTAACGCATAATGTAGGTTTATTTAACGTAGTGTTTTATAATTTTGTCAACGGTTTACAGCATAAGGCTCAGTGTCAACATAAGGGGCTATGTTGTATTACTGTTACTAGTAGGCTAATGAATGCACTGCTTAACTAATAATTCAATAAACATGAAGCTTAACATCATAAACCTTGGTGGATTTCAAACGTAAACAAATGCGCTTGTCATTCCACTTCATGCTGTAGCCTACACCACCAGCATTACCTGGTTCGTTGTACTACAACAGTGTCGCAAAGTTTGCGCATGCGGACTCACATCAGGCAGGTCCTCACATTTGGCAGCTACAGCTACAATGTAGCCGTCCACTCTATCCCTTTAACCTGTAATAGTAACGACTTCATTAACTCTGGCCTAACAACACCCTCGAACAGTACATTATTGACGATACAGTACTGCCTCGAGTACCTAATTGCTCTTATAATACGCTCGCCAGCGACATTATAAATAGTAAGTAAATAGCAAGCTGCCTTTTAGCACAAAATAGTTGTAGCCACCAAACGTTGTGTATCGCATTACTCTAAGTGCATTAGATTTGATTTTGAAATTACTTACTTTCCAAAACACAATCGATGTGTTCCTGCTCATCCTCCTCTTTCTTCACTTTAACCTCCACTATCTGTAGTGTTTCATTATGAGTGGAGCTTAGTAACTCTGTGAAGTCTGATTCCGTTTTACAGTGAAGAACTGCAATGGGCTTTTCTTCTTCATCTTGACATGTAATCATGTGTCCAAATTCCTCTTCTTTTATGTCCTCTTCTTTCACTATCAGTCTCAGGGGTACCTGGTGTGTTTCATCACAGCCAGGACTCAACGGTAGTCCCAGATTCATGTTAAAAAAGAACCAGAGATGATTCCGTCCAGAGTTCCCTATTCGGTCAGGGGAACGCCACAAAGAAAAGAAAAACAATGGCTATCAGGCTCGGGTTTCTTCCTTCTTTGTAAAGGTTCCATAGATCAACTAGCACGTCACATTTTGCACGGAGGAATTCACTTCTATATTGTCGCAGTAAGTTAGCACATAAAGATCAGTTAGGTAAATGTTTACCACAGCAAAATATGAGGACAAAATTACCTTTACAGAACCAACAACGGCAACACGGTAGACTTTTCACGTGGACTCCTCTCTAATTTTTTTACTTGTGAACTCCCAGTAGTTGGTAAACCAACCAGAAAACTGCATTACTGCCACTGTCTGGACAGGAGTGTGACTGCAGTACGCTCTCTCGTTTAACTACACAGACCGAGCTGGAGATTCCTGCAGTCCCATTTTTCTGTGATAAACACTGCTTTACTATGGAGGATTATCGGGGCCAAAACTAAATAAATAAATAAATAAATAAATAAATAAATAAATAAATGAATGAATGGTTAAATACTTGGATAAATACATAATTAGATTTATTTATACCTAAATGTATTTATTTATACTTACATATATTTATTTATACTTACATATATTTATTTATACTTACATTTTTTCATACATTTTGTCATGCATTTTGTCATACATTTTGTCATACTTACATTTTGTCATACATTTTGTCATACATTTTGTCATACATTTTGTCATACTTACATTTTGTCCACGGTGTAACTTGCTTGCAGCAAAAAAAAATCCGTCATCCCCCGTCACCAAGTCAGGGGGCGGGTTAAAGCCTCTGATTGGTGGTTCAACTTGAATTGACTGCTTTTGACTAATTCAAGATGGCAGCACCCGGTGTGGATTCAATACATGGAATATTGCATGCTACAGTAGTCGAAATGTTGGCTGTAGCTGAGGAGATGGAGGCAACTGACAATTCACATTGTTTTTAAAATCATATTGAGGGCTTCGCTGAGATTATATCAACGGTATCGGCCCTGACTGACACAGACATAGATGAAAATGTGTTCACGATCCTCAGCGAGATGGTAGCAGATGAGGCTGAGTGATAGCCTACAGGCGATACACCCTGGAGGTGGTCGTACTCTGTTTGATCTTCGGCTGGCACAATTGAGCACTTCGCACTCTCTGGCCTAAAAATACAAGATATTGCGAACCTTTTTCGAGTGTCCAAGCGCACAAACGACAAATGCAGCAGAGTGGTATCAGGTATTAATAAGAGTAGACTGTGTCTGTGTCAGGGGTATAGATGTTCGGGATCTGGAGAAAGTAATGGGTAAACGTCCCTTGTCATGACTAAAAGGAGAGCTCCAACTATTAACTCTCTAGTCTGAGAGTTGTCGTGTGTTGGGGAGCTGTGAGTCTCTTTCTCTGAGACTGTTGTAACGTCATTACTGCTTGACTGTCACTATGTTTACATTATTGTGCCCTATAAAAGATGGTCCTCCGGCCTTCAGAGCGGAGAGACATGATTGAGACCTAAGCCTGGTGTTGTGTTGTTTTTTATTGTCAGAGGTCTGGGTTTCTCTCCCAATCTACAGATTGATAAACGTATTAAAATCCAGAACTCAACTGAACTTAGACCCCGTTTATACGGTGGGAAAACGTATATATTTTCATGCGGTTTGGCCTTTATTTACGAGAAAAAACGGAGATTTTATCACGGAAAACGATCATTTCTAATAACTCCGGCCAAAGTGGAGATTTCAGGAAAACTCAGTTTTTGCGTGTGCACTGGGTCAAACAGAGTTTTAGGTTATCAAACGTCACATATGCGCCTAAAAATGCATTCGTCATGTGAGTGTCCTATATTTACAGTTAGTTTGCTTACTGATCATGGATGCTGTTAACGTAGTGCTCATTTATACGTTAATGCAAACGCAGGATTGCATTCTTTCAACCCTATAGCTGAATCTCTCAACCCTTCCCCAGTGTGTGACTATTGGCTTTAACAATGGTATCCCCTGCACTTCCACCAGTGGACTACGAGTTTTACATTCCATCTTGTCTACCTGTTGTAGCCAAATAAACGTAAAGGATCCACATATCTAGGACTCATAGCCAATTTAATGGATTAGCAGCCTACTTATGCAAACCTATACAGGTTTGGCATAGTTATGATGGCGCTTGGGGGCGTATATGCGGGTTCATGTAAACAGAACGTTTTTTGGAAAACGACCTTGTGTGTACGACGTTATTTTTGAACGGAAGGGCAGAAATATTCTCTATTCTGTAATTACCCGGCTATGTGTAAATGTGGTCTTACTCTTAGTCACTCCGTTTATGAAGAGACGGACAAAACACTTTCTTCATCACTGGTGATTCAAAAACTGAGGACATAAGAACCATGCTACAGCGTAACATTCTAATAGCAGCCTGATGCACACTATGGAAGAAGAGATAGACGTGATGGGGTAACGACAGTGCTACGACTACTACGGCCAGTGCACCCATGGCTAAAAGGCCAGTAGGCCACATTAAACCCAACATTTCATAACACTACTAGAAATACTACTACTACTAGTAGTAGACGAGTTGAGGGCCTCTTAAATTAAGGATGCAGCCTCACGCAGCAGCTGAGGGTATGTCTTCTGGGACATTCTGGTATCTTGATTTATTTAAATAATGCTCAATAACTTTTATTAAACTAAATCTGGCGCTTGGCATCCATAAACGCCAAAATTCAGTATCCATCGAGCCTGATCGACTGGTTGAGCCTGCCTGGTGTGTAATACTGTTCATTCACCAATCAGAGGTTTTAACCCGCCCCCTGACTTGGTGACGGGGGATGACGGATATATTTTGCTGCAAGCAAGTTACACCGTGGACAAAATGTCAGTATGAAAAAATGTATGACAAAATGTAAGTATGACAAATGTATGACAAAATGTAAGTATGACAAATGTATGACAAAATGTAAGTATAAATAAATATATGTAAGTATAAATAAATAAATGTAGGTATAAATAAATCTAATTATTATAAATCTAAAGTATTTAACCATTCATTTATTTATTTATTTAGTTTTGGCCCCGATAATCCTCCATACAGGGTGATGGTTCATCTAAGTCTTCCAGATGAAGGTTACTTACCATCAGACACATGGCTCTACTGACATGGTGTACTCCAATCATATTTTTTAAAAGGTTGACTATCCACTCATTGTACTTTCACTGTGGGCAACATTTCGGCCCTCAAGTCATCATCATTAAATATATCAGCTCTCTGACAAATCCTAAACTTCATCTGCATCATTTTTGGAGCAATTGCAGTGTCCCCTTACCCTTCCTGTGTCCAGCACCTGGTGAGTGTTCCCTTACCCTTCCTGTGTCCAGCACCTGGTGAGTGTCCCCTTACCCTTCCTGTGTCCAGCACCTGGTGAGTGTTCCCTTACCCTTCCTGTGTCCAGCACCTGGTGAGTGTCCCCTTACCCTTCCTGTGTCCAGCACCTGGTAAGTGTCCCCTTACCCTTCCTGTGTCCAGCACCTGGTGAGTGTCCCCTCTCCCTCCCTCTGTTTCCCTCTCTGTCTCCCTCTTTCTCCTCCTCTCTCAGCCTCTTTCGCTCCCTCTCTCCCTCTCCTTCACTGGCTCCTTCTCTCACCACCTGCTCCCTCCCTCTAGATAGCCTATAACGCTTAATAGCAGTCGTAAATAAGCCAGATATGGAGTGTACCCATGTTCTATAGGCAAGGCTAGGCAAGGCAAATGTATTTATATAGCACATTTCGTACATTATGCAATTCAATGTGCTTTACAGCAACAAACAGTAATAGAATTTAAATTGAAACACAAAAAAATACGGAAAAAATCGGGGTTGAGACGTTATGAAAAAAAAAACATTACAGATAAAAACAAACACAGTTAATAACAATAAATCAAAATAAACCGAGTTGATTCATAATTAACTGAATTAATGACTGAAACATTCACAGAAGTGCGGGCCATCACACCGAGACAGCCATACCAGGCACCATCACCATGACAACCTTTACAGAAACAAACAGTAATAGAATTTTAATTGAAACACAGTCAAAGAAACTTAAATTAAAAAAACAATACTTGTGACATAAAAATATAGGGCTGAATCTGTGAGAGATTGTATGGTTCTACATATTGCATAATAACCATTCATGGCTTAAATTAAAGAAGACACCTGGGCCATCAAATGCAATCAGTTAAGGTGTTTTATTATGTCATTTTAGTTTACATTTCAGAGTCTTTGTGAACTACAGTACAAAATTGCAGACAGGGATATCATTTATACAAAGCCACCAGTGTGGCACCATTGTGCTTTGAAAGCTGGTGGGCAGCAGGTCTCTGGACTAGGCAAGGCCAGAAGGAAAGGATGCAAAGCCAATGGGCGGAATAAGGCGCTGATTGCCCAACAAGGATCTGGTTTTAAAAATACTGCGCAAAATGGGGAAAAACACTGTGCGCTAAATGCGGTTTGGCAAAGACGCTGATTGAGCTGACTGATGTTAGTAAATCAGTTCCTGAGTGCATTAATGGGGCTTCTCTGGGGTGTAGATAGCAGGAAGGAGTTGGCATTTATACCATTCAGTCAGGTGAGAGATCAAGCCTTATACTGTGTGATCTTAAGATTATGTTGCTCCTCTCCAGTGTGTATTAACATATGGGTTTTAAGTTTTGAGGAGGTTGTAAAGGCTTTTTCACACTGGGCACATTTATGAGGCTTCTCTCCAGTGTGTATTATCATATGTGTTTTAAGACTTGAAATCTGTGAAAATGCTTTTCCACACTGGGCACATTTATGAGGCTTTTCTCCAGTGTGTACTAGTATATGGGTTTTAAGATTTGAAATCTGTGAAAATAATTTTCCACAATGGGCACATTTATGGGACTTCTCTCCAGTGTGTACTACCATATGCTGTTGAAGACTTGAGGAACATGTAAATGATTTTAGACACAGGGCACATGTATGAGGCTTCTCTCCAGTGTGTACTACCATATGCCGTTGAAGATTTGATGAATCTGTAAATGATTTTCCAACCTTTGCACATTTATGAGGCTTCTCTCCAGTGTGTATCAACATATGGGTTTTAAGACTTGAAATCTGTGAAAATGCTTTTCCACACTGGGCACATTTATGAGGCTTCTCTCCAGTGTGTACTAGTATATGCCTTTGAAGACTTGAAGAAAATGGAAATTCTTTCCCACATTGGATCATATGTTCTAGATGCAGCAATTCATTGTTACCCGATGAGGAAATATTCCATTGTTTGGATGTTCTGATACACCTAAGAGTTAGATTGGTCATTAAACTTGCTTTTCTGGCTCTGCATGGGAGCATGTTTGTGTTTCAACCCCCTTCACTAGTAAAACTAAATCCATTTTCTTACTCACATTGACTGTGCAATAGCATTTGGCATACTAACCACACCATTTGGCATAGTAACCACAATAATTGGCATAGAAACCACATCAATTTGGTACAGTAACCACATAAATTCTCTGATTGGTCTTGCAACTACTTTTAGCAACTGTGTGCAGACATTTTTATATTTTTTAGGTTTTTTCACAGGTGACCTGTTTATGTATTATCTTCAAAAAGTTTGATGGTATGGTCGTGCAAAGGACACAAACACAACTGCCATTCAAACTAGCGGCAATGCTGCGGTCTGAGAAGGAAACCCCACAAAAATGTAAGAAAAGTTTGGTAACACTTTACTAATTATTCCTATATCATTCACAAAAACAAAACATCCTTCTCCACATTTCCTCTTCAACACAATTCCCTGCCTAACCAAGAGCCACAATGTAGCCGTCCACTCTATCCCTTTAACCTGTAATAGTAACTTGACTTGACTTCATTAACTGTAAAAAATAAATAAATAAAAAGATTAACAACCTTTTTTCCACTCCCAGACCCCCTTACTGACACAACACCAGAAACACTCATGTGACCTGGGGTTTTCCCAGAATCCTTCACCACTACTGATATCCCAAAATATACC
Organism: Sprattus sprattus; assembly: GCF_963457725.1. Taxonomy (NCBI): domain Eukaryota; kingdom Metazoa; phylum Chordata; class Actinopteri; order Clupeiformes; family Clupeidae; genus Sprattus; species Sprattus sprattus. The sequence goes on along the minus strand of NC_137920.1, from coordinate 1,698,973 downwards.
TCCCTGATCTTCTCATCAAAATCCTCAACATGCCTATTAGACCCGGTCCTTGAAAATCTGATCAAGAACACTCTAGAACATTCAAAAAGAATCTAGAACAGGGTTTCTCAACCCATTGGTGGGCCGCAGAGCACCATCATTGGGCCACGAAAATGTTTCAGATTTTTTTATTTTCCCCATTTGTGGGCCGCGGAGCGAGTAACTGATTTTAAATTTAGAACAATATTAATTAAGGACGTCAAAGTTAAAGCGTACATCTATGATATTATTGTGGCCGAGATTAATGTGATACAAATTTGTAATGCTGTCGCAACTTTGTTTACTTCCGGTGTGCGTTGACACAAACCGGCACGTGCCTGCAGTCAGTTAGGCAGAAGCGACCGAGACGGTAGTGAAAGTTGGAGAGAGCTGAGCTGGATTGTTTTGGCGGAAAGTTTCTGTTTAAGGCGAGAAACTACAGGTGAATAGGGTAAAAATCTTAAATAATAGGTATCACCATGAAACTTTCTCAGTTGATTACTCATGTTTAGATGAGAAAAAAATGTATTACAAGTTTTTTTGTATTTTGATGTTTGAATATGCAAATGATGCATTATCTCATTAAATATGGGCTAATTTGCATAATGTTCAAAAGAAAAAATCTGATCATGGGATAAAGCCAGGTTAAAAATTCCTTTTCCCTTTTGTTGGTATATTAGATGGGGAAAAAATTACAGAGGGATTTATGGATATCTACTTTAGTTTTCCTGTAAATCAGAAAAGACTGTCAATAGCCTTAAAAAAACGATTTTCGCCATGTTTTTGGGGATATAATGTTAGGCCTATATAATTCAGGCTAGGAATAATATATTTACAAATCCCTCTGTAAATGTCTTCATAATATAGTTGGGTACAAGACTGGAAAGTTTGGTGTATATATATGTTGAACTGAAGTGGAGATTTTTCCCTTGGAGTATGACAAAAATCTCATTTTGAGAAAATCGCATTTAAAGATTCCAGGAAGTATCAAGCCATACCACGTGATGCGTCTGAACGAATCACGTTATCAGAAACCACCGCAAACCAATGAGATTGCGTCTTTAGGTTTAAAGCCCCGTTTTTGCTAACATCATTGGTTACTGCTGGAAAGGAAATGTCCTTATTTGGAGAACATAGCGTTGTGTGGGAGAAACATAGCTTTTCAACCATACCAAACATGTAAGGCATCAGAAAGCCGATATACTGCACGTTACGTTAGAATGCTAACTTTCCAGGAAACCTAGGAGAATGCTGACGCCGCTAACAGACAAAATGTGAATAAATATACACATTAATGTATAATAAGGATATTTTCGTTATGCTAGTATGAAAGATTACATGTTTAGGGAGTGAACTAGCTCAAAATCTCAAAATTGACCACTGCTGAAAAAAACAATGTTCTTGCCTGCCGTGTCTCGCCTTAAGAGGCAAAATGACGGAACAATCGACAAATCTGAAGTTGTATGTAGCATTTGTCAAGCTGAATTTAGCGGTCACTGAAGCAACTCGCCTTTAAGTTATCACCTTAATGCAAAGCACCCGGCAGAAAGCAACCCCAGGTTAGATGGTCGCCAACCCACACTATTCTTACGATTTACCATTGTGTTTCGCATATTCCTTGCTTGACGGCGAGAGAGCAAGAAAAATATACCATTAAACAACAGTGTCTAAAATACACGCTGTCTGAAGTGATTACTCGTTAATGTATAGGATTCGACGGACGTCAGTAACGTTGCATTAGTGCTGTTTTTGTGCGTTATCATTGGAGTGGATATGCTTTCCTGTGGACAGCTACCAACTCAAACGACTGCCCAGGAATGATTGGTGCTATTTATGTTGATAATAGATTGCAGCCACAGATTTAATTCATTATTTAAATTATTCTAATCATTATATTGATATATTTGAACCTATTTGTTTGCATGTCTGAAGCATCACCTATTTTAATTAGGCCTAGCTGAGTGGTCTTGTTTGCATGTTCCATCACCTGTTTTGAGTAGCCTACATGCTATCCTTTGGGTCCTGACTTGCCTAGGCTTACTGCAATTCAGTTCTCTGTGTGTATTTATGTTGTTTTTGGGTGCACAACCCTAATTTTGATGCCCAATATTTGCTTATTTCTATAGGCGCACGCGTGCCACCGTGATTTCAAATCAAGTAACACAGCCAAAATTCCAGTCGCATGTGCGACAAGATCAGTCGCAGTGTCAAGCCCTGAAGTTGTATGTAGCATTTGTCAAGCTGAATTAAGCGGTCACTGAAGCAACTCGTCTTTAAGTTATCACCTTAATGCAAAGCACCCGACAGAAAGCAACCCCAGGTTAGATGGTCGCCAACCCACATTCCACAACGTTTCTAGGAATATAACTAGACCAGTCCGTAAAAAGGTTACCAAAGCTGTGTCAGTTTGGGTTGCCGGTGACTGTCGCCCCTTCAGCATAGTTGAAGATGGTGGGCTGACTGAGGTGGCATATAATCTTTGCTTGACGCCGAAAAAAAATACCATTAAACAACAGTGTCTAAAATACACGCTGTCTGAAGTGATTACTCGTAAATGTATAAGATTAGACGGACATCAGTAAAGTTGCATTAGTGCTGTTTTTGTGCGTTATCATTGGAGTGGACATGCTTTTCTGTGGAGAGCTACCAACTCAAACTACTGTCCAGGAATGCTTGGTGCTATTTATGTTGATAATAGATTGCAGACACAGATTTAATTCATTATTTAAATTATTTGTCTCATTATATTGACCTATTTGAACCTATTTGTTTGCATGTCTGAAGCATCACCTATTTTAATTAGGCCTAGCTGAGTGGTCTTGTTTGCATGTTCCATCACTTGTTTTGAGTAGGCTACATGCTATCTTTGGGGTCTTTTCTGATTGTATTTCCTTGCTTGTTTGCTGTGCACAAATAGGCCAAATAGGGTTTTATGTTCTTTTCTGGTGCACAATACAATTCTGATGCAATATCTAGAGTTAGATTTTCTTTTATTTATTTCTAGGCTTCCACCTGTGGCAGGTGCTGATGTTGCTTTTTCTCACACATAACAATCGCTTATTAATTAGAATAAATGGATTATAGATTCAATTAGCATAATGGAATATAGATTTGCTAAAATAAGCGGGTGTCTGTTGGGCCCCGACCTGTTACAAATAGAAAAAGTTGGGCCTCGGAGTCAAAAAGGTTGGGAACCCCTGCTTAAGAACACTCTAGAACACCATCTTAAGAACACTCTAGAACACCATCTTAAGCACAGTCTACTTGATGAGACTTTACTTAAGCAATAAGGTACGAGAGGCAGTACTGTATCGTCAATAACGTACTGTTCGATGGTGTTGTTAGGCCCGTCACGTAGCTAACCGTTTGGTTACAACCTTAGTCTGATATTTCCCGGCAGTAAATAGTTAATAATAATAATAATAATAATTGCTAATAATAATTAACTCTGACATCAGGATATTTTCCAATATCTCATCAAGACATTGACCATCTAACCATCTCTTAAAAAGCCAAGCTTTGGCTCTGATTACTAATTACAGACCAGTCTTCCAGTCAGGCTTCAGAGCTCTACATTTTTTATATCTCTTTTTTGTTTTTTAATTATTATTTAGATTTTTTCAGCCACCATTTTGAAATCACACTTTTCTAGAACATTTGTCTTGCTTAAAAAATAAAAATATAATTAATGATGAATATGATTTGTTTATTATTTATTCACTTATGGCTATTAAGTTCTTATTTCATCACACTCAGTAGGCTAACCCTAACCCACTCCAAACCCACTGAAACAGAACTTAAACAAGTCACACACACACACCTCTCTATCTCCAGATCAGAACTTCAACAAGTCACACACACCCCTCTATCAAACCCACTGAAACAGAACTTAAACAAGTCACACACAAACCTTTCTATCTCCAGATCAGAACTTAAACACGTCACACATAGGCCTACACTCTATCTCAAGAGGGCACATTTCGTGACATTTCTAAAGGTTGCAAAAGCCTGGAGTTGAAAAGACATCAAATCTATAAGTCAATTAATGATGGCATCAAACTAATCCTCAACAGGCCTATTAGACCCTGCCACTTCATCATTAATTGACCATTTAACAAAGCTCTTAGTGCATCATTATGAAGTACTTACTTTCCAGAAGACAATCGTTGTGTTCCTGCTCATCCTCCTCTTTCTTCACTTTTACCTCCACTGTCTGTAGTGTTTCATTATAAGTGGAGCTTAGTGACTCTGTGCAGTCTGATTCAGTTTTACAGTGAAGATCTGCAATGGGCTTTTCTTCTTCATCTTGGCATGTAATCATGTGTCGATATTCCTCTTCTTTTATGTCCTCTTCTTTCACAATCAGGCTCAGGGGTACCTGGTGTGTTTCATCACAGCCAGAGCTCAACGGTAGTCCCAGATTCATGTTAAAAAAAGAACCAGAGATGATCCCGTCCAGAGTTCCCTTATATGGTCAGGGGAACGCCACAAAGGAAAAAAAGCAATGGCTTTCAAGATCGGGGTTTCTTCCTTCTTTGTAAAAGTTCCATAGATCGACTAGCACGTCACATTTTGCTCGGAGGAATTCACTTCTATATTGTTGCAGTAAGTTAGCACATAAAGATCAGTTAGGTTAGAGTTTACGTGAAGCAGTGTTCATCACAGCAAAATATGAGGACGAAATTACCTTTACAGAAGAAACAACGGCAACACGATAGACTTTTCACGTGGACTCCTCTCTAATGTTCTTACTTGTGAACTCCCAAAAGTTGGTAAACCAACCAGAAAACTTTGCATTACTGCCACTGTCTGGACAGGAGTGTGACTACAGTACGCTCTCTCGTTTAACTACACAGATAGACCGAACTGAAGATTCCTGCAGTCACATTTTTCTGTAATTAACCTAACATGTCTTTATATGCTAACTTATTTAAAGTACGTTTTAGTCACAGTATCATTACATCTTAGCCGTCTTCGTTAGATCCCACAGTAGCCTTAGATCGCACAGTATTATAACATCTTACCAATCTCCCTTAGCTCGTAGCCTACTCGAATGTAGCAGCCCTAGGCAAGTGAGAGATACGGACCGTAACGATAAGAAGTGAACTCCTCCTTGCTAAATGTGACGGTTATTTATTTAATGCAATGTTGCTCTCTGGAACTTTTACAAAGAAGAAAACTGAGATTCTAAACCATTGTACTTTTTTCTTTGTGGATTTCCCAGATTATATAGTAAACTGTGGATGGGGCCATCTGTGGTCCGTTGCATGAACATGAATGAAAATGAACATGAATCTTGGACTGCCGTTGAGCTCTTGCTGTGATGAAACACACCAGGTACCTCTGAGACCGAGAGTGAAAGAAGATAACTTAAATGACGAGGGTGTTATTCCACCAAGTACTAAGTCATGTTTTGCTAGGGGTTCAAATACTTATTTTCTGCATCAAATGCAAATAAAGTCATGAATGTTATATTTCGATGGTGATATGATATACCCATATGCTTTCTGACTGTTAATATACAGCTACCATTACAATTACAGATCACACATTTCTTTGCAAGTGGCTAAACTTGCGAAATCGGCAAGGATTCAAATATGTATTTTCCCCACTGTATGTTATTCTCTACAAGTGGACATACGTTGTGGGAAATACCTTTTTTTTCATTTAAATGTAGTCTTCTGTGTTTACCCTCATCTGCAGAGGTCAAGGGTCATTGAGTATAAATGCAGTCTTACGTGTGTTTCATCTGCAGAGGTCAAGGGTCATTGAGTATAAATGTAGTCTTCTGTGTGTTTCATCTGCAGAGGTCAAGGGTCATTGATGATATATAACACAGCTAACTGATATGTTTTTCTCTACACTGTCTATGCATGTTATGTAACCTTCCTGCCATTAAAGATACAGAATAAAATGGAATGTGAAGAAACCAAGCATTTGTTCACAATCACACACACACACAAACACACATTGTATTGATGTGGTGTGACTCCTGCAGGCAATCTACAGGTACTGCAGGTATTAAATATGACACGTCAGCAAAGGGGGGTAAGACTCAGATGCTTCTTGCTGTGCATGCTGGGAGTCGGAGGCATGCCAGGAGGCTTCTTCTTCTCTCTCTCTCTCTCTCCCTTCCTCCCTCTCTCTTCCTCTCTTTCCCTCCCTCTCATTTCCTCTCTCCCTCTCTCATTTCCTCTCTCCCTCTCTCTCTCTCTCCCTCTCATTTCCTCTCTCCCTCTCTCATTTCCTATCTATCCCTCTCATCCTCCCTCTTTCTCTCTCTCTCTCCTTCACTGGCTCGTTCTCTCTCTAAATCCCCCTCCATTACTTTCTCTCCCTCTCCTTCCCTCGGGAATTTAGCAAAAGATAGCCTTTAACACTTAATAGCAGTCGTAAATAAGCCAGATTGGAGTGCACCCATGTTCTATAGGGCTGAATTTGTGAGAGATTGTATGGTTCTACACATTGCATAATAACCATTCATGGCTTAAATTAAAGAAGACACTTAGGCCATCAAATGCAATCAGTTAAAGTGTTTTATTATGTCATTTTAGTTTACATTTCAGAGTAGCAAAACTTAAACATTTTTCAGATAAAAACATTAAACGCCTAGTGTTTTTTTATGTTGCAGTGTAGAACTGGGTTTTGAATGTCATTGGAAACTAACAATAACATTTCCTGATGTACCAACATCTTGACTGTGTGTGTAAAAATTTGAAGTAGATTGACAAAAGTTTACAAGTGTTACACATCAGTTTCCATATGATGTTTTTAGACGTCTCCAAGGTTCTAAGAACCTCTCCAACCTCACCAAATGCAAAAGCAGGTACCTGTCACTGTATATCAGTGGCAGCTGGTGGTTTTTAAAGTGAGGGAGGAAGGACTGCGCGCAAGGCTGCCATTGGCCTGCCTATTTTGTCGGTGGCATAAGGATGTGAGATACAAATTGTTTCAGGGCGTTTTTGTGAACTACAGTACAAAATAGCAGTCAGGGACAGTGGCGGCTGGTGACATTTTTTTGAGGGGGGGCGCAGTTCGGCGGCGCGGTTTAAATAGCACTCCACAATGAGAAGAAAACAGGTTTTTAGTAAACCATTTGTTACTGAGGTTAAAAGACTGCATATTTCTGCTTTCACTACATGGCACTGCATGAGATGGTACATATGGGTGTGGTCTGCAATGGGAATAGGGACCAATCCGCACTGCACTGGATTACATCAATATGAATGATTGTTACACTATAACAATTACACATAACCAATATTATTAAGACACATATCATAGTGGACATTACACTAAGCAACATAGGTCTCATTCGTATTATATTTACAGTATGAGCTGTATGAACTCATCCTTATTACATATGTCAATATAAGATCACCTATAAGAGAACATGCTAATGGTTACTATTATGCTAATCGCAAATCGCTGCTAATAGCAATGTAATCCCACTACTAACTTCATGAAACACACTTACTTTTATCAGGTACGCACACAATGCCTCACATACGAATTGAAACAATGATGAATGGAAAACTAGGCACTCAGTATGTTTAACAACTTAACTATTACTGCCACTGAATTGGCTAGGAATGAAATGTATCGATATAACTGTTAATCTTAACTGAGGGAGCTACACACGTCACGCCATTACTAACGGAGTCTTTCGTACAATATTCAAAGAAACAAAGCTTTATTTCAAGAACACACACAGTGCTCAACACTATCCAATAACAACTATCAAAAAACTGTAACTTGAAAACGCATTACTCACTGAACAGCCCGCTATCAGCTCCGGTTAGCATTCAGGCTGGAGAAGTACACTACTGCGCTACTTGATCAATAAAAGAGCTTAGCTACTGAAAAGTTACTTGGTTTTGTAAATATCAACGTTACTGCCAACCAAGCTACTGTCAAATGTATCTAGTAGCGTCGCTACAAGCATTACTCACTGAACAGCCCGCTAACCAGCTCCGGTCGAGGTACGTCCTCCCGCGGTCAGTGCTTAAATCCATACATTCTGGTCCCATGTCTATTAGTCTCTTCTTATCGACATCTGATCGACGATTAAAAGGTGTTCCACGAATAGATACTAAGGAGTTTTCAGTCGCCATACTCTCAGATTCCAATTCTCTGCTAGCTATGGTCAGAGCCATGGCTCTGGCTATGGTGCTCCGGTAGATATGTGATATTTAAATGAGATGTGAGGGAATAACAAAAGGTCTCTGATTGGACAGTCCTGTCAGGGTGATATATAAGAAGCCTCGTCATTGGCTGTGGGCGCAAGTGATGTGCGCCCCGGGCTCGAACTGTCATCCGCCAATGAGAAGTTGTCCTTGCTCAAATGTTCCTGCCCCTTTTTTTGGCTCCCATAGACTTCCACTTGGTCGGCGCCCACAGGGAGGCGTGGCTTCTCTCTCAATGATAACGAATGGCAATATATTATATTTGGTCACATTTGAGTGTTTTTTTTTTTTCATGTCAAAACTGTAGGGTGGGCGGTGCCCCAGCGCCCTGTATTGACGCACCGCCACTGGTCAGGTTTAAAATTGATAAAAAGCCACCAGTGTGGCACCATTGTGCTTTGAAAGCTAGTGGGCAGCATGTCTTTGGACTAGACAAGGCCAGAAGGAAAGGATGCAAAACCAATGGGCGGAATAAGGCGCTGATTGCCCAACGAGGATCTGGTTTGAAAAAGACCGCACAAAATGGGGAAAAACACTGTGCGCTAAATGCGGTTTGGCAAAGACGCTGATTGAGCTGCGGTCGCAATGTTAGTAAATCAGTTCCTGAGTGCATTAATGGGGCTTCTTTGGGATGTTGATAGCAGGAAGGAGTTGGCATTTATACCATTCAGTCAGGTGAGAGAATACAGGGGAAGGATCAAGCCTCATACTGTGTGATCTTAAGATTATGTTGCCCCTCTCCAGTATGTATTAACATATGGGTTTTAAGACTTGACATCTGTGAAAATGCTTTTCCACACTGGGCACATTTATAAGGCTTCTCTCCTGTGTGTATTCGCATATGCCTTTGAATATCTCCAAAAACTCTAAATGATTTTCCACACTGGGCACATTTAAGAGGCTTCTCTCCAGTGTGTATTAACATATGGGTTTTAAGACTTGAAATCTGTGAAAATGCTTTTCCACACTGGGCACATTTATGAGGCTTTTCTCCAGTGTGTACTAGCATATGTGTTTTAAGAACACTAATGCGTGAAAATGCTTTTCCACACTGAGCACATTTATGAGGCTTCTCTCCAGTGTGTATTAACATATGGGTTTTAAGAATTGTAATCTGTGAAAACGCTTGTCCACACTGGGCACATATATGAGGCTTCTCTCCAGTGTGTATTCGCATATGCTTTTGAAGATCTGCAACAACTCTAAATGATTTTCCACACTGGGCACATTTATGAGGCTTCTCTCCAGTGTGTATTAGCATATGTGTTTTAAGATGTGAAACGCGTGAAAATGCTTTTCCACACTCTGCACATTTATGAGGCTTCTCTCCAGTGTGTGTTAGCATATGTGTTTTAAGATGTGAAATCTGTGAAAATGCTTTTCCACAATGGGCACATTTATGAGACTTCTCTCCAGTGTGTATTAGTATATGTGTTTTGAGATATCTAATCTTTGAAAATGCTTTTCCACACTCGACACATGCATGAAGCTTCTTTCCAGTGTGTTTTAGTTTATGCCTTTGAAGACTTGAGGAACATGTAAATGCTTTCCCACATTGGGCACATTTATGAAGCTTCTCACCAGAGTTCTGCTTTTGATTAACACTAAGAGTGTGTGTTTCCTGGTGTTCCTCAAGTTCTCTCAGGACCGTGAAACTCTTCCTGCAGACTGTGCAGTGGTAAGGCCTTTCATTGAGTTGCTGGTTGAGTTCATCGTTCTGTCCATGGAGCTTCTGTTGGGTTCCATCTGAATGTTCTGCACCTGAAATAGATTCATATGGATTTAGAATGACAGACAGATGTTCTAGATGCAGCAATTCATTGTTACCCGATGAGGAAATATTCCATTGTTTGAATGTTCTGATACACCTGGAAGAGTTAGATTGGCCATTAAACTTACTTTTCTGGCTCTGCATGGGAGCATGTTTGTGTTTCAACCCCATTCACTAGTAAAACAAAATCAATTTTCTTACTCACATTGACTGTGCGATAGCATTTGGCATACTAACCACACCATTTGGCATACTAAACACACTAATTGGCATAGTAACCACTAGGGGTGTCACAATACCAAAAATTCAGTAATCGATACCAATACCAGTAAAATAACACGATTCTCGATACCAGTTTCGATGCAAATGTAAAAAAAAAAGCCAAATGTCATAAGACATACAAAACATGTGCAATATAGCATAAAATACCATTTGACAACAGTGTCTAAAATAAATGCTGTCTGAAGTGATTACTCGTAAATGTATAGGATTCGACGGACGTCAGTAAAGTTGCATTTTTGCTGTTTTTGTGCGTTATAATTGGAGTGGATAGGCTTTTCTGTGGACAGCTACCAACTCAAACGACTGCCCAGGAATGATTGGTGCTATTTATGTTGATAATAGTTTGCAGCCACAGATTTTATTCATTATTTAATTTATTCTAATCATTATATTGACCTATTTGAACCTATTTGTTAGCATGTCTGAAGCATCAGCTATTTTAATTCTTTTGGGTTTGATTTCCTTGCTTGTTTGCTGTGCACAAATAGGCCTAGGCCTACTGCAATTAAGTTATCTGTGTGTATTTATGTTGTTTTCTGGTGCACAATACAATTTTGATGCAATATCTAGAGTTAGATTTTATTTTGTTCATTTCTAGGCTTCCACCTGTGGCAGGTGCTGATGTTGCTTTTCCTCACACATAACAATCTATTATGAATAAGAGTTAATGGATTATAGATTAAATTAGCCTAATGCAGGAGTTTTCAACTGGTTTTGTCACAGGGAACCCCATTCTGACTAGAAAGTAATTTGCTGCCCACTGCGTGCGTGTTTGTAACCGCAGCCACCACGCCGCCTCCTCCTCCTGCACAGATATTCTGCCTATAATACTTAAATATGTTCAGTTATCAGGGTAGATCACTAACCGCTGCTCCCCAGCGCAAATGTTCCGTCTGTAGCATTTGTCAGTGTAATTTCTTCGATATTCTTCACGATATCCAATAGTAATCTGGACATGTGTTGAAATATCAAAGCGAATTTATATATATATAAAAAAAAAAATCATTGGTGAACTGATCAACATAGGCTCATGTTGCGGGCCCCCTGCAATACCATCGCCGACCACCAGGGGGCCACGGACCCCCTGTTGAAAACCCCTGGCCTAATGAAATATAGATTCGCTAAAATAAGCGGGGTGTCTGTTGGGCCCCGATCTGTTACTAATATGAAAGGTTGGGCCTCGGAGACGAAAAGGTTGGGAACACCCTCTTAAGCACAGTCTACTTGATGAGACCTTACTTAAGCAATAAGGTACTCGAGGCAGAACTGTATCGTCAATAACGTACTGTTCGAGGGTGTACCTTATTGGTTTTATAATATGGTTGCCAGCGACATTATAAATAGTAAGTAAATAGCAAGCTGCCTTTTAGCACAAAATAGTTGTAGCCACCAAACGTTGAGTATCGCATTACTCTAAGTTAGGGATGGGAAGATTCACCGGTTTGCCACGATGCACCGGCATAAAAGTTCACGATACGATGGCCCGGATCAAAAAAGTGTGGACCGGATACAATGTGAGATGAATCGCGATGCATCGGTTCTAACATTTTTGTATCGGTATAATCTCAATACAAGACCAATCATTTTATATTTAGAAAGATTCCACCTCTCTTACTGTTTCTTAAACGCGCTCTCATCTCCACTGCTGTTAATGGCCGCTTCTCGTGAAGTCTATAACTTTTCTAAAATCACTATATGTCTGCAATACCGCTCTCGGCCTCTACACAACTTCGGGGCTCTCACAGGAATAGACAGTGGGATAAGCGACTATTACTTACGGTGTTTTTCGCATGGAAGTCTCTAGAAATCTAGCACCTTATTGAATGAAATTAAAAAGAGTGAAGGTGCAGTTCTTAGACACCAGAATGAACACGCTCACAGTATCGTTCATCAGGCAGTAATACCCTACGTTCAGTTCACTTTCACCAAAATTATGAACGAGTTCATGAACTTTCATTCAATGAATGCGTTCAGACACAACACTGGCGCTTGAACCACGTTTCAAAGACCTGGCTTTCTTGGAAGACCACGGCACCAAGGACATGGTATTTTTAAAGATAATAGCAGAGGTGATGATGGAGGAAGAGGCAAGAATATACTCCATATACCGTAGCTAAACTCTCTATTTGTTACTTGAATTGACCTGTGCCTTCCTTAAATTGGAAAAGGAAATCTAGCAGCTAGTCTCCATTATACTTTTTTCTTCATCCTGATCATGTGGATCAACTCAAAACCTAAAGAAAAACCTTCAAATAGGGCAAATAAGTTAAATTGATTGCGTGAGGCATTTGATCCACATGTTTAGGATGAAGCAAACTGTGTTGTGACTGCCTGGTAGGCCTATAGTTAAAAAAAAACTAAAAAAAAATGACATTTAGAGAACACTTACACACGTACATGTTATATTTTGTCAGATACCTTTTTAATGATTTGTTGTATGACAAATAAATGAATCATTATGAATAATATAAAATTGTATTATTTTGTATCGCACCTTGTTGAATCGCATCGTGTCGAATCGCATCGTGTCGAATCGTACTGCATCGCAATAGGGGTGAATCGTATCGTATCGCATTAGTAGCTGCTTTTATGTATCTTTAATGTATCGGATCGTTGGCAGTGCATCGAGATGTGTATCGCATCTTCCTCAGTGATAAGATGCACATCCCTACTCTAAGTGCATTAGATTTTATTTGATTTTGAAATTACTTACTTTCCACAACACAATCGATGTGTTCCTGCTCATCCTCCTATTTCTTCACTTTTTTTTTTTGATTTTTTTTCAAAGGTGACCTGTTTATGTATTATCTTCAAAAAGTTTGATGGTATGGTCGTGCAAAGGACACAAACACAACTGCCATTGCAACTAGCGGCAGTGCTGCGGTCTGAGAAGGAAACCACACAAAAATGTAAGAAAAGCTTGGTAACACTTTACTTATTATTCCTATATAACTCACAAAAATAAAAAAATCCTTCTCCAAGTTTCCTCTTTAACACAATTCCCTGCCTAACCAAGAGCTACAATGTAGCCGTCCATTCTATCCCTTTAACCTGTAATAGTAACGACTTCATTAACTCAGGCCTAACAACACCCTCGAACAGTACATTATTGACGATACAGTACTGCCTCGAGTACCTTATTGCTTTTATACTACGCTTGCCAGCGACATTATAATAGTAAGTAAATAGGAAGCTGCCTATTAGCACAAAATAGTTGTAGCCACCAAACGTTGTGTATCGTATTAGATTTGATTTTGAAATGACTTACTTTCCAGAAGACAATCGATGTGTTCCTGCTCATCCTCCTCTTTCTTCACTTTAACCTCCACTATCTGTAGTGTTTCATTATGATTGGCGCTTAGTGACTCTGTGCAGTCTGATTCAGTTTTACAGTGAAGATCTGCAATAGGCTTTTCTTCTTCATCTTGGCATGTAATCATGTGTCCATATTCCTCTTCTTTTATGTCCTCTTCCTTCACTATCAGTCTCAGGGGTACATGGTGTGTTTCATCACAGCCAGGACTCAACGGTAGTCCCAGATTCATGTTAAAAAAGAACCAGCGATGATCCCGTCCAGAGATCCCTATATGGTCAGGGGAACACCACAAAGCAAAAAAAAAAAAATAGCTTTCAAGCTTGGGTTTCTTCCTTCTTTGTAAAAGTTCCATATATCGACTGGCACGTCGTATTTTGCACGGAGGAATTCACTTCAATATTGTCGCAGGGGCACACCTCAAAGGAAAAAAACAATAGCTTTCAAGCTCGGGTTTCTTCCTTCTTTGTAAAAGTTCCATAGATCGACTGGCACGTCGTATTTTGCACGGAGGAATTCACTTCAATATTGTCGCAGTAAGTTAGCACATAAAGATCAGTTAGGTTAGTGTTTACGCCAAGCAGTGTGTATCCAGAACGTTCTTACTTGTGAACATACACATAACAACATACACGTAGTACCAGTGTGTATGTTCTTACTTGTGAACATCCGGTAGCTGACAAGCCAACCAGAAACCTATGCATTGCTGCCACTGTCTGGACAGGAGTGTGACTGCAGTACCCTCTCTCGTTCAACTTGCGCATGCGGACTCGCATCAGGCAGCGGCGGACTCACATCAGGCAGGGTCCTCACATTTGGCAGCTACAAACATGTCAGAAGAGTCGTGTGTGTCAATGCATTGGAAAAGCTCCTGGAGTTTCGTCGTTGTTGGTTCAAGAAAAACAGAGTTTCGACGATTTTGTTAAACATTGCTCGACGTCCTGTCAGATGAATAATCACTACACTAAATGAACAAATCTCCGTGTAAGGTACGTTTTAGTCACAGTATCATAACTTAGCCTACATCGTAACCTAGCCATAATACTGAAATGCGATGTGGCAATTTTTGTTATTGTGTTCGTTTTTATTATTTTAATCTATGAAAACAGAGTTTAAAATCCGTTTCCCTTTATGTTCTCCCGACTTTATAGTAAACTCTGGACGGGATAATTTCTGCTCCGTTGCTAACATGAATCTTGGACTGCCGTTGAGCTCTGGCTGTGATGAAGCACAACTGTTACCCCTGATGCTGACAGTGACAGAAAAGGACATAAACAAAGAGGAATATGGACATATGAGAACATGCCAAGATGAAGAAACGCCTGTTGCAGATCTTCACTGTAAAACTGTACGGGACTCCAAAGAGACGATAAGTTGTCGCGGCCGGGAGATACAAACAAACAACCCAATGGAACACCCAAGAGGCTACAGGGATTTCTGGACCGATGAACAGACGCGATTCATGCTCAATCAACTAAAGGAGATGAAAATCTAAAAGTTATTGGATGGGAGGGTGACCAGAAATGGCGAAATATCTAAGGTGGCACTGAAGATGGTGGAAGCCGGCTTTCCAGCCAGGACCCATGAATAGGTCATGTTTCGCTGGCAGGATTTGAAGAAGGCGTACCTCAAGGCTAAACGGGACAATGGGGGAAGTGGCCGTGGTAGCACTATGTCCCCGTTCTACAATGTCCTTGATGAACTTCTTGTGAGCCTACCCCGGCCCCTAGTCAGGCACAACCGCGTAGTTCCGGGTGTTCAGTTGGCAACTACCATGGGTAAATTAAATTCAGTTGCATCACACTAAAACAAATGCTAGATACCACATGCTAGCTGACCCATAGCGTTTGTGAGACGTGTAACTTAAGCAGTGCTAAATATGCGTTGAAACATGTGAACCTTACCATAACTTGCGAGGAATTAAACCGATGATGAAAACGAGCTACATTCTTAAAACATAAGGCTGGGTCCCACTTGTTAACCCTACCTTTCGAAGCTAACATGGGCGCCAGTAGATTTTCCACCTAACTTGCAAGGAATTCAATTTAGGATGCAAGCTAGTTAAAAACGTAATAACGTGTACTTTGATCATGAACGTTTTGTGCTGTACCATCTTATAGATACTACAATGGACCCGGAGGAGACTGAGACTACGCTGCTGGGAGGCTCACCTGGATCCTCCACACCTAGGGCGACTCCATCTGGCACTCCTCCACCTTCAAGAACTCCACTGTCTACTACAACTACAGCTGATCTACCTGGTAAGTTCTGCAATATTATAATAATAATTATAACATAACATATGGGCATCACAAAGAATCTTCATGCGATGCATCCACTCATCCTGTGTAGTCTCACAAACAGCTGATGTCAAGGCTGTTGGAATAGAATAGAATAGAAAAGCCTTTATTTAAGCCTTATTTATTTAAGCCATACAACGAAATGTGGAGTGCTCTCTTGTTGGTGCGACAAGAGACAACATATAACACAACAACAACATATAACTCAACAATATTACAACTATCTAAAAACAGTAGGAATAGCTTAAAGATATATATAAATATTAAGAGTACAACAAAAGTGCCGTGGAATAGATTAAAGTACTTTGCTGAGAAACAATATATACATCAAGAGTACACAGAATAATAAATACAGAACATACAGAGATGGTATGTGTTGCCAGGGCCGTGTCTAACGAATGGGCTGACCGGGCTGCAGCCCCGGGCCTCGCCACCAGGGGGGCCTCAGGTCGCCCGATGCCTAGTGAGTCAACGGCACCGCACCGCGCATAACATTAGAAACATTCAGAGTGAAACAAATTATAATGCGCGAAAATGTCCTGTCAAAGAAAGCACGAGAGTGGGGCCAAAAGACTGGTCCGTTGACCGTGACCTTCAAATCGCAAAAGCCCTCAAGTGCAAAGTAAGACTGAAGAAGATTAATTCACATTTCTAAACTTTGCTTTGGTTCGCACCACATCATCAAGACAGGGATAAACGCTTTTAATAACGCGTTTTCAAATACGATGATGCAGGTAACAAGCCAGGCTTCCCGGTTCCATCTAAATAGGCCTAATAAAACGTAAATTCTTTCAGCAATTGAAGATGTATGAGTTCTTATCCTCACGCATATCGCTGCAGATTAGGCTAATTCATTGAAAATTATAGACAAATTATGTGCAAGCCAGTTAGACATAGCTAAGTGAAATGTTTTAGCTTAGCTATAGAATATTCCATTTTCGTAGTCATGGTCAAATATTAGTGTAGAGGTTTTCACTGAAGTTTTTTGTCAGATCAGCAGGACTAAATAGGTTCTACACTCAGTCCAGTTTGTGAGGTATTGCGCAATCTGAGATGAAGCCTGTCTGTTTGAACAGGACATGTGCAAATTCAGCGATTGTGATTATAAAACTGCTCGAAATGATTGGAATCATGCAGAAAATACATTTATATCACAGACCAGTAGAAAATATTTATTTCCTTTGATCGTTATTTTTTTTTTACTTTAATGATGACATGTGAAGCTCTGCCTCCCCTGACCGCACGTCGGTGCTCTCGCATAGAAACGTGGGCGCGGAGCCAAGCTGTTGCTTCACTAATAGGCATATGCTTAATCAATTCGTTATTTCATTCCCTGGCTATTTAGCCTTGTTTTTGCTTTTGAATGAATGGAAATATGTATACATTTGCATTATTGGTTTATTATTGTCTACAGTGTAGTCTACTACATACATACATTTTATCCTTGGCTTTAAACTGATCATATTTATAGAGTGGTTCTGTGGACTTTAAAACACTGATGTGACAGTGCACCTGGCGTGGGTTTGTGTGCGTGTCACGATGTGCGTAGGGGCGATATAGGGGCCTCATCCTGGTAATTAGCCCCAGGCCTCAAAATGTCTTAATCCGGCCCTGTGTGTTGCTACCACGTGCCTTATCGGCAGCTGAATTTATACCTGCTGTTTCTTCAGGGACAAGGACCCAGCAGCGATCAAGGCAAAGGAGAGACGTGGATGTGCTTGTGAACCAGATGCAAGTCATGTATCAAGAATGGATGGAGGACATGGAAAGAAGTGAGGCTCGGGAGGAACGGTTGATCGCCAGCATCCTCCAGAGCACTGACCGTATGGTTGAGAAGCTGATGCAGAGAATAGATAACATTCTAGCTCAACCAAACACATTCTCACCGCCACCACCACAACCACATCATCATCAACCAGTGCTGCCACCACTACCACATAATCATCAACATCATCATCATCATCAACAGCCGTCACCACAACATCATCAACAACCACCGGCATCACCGCAAGATGAGGATATTGGTTACTTTTCTTAATATTTCTTATAAATAAAACACTTAACCAAAACTTCTGTGAGTTTCTTTATTTGTGGAATGAAACACACGTGAACTGTACAAGAATTGTATCAAACTGTATAATAACTGTCATTTATTTAATGAATACCAAGACGTCTAAAGGTATGGTCGGCGCAAGGGGAAGTTTGCACTCAGGTAATAAGGGCGGCTCTGATCCTCTGTGCATTTGTGTTGTCTGCGTGATTGTTGGCAAGGACACCTGGCTGTAGGTCCGATGCAAGTGTGTCCGCTTCCACTGACCAGTTAGGAACCACAACTTCCTTCTCATTCTCACAGAAATTGTGCAACGCATTGAGTGTAAATGTAGTCTTCTGTCTGTTTGCCCTCATCTGCAGAGGTATGAAAAAAACTACAAACCCCAGAAATAACAGCACTCTGTTATGTGTTTCTCTACGCTGTCTATGCATGTTATGTACACCTTCCTGCCAACAAAGATACAGAATAAAGTGGAATGTGAAGAAACCAAGCATTTGATTATTTTACTCTATTTCACCTTGTAGTGAAATTGTAGGGCAACACAAATATTCTACATTCATTCACATTACCTCTGTTATTTACCAGAAACGTTTATCCCAAACAACTTCCTGTACAGGTGGGGTGTGACATCGCCGTAGTTACCACAGGGTGACGGTTCATTTGCCTGACATCGCCATAGTTACCACAGGGTGAAGATTCATTTGACTGACATCGCCGTAGTTACCACAGGGTGACGGTTCATTTGACTGACATCATTGCAGTTAGCACAGGGTGAAGGTTCATTTAATGTAAGTCTTCCAGATGAAGGTTACTTACCATCAGACACATGGGTTTACTGACATGTTGTTCTCAAATCATATTTTTTGTTAAAAGGTTAAATATCCACGCATTGTACTTTCACTGCAAAAATGTCGAACGTGCAACATTTCGGCCCTCAAGTCATCATCATTAAATATATATCAGCTATCTGACTTTCTAAACTTCATCTGCATCATTTTTGGAGCAATTGCAGTGTCCCCTTACCCTTCCTGTGTCCAGCACCTGGTGAGTGTCCCCTCACCCTTCCTGTGTCCAGCACCTGGTGAGTGTCCCCTTACCCTTCCTGTGTCCAGCACCTGGTGAGTGTCCCCTTACCCTTCCTGTGTCCAGCACCTGGTGAGTGTCCCCTTACCCTTCCTGTGTCCAGCACCTGGTGAGTGTCCCCTTACCCTTCCTGTGTCCAGCACCTGGTGAGTGTCCCCTTACCCTTCCTGTGTCCAGCACCTGGTGAGTGTCCCCTTACCCTTCCTGTGTCCAGCACCTGGTGAGTGTCCCCTTACCCTTCCTGTGTCCAGCACCTGGTGAGTGTCCCCTTACCCTCTTACTTAGAGCCTTGCATCTGCATCAAATGAATGATATATAAAAAACTTCTCTAATTGGTTGTGAAAGGTCAGGCGGGGTCAGTGGCCTTCTCTGATTGGTTGTGAAAGGTCAAGCATGGCACACACACTTCCTCTCTCTCCTTCTCTCTCTCCCTCCCTCTGCTCCCTCTCTCTCTAACTTTCCGGAAAGTTTCCATGGGAAGTTAAGCTCGGGAATTTTGCATTTTTTGGCAAAAGATAACGCTTAGCCTGGATGCCAGACCGAATTTCGCCCCGCCCACAACATTGAGATATATAACGCTTAATAGCAGTCGTAAATTAGCCAGATTGGAGTGCACCCATGTTCTATACGGCTGAATTTGTGAGAAATTGTATGGTTCTACACATTGCATAATAACCATTCATGGCTTAAATTAAAGAAGACGCTTGGGCCATCAAATGCAATCAGTTAAAGAGTTTTATTATGTCATTTTAGTTTCAGAGCAGCAAAACTTAAACATTTGTCAGAAAAAAACATTAAACGCCTAGTGTTTTTTTATGTTGCAGTGTAGAACTGGGTTTTGAATGTCATTTGAAACTAACAATAACATTTCCTAATGCACCAACATCTTGATCGTGTGTGTAAAAATTTGAAGCAGATTGACAAAAGTTTACAAGTGTTACACATCAGTTTCCATATGGTGTCTTGAGACGTCTCAAAGGTTCTCAGAACCTCTCCAACCTCACCAAATACAAAAGCAGGTACTTGCCACTGTATATCAGGGGCAACTGGTGGTTTTTAAAGTGAGGGAGGAAGGACTGCGGGTTAGGTTGCCATTGGCCTGCCTATTCTGTTGGTGGCATAAGGATGTGAGATACAAATTGTTTCAGGGCGTTTTTGTGAACTACAGTACAAAATAGCAGGCAGGGGAAAAAATTGATACAAAGCCACCAGTGTGGCACCATTGGGCTTTGAAAGCTGGTGGGCAGCATGTCTTTGGACTATACAAGGCCAGAAGGAAAGGATGCAAAGCCAATGGGCGGAATAAGGCGCTGATTGCCCAACGAGGATCTGGTTTGAAAAATACCGCACAAAATGGGGAAAATCACTGTATGCTAAATGTGGTTTGGCAAAGATGGTCTATGGCTTTGGTCGCAATGTTGGTAAAGCAGTTCCTGAGTGCATTAATGGGGCTTCTTTGGGATGTTGATAGCAGGAAGGAGTTGGCATTTATACCATTCAGTCAGGTGAGAGAATACAGGGGAAAGATCAAGCCTTATACTGTGTGATCTTAAGATTATGTCGCCCCTCTCCAGTGTGTGGTTAGTATATGGGTTTTAAGTTTTGAGGAGGTTCTAAAGGCTTTTTCACACTGGGCACATTTATGAGGCTTCTCTCCAGTGTGTATTAACATATGGGTTTTAAGACTTGAAATCTGTGAAAATGCTTTTCCACACTGGGCACATTTGTAAGGCTTCTCTCCAGTGTGTATTCGCATATGCCTTTGAAGATCTCCAAAAAGTCTAAATGATTTTCCACACTGGGCACATATATGAGGCTTCTCTCCAGTGTGTATTAGCATATGTGTTTTAAGATTTGAAATGCATGAAAATGTTTTTTCACACTGGGCACATCTATGAAGCGTCTCTCCACTGTGTAATAACATATGGGTTTTAAGACATGAAGTCTGTGAAAATGCTTGTCCACACTGGGCACATTTATGAGGCTTCTCTCCAGTGTGTATTCGCATATGCCTTTGAAGGTCTGAAATAGGTGAAAATGCTTTTCCACACTGGGCACATTTATGAGGCTTATCTCCAGTGTGTATTAACATATGGGTTTTAAGACTTGAAATCTGTGAAAATGCTTTTCCACACTGGACACATATGTAAGGCTTCTCTCCAGTGTGTATTCGCATATGCCTTTGAAGATCTCCAAAAAATCTAAATGATTTTCCACACTGGGCACATTTATGAGGCTTCTCTCCAGTGTGTATTAGCATATGTGTTTTAAGATGTGAAATGCATGAAAATGGTTTTTCACACTGGGCACATCTATGAAGCTTCTCTCCACTGTGTATTAACATATGGGTTTTAAGACTTGAAGTCTGTGAAAATGCTTTTCCACACTGGGCACATATATGAGGCTTTTCTCCAGTGTGTACTAGTATATGCCTTTGAAGACTTGAAGAAAATGGAAATTCTTTCCCACATTGGACACATTTATGAAGCTTCTCACCAGTGTTATGCTTTTGATTAGCACTAAGAGTGTGTGTTTCCTGGTGTTCCTCGAGTTCTCTCAGGACCGTGAAACTCTTCCTGCAGACTGTGCAGTGGTAAGGCCATTCATTGAGTTGCTGGTTGAGTTCATCATTCTGTCCATGGAGCTTCTGTTGGGTTCCATCTGAATGTTCTGCACCTGAAAGAGATTCATATAGATTTTGAAAGACAGACAGATGTTCTAGATGCAGCAATTCATTTTTTCCCGATGAGGAAATATTCCATAGTTTGGATGTTCTGATACACCTGGAAGAGTTAGATTGGTCATTACACTTGCTTTTCTGGCTCTGCATGGGAGCATGTTTGTGTTTCAACCTCCTTCACTAGTAAAACAAAATCAATTTTCTTACAGATTGACTGTGCGCTAGCATTTGGCATACTTACCACACCATTTGGCATAGTAACCACACTAATTGGCATAGTAACCACATCAATTTGGCACAGTAACCACATCAATCCTCTGATTGGTCTTGCCACTACTTATAGCAACTGTGTGCAGACATTTTTATATTTTTTAGTTTTTTTTTGTTTATGTATTATCTTTAAAATGTTTGATGGTATGGTCGTGCAAAGGACACGGACACAAACACAACTTTCCAACTAGCGGCAGTGATGCAGTCTGAGAAGGAAACCCCACAAAAATGTAAGAAAAGCTTGGTAACACTTTACTTATTATTCCTATATAATTCACAAAAATAAAAAATCCTTCTCCACATTTCCTCTTCAATTCCCTGCCTGACCAAGAGCCACAATGTAGCCGTCCACTCTATCCCTTTAACCTGTAATAGAAACGACTTCATTAACTTAAAAAAAAGATTAACAACCTTCTTTCCACTCCCAGTCCCCCTTACTGACTACACCAGAAACACCCATGTGACCTGGGGTATTCCCAGAATCCTTCACCACTACTGATATCCCAAAATATACCTCCCTGATCTTCTCATCAAATCCTCAACATGCCTATTAGACAAACATTAACTTCATTAACAACTAACCGAGAAAAATGAAGACATATACAAAGTTGTGTAGATTAAGTTGTGTGCTTAATTCACATACAATATTTCCTACTAACAGGCTCCCGAGACGCCGCCATCTTGGTTCGATTTTGAATCTACCGTTATTTTGAGTGCGCACTGATATGGAACGCTCAGGTAAATGTAAAAAGGTGGTACAGTACATTATGGCTCAATACAGTACACCCCGTGTCTCACTCTCAACCAATCAGAATGCTTGATTTCATCTACCTGTATTATAATTAGGGATGCTCCGATCTGATCGGCGCCGATCGTAATCGGCAGATATCCCCCTTATCGTTATCGATCGGAGTTCTCAAAACGGACGATCAAACCGATCCGATCAGATTACTTAAAATCTGCGAGAACTACTATCAGAGACGTTTCAATAAAACGTTAGAGACAGGCATTTCAGGCCGCTACTGGTAGAAAATGATTATTTAAAAAAAAGAAGCTTGTGATTGGCTGTGTCTCCATGTTATGAAATTTCATTGGCCCCCGTTGTCGGTGGCGGGTAGGTCAAAGTCAAAATCGAAAGTCGAGACAAAATGGCTTCGCCGGTCTCGCAATTTTACAAGGTGTCGGAGAAAGATAATACGTTTGCAATTTGCAACGCCTGCTCCAAAGCAGTTCCCCGTGGAGGCAGATTAAATGGCATCACGGAGAAAGTTAAAGAGAAACTGTCATCTGGAGAGTTTAAAATGATACTAAACGAAGGGAAATCTACTGTATGGAGATATTTCTGCTAAGTAGACGATGCAGATTCTTATTAGGCTGTTGGATATGTCGGCGTGCTAAAAGATCTTCAATGGTAAGACTTGTCTGTTGTGCCTCCGTTGATGTAGCATAAAACGTGAGTTTTATTAAAAGCATACCGTGTGTAATGTGTAGCTATTTCATTCCGTTTGTTAACATTTCCTGCTGCCTGTCTCTGAACGTAGTTGGAGATTGCAGGGGAGTACAATGCTCCACGGCCGAAGTAGATTACATGTTTTTAACTTCGGGGTTAAGTCCCTTTCCTTTACGTCTGCTGCTGGTTAGTAAACAGACAGCAGAAAAGGTTAACAAACGGGATGAAATAGCTACACACGCTATGCTTTAATAAAACTCACATACTGGTTAACACTTGTTACAGCACATTAATGTTTGTCGCTACATCCAAATTATGCGTCACCGTTGTCCCTCCTTTTAAAGGAGCCGCACCATTTTACTTCACGTTCTCGCAATGTGAACCATTTAATTTAAATATGCTTATTGGCCTTATTGTGTACGCTTGTGCGTTTAACAGCGCTTGTTTGTGAGAGAGAGCATTTAACTGTTGATGCCCCAGTTTAATAAAGCCAGGATATTCTTTAAAAAACGAACGTCAATGTGGCATTAGTACTATGAGTGAACAGTTGAGAAATTGATTACGTCGGGCTCGGTTCGGATTTTTTAATGGCAGGTTGACTCCTAAAAATGCTGAGATGCTTATATTTATCAAGGCAAATCTGCCAGTGATGCTGCTTAATCAGAAGTAAGGTTTGAATACTCTACTCTATTCCCGGGAAAGCTACTTTTAAGTTCCAAGAGCGTCTAGACAGTGGCGTGTTGCATATGTGCTTCTATTGTTGTGATATTCATTTAAAGATTTATATTTTTATTATTAATAATATTTATTATTATTTTCACATTTTATAGTAAGTGAGATCTTCTACACTGGAATGTTGCACGTTCCCTGCAATAAAGTTGATGGTTGTCAATTCATGATACTCTCTCCTCTTGTTATTTAAATACTTAAAATACAATACCAATGTTGTTAAGAATAATTAATTTAATAAATGATGCTACACAATAAATAGATTGCTTCAATCGACACCGTGATCGGTGATCGGTTTTATCGGATCGGCAGATACTGATTTCAGTGATCGGTGATCGGCACCAAAAAACCTGATCGGAGCATCTCTAATCATAATTAATATTATGATATGGCAACGATAGTACGAGCATTCCGATTGGCTAATGAGTAGTCATGCCAGCCACGTATTGACCTCCTTGCCAGTCTGATACAGATTCTAATTGCCCTATGACGTCATCTTCAAAATAAGCTAAATTGATAGACATCAAAAGCCATGAGGAAATTCAGAAGCAGCGAAAATGTGTTATTGAGAGTGTCGGTAGTCCCACAAAAGACTTCATTACCCACAATTCCCTTATCACCTAAACTCTCTTATCTACATTTCATTGAGACAGTATTGGCTGAAAACAAGTTGGTAAAACCGTGACTCACTTTACCCCTTAGGCTATAAGCTGCGTTAAACATACATCTTTCTCTCTCTTCACACTGGCTTTGGCCAGGCTCATCTCTGCAATCCTTCCACCGTCAACTGGTGAAGGACAACTTTGTTCTCAACAAAGACAAGACTCTCTCTAAGATTTCTCGTTAGCCAAACACGAACTACTAACTGAGACGAAGTAAGTTTAGCAAAGCAGCTAACAATAGACCTGCTAGCTAACTAACTGCAACGGGAACGAGGCACAACAGAATTCGCGATTCTGCAACATTCCGAGCGATCAATTCCTCCGACCTTAACTGCAGTGAAACAAAGACTTCACAGCAAGGACAACTTTCTCCATCTACGGACAGCATCATCTCTTCTCTGCCTCCTCAGCGTCGGATTCGCCAGCACGACTCTTTCCAAGGGACTGGTAAACATCGACTGGGCAGTTAGCTATTGTAGCTTATTCACAAGCTGGCTAAGCATAGGACTGTTCACATATGCCATTGTTCATGTATTGTATCTGTTAGTTTACCGAACATAACTGTTATATACTTTCATTGTTAGTTGGTAGTTGGCTTCGCCACACCATCTAAGGGTTAATGTTATGATTGTTTCTCATATACATCGGGACTTGCATGCGTTAGGCCTACTAACCATTTCCCTCTTCTAACATGGCATCGTAAGCACACACGTTACATATTTGGCCTTCATATAGCCACACATGCGAAGCACATACTCGAACTTCGCGCTGCACATATAGGCTCGTCCTCTTTCACACCACTCATGTATGTTCACGAACGTGCACACACATGCACGCTGAACTACGGTGGTCAAGACAAAGGGACTCACACACACATATTTTCAGGCGCGCTCCTAACAGCGCAACTCCGAGCTTACAAGCTCGCGCACACACACACTCCCACTCCCTTACACATACATATACTCCTTCAATTCATTAGTTACATACATTTAGCTAGATTACATATTGTGTGTTAATCTCTTATCATTGTGCAAATAAATACTTTGATTTATATATGCTGGTTTATTTAATGTTACACGTTGTCAACCTCTTCTATTCAGAACTCCAATGACCTTCAACCATACTAATAATAAGGTAACTTTGTTTTTAGAGTTCCCAATTGATAGTATAATATATTTTATGAGACTGATATATTTAATGAGCCTGATTTGTGGATTATCAACTTAATTGATCTGCCTTTGTGTTGAATGGTTGATCCCTGTCCAATCGGGTGAGACTACCAACATATTGTTGCTGTTGCAAGGACAGCACCAGTGTGTCTTGGTGGCCCTCGTGAAGACAATATCACAATTCATACACAATTGCACCCACATTCACCCGGCGCCTGCTCGCTGGGTAAGATGCCTACATAATCTGGTACTCCCATATGAGAATGGTACCAATTTCACCTACAAGAGTGATGATGAAGACTAGACTACTATAGTTTGAATCACTTGTGTTGTTACTTTCCTGTAAATTAAAGCCATTTAAGCTGAGCCGTGTTGACCGTTTCTGTTTTTGATTGTGACTTGAAGTTAGCAAGTAATTGGTTGCTAGGCAATGCCCGAAACAAACTGTCGTGGGAAGACTTCAGAGCTGAACAAAACGACATGTTTTCTATTTACAATAACCATTTATTTTCATTTACAAAATGAAAGGAGATAAAAATGCCATAATAAACAACTTACTTACCTTGACCGTTTGGTTACAGCTAGTGATGGGCAAATGAAGCTTTGTGAAGCACTGAACCATTTAGGCACATTGTTTCAAAAATTGGTAAATTACTTGAAGCTTTAGTAACAGTGACCTCTCCTGGTGATAACTAAATTAGACCAGCTAGACAGTGGCAAGAGGCTTAAAAACAATGACAAGTGTGCACGCACCAAATCATCCCAGAACGACCTCTCTTCCTAGATGCTTCCATAATGATGATAAATCAATACAAACATAACTGTCACAGTATGAGAAGAACCGAATACCATGTTGGGCGCTGAAGTTTTTATGCTTTGACGGCGCTACAATTCAGTCTCGAGACAAGGCAACTGACTGGTTCGAGTGTGGTGCTGTGAACCACTCAGGTGGTTCATTCGGAGAAAGAAGCGATTGCTGTTTCGTACGTAATAGGTCACGTGATTTTTCCGTACCAAAGCAACCTTCAAAGCAGTGGTTCAATGGTTGGTTTAGTTAATGGTTTGAAGCACGTTCCGGAGCTTCAGTGTCAGTCTGCCATCACTAGTTACAGCCTCAGTCTGATATTTCCCAGCATGACCTCACTCTCGGTTAGTAAGTAGTTAATAATAATATTAATTGCTAATAATAATTAACTCAGCTGTCTTGATGAGATATTGGAACATATCCTGACGTCAATCATCTAACCATCTCTTAAAAAGCCAAGATTTGGCTCTGATTACTAATTACAGACCAGTCTTCCAGTCAGGCTTCAACGCTCTACATTTTCTATATACATTTTTAGTTTTTCATTATTATTGCAATTTTTTTCAGCCACCATTTTATAATCACACTTTTCTAGAACATTTTTCTTGCTTAAAAAAAGAAATATACAATTAATGATGAAAATGATTAATTTAGTATTATTCATTTATGGTTATCAAGTTTTAATTTTCTCACACTCACTAACTCTAACCCACTTCAAGCCCACTGAAACAAGTCACACACACACACCTCTCTATCTCCAGATCAGAAGTTAAACACGTCACACATACACCTCTCTATGTCCAGAACAGAACTGAAACAAGTCACAGACACCTCTCTATCTCCAGGTCACATTTCGTGACATTTCTAAAGGTTGCAAAAGCCTGGAGTTGAAAAGACATCAAATCTCAATTAATGATGACATCAAACTAATCCTCAACATGCCTAATAAACCCTGCCAGCAGTCTGACGTCATCATTAATTGACCATTGAACAAAGCTCTTAGTGCATCATTATGAAGTACTTACTTTCCAGAAGATAATCGTTGTGTTCCTGCTCATCCTCCTCTTTCTTCACTTTAACCTCCACTGTCTGTAGTGTTTCATTATAAGTGGAGCTTAGTGACTCTGTGAAGTCTGATTCCGTTTTACAGTGAAGATCTGCAATGGGCTTTTCTCCTTCATCTTTGCATGTAATCATGTGTCCATATTCCTCTTCTTTCACTCTCAGTCTCAGGGGTACCTGGTGTGTTTCATCACAGCCCGGACTCCACGGCAGTCCCAGATTCATGCTTAAAAAGAACCAGAGATGATCCCGTCCAGAGTTCCCTATATGGTCAGGGGAACACCACAAAGAGAAAAGCAATGGCTATCAGGCTCGGTTTTCTTCCTTCTTTGTAAAGGTTCCATAGATCGACTGGCACGTCACATTTTGCACGGAGGAATTCACTTCTATATTGTCGCAGTAAGTTTGCACATAAAGATCAGTTAGGTAAATGTTTACCATAGCAAAATGTAAGGGCGATATTACCATAACAGAACCAACAACGGCAACACGGTAGACTTTTCACGTGCAGTCATATAGTGTTCTTACTTGTGAACTCCCAGTAGTTGGTAAACCAACCAGAAAACTTTGCATTACTGCCACTGTCTGGACAGGAGTGTGACTACAGTACGCTCTCTCGTTTAAGTACACAGACCGAGCTGGAGATTCCTGCAGTCACATTTTTCTGTGATAAACACTGCGAGACGCTAACATTAACCTAGCATGTCTTTATATGCTAACTTATTTAAAGTACGTTTTAGTCACAGTATCATTATATCTTAGCCGTCTTCGTTAGATCCCACAGTAGCCTTAGATTATCGCACAGTATTATAACATCGTACCATTCTTCATTAGCTCGTACGCGAATGAAGCAGCCCTAGGCAAGTGAGAGATGCGGAGACCGTGACGATAAGAAGTGAACTCCTCCGCGGTAAATGTGACGGTTATTTATTTAATGCAATGTTGCTCTCTGGAACTTTTACAAAGAAGAAAACTGAGATTCAAAACCATTGTATTTTTTTCTTTGTGGATTTCCCGGACTATATACTAAACTGTGGATGGGGCCATCTGTGGTCCGTTGCATGAACATGAATCTTGGACTGCCGTTGAGCTCTTGCTGTGATGAAACACACCAGGTACCTCTGAGACCGAGAGTGAAAGAAGATAACTTAAATGACGAGGGTGTTATTCCACCAAGTACTAAGTCATGTTTTGCTAGGGGTTCAAATACTTATTTTCTGCATCAAATGCAAATAAAGTCATGAATGTTATATTTTGATGGTGATATACCCATAAGCTTTCTGACTGTTAATATACACACCATTACAATTAAAGATCACACATTTCTTTGCAAGTGGCTAAACTTGCGAAATCGGCAGGGATTCAAATACGTATTTTCCCCACTGTATGTTATTCTCTACAAGTGGACATACGTTGTGGGAAATACCTTTTTTTTTTCATTTAAATGTAGTCTTCTGTGTTTACCCTCATCTACAGAGTTCAAGGGTCATTGAGTATAAATGTAATATTCTGTGTGTTTCATCTGCAGAGGTCAAGGGTCATTGAATATAAATGTAGTCTTCTGTGTGTATCATCTGCAGAGGTAAAGGGTCATTGAGTTTATATAACACAGCTAACTGATATATGTTTTTTTCATAATAGAATAAAATATAAAATATTAATTTGTCATCGCACAAGTGCAACGAAATTGAGGTGGCAGCTCTCAGACTTCAGTGCAATTGAAAAGTAAAAAAACAAAAACAATACAAATATACAATGTAACTATACAAATTTACACTATAAATACTCAGCTTAAGTAAAAACAAGTTTTTTTTTTAAAAAAAACACCCAAGACATATTACACACATACAGGTTAGTTTTGTACATTGTTTAGTGCAATGATAGCTCTAGGATAGAAGCTGTTTCTCAGCTTGTATGTTTTTGCTTTGATGG
Organism: Sprattus sprattus; assembly: GCF_963457725.1. Taxonomy (NCBI): domain Eukaryota; kingdom Metazoa; phylum Chordata; class Actinopteri; order Clupeiformes; family Clupeidae; genus Sprattus; species Sprattus sprattus. Next base: position 1,669,208 of record NC_137920.1, on the reverse strand, counting down.
ACCGAAAGCGCCTCCCTGAGGGCAACAGTTCAAATAGGTGGTGACCAGGGTGTGTTGAGACTCTGAGGATGCTGTGGGCCTTCCTGAGGCAGCGTGTTCCATAGATGTCCTCCAGAGGTGGAAGAGAGCAGCACATGACTCTTTGTGCGGTGTTAATGACCCTCTGGAGTACCTTTCTTTCTGCTGCTGTGCAGCTGGCAAACCACAGCGAGATGCCATAGCTCAGCACTGACTCCACAGAGCAGCGGTAAAAGGACACTAACAGTTCCTGTTTTAATTTATTCTTCCTGAGTAACCTCAGGAAATACAGCCTCTGTTGTGCCTTTTTCAGCAGTGCATTGGTGTTGTGTTTCCAGGAAAAGTCCTCCTCAATGTGAGTGCCCAGGAAGCTGAAGTCAGATACCCTCTTTACTTGCTCCCCATTTATGACAAAAGGCTGTATGTCTGATTTTTTCCTCCTGAAGTCGACTTACAGCTCTTTTGTCTTGGAGGTGTTGAGGACCAGATTGTTCAAGGTGCACCATGTCGACAGACTTTGCACCTCCTCCCTGTATGCAGTCTCATCTCCTCCTGAGATGAGCCCCACCACAGTTGTATCATCTGCAAACTTAATGATGGCATTGCTCGGGTGGGTGGGGGTGCAGTCATGGGTATAGATGGTGGAGAGTAGGGGGCTCAACACGCAGCCCTGTGGGGAGCCGGTGCTGATGCTGAGAGCTGAGGAGAGATGGGATCCTACTCCTACCCTCTGGGAACGGTCTGTCAGGAAGTTTTTGATCCAGAAGCAGATTTGTTGTGAAAGCCCTAAGTCCATCAATTTTGTGACCAGTCTGCTCTACACTGTCTATGCATGTTATGTAACCTTCCTGCCATTAAAGATACAGAATAAAGTGGAATGTGAAGAAACCAAGCATTTGTTCATAATCACACACACACACACACACACATTGTATTGATGTGGTGTGACTCCTGCAGGCAAAATACAGGTACTGCAGGTATTAAATATGACACGTCAGCAAAGGGAGGTTAGACTGTCAGAGGCTTCTTGCTGTGAGTCAGAGGCATGCCAGGATGCTTTTTCGCCCTCTCTCTCCCTCTCTTTATCTCCACCTTCCTCTTTCCCTCTCTTCCTCCCTCTCTCTCCTTCACTGACTCATTCTCTCTCCTCCTTCACTTTCTCTCCCTCTCCCTCCCTCTGGAATTTTGCATTTTTTTTGTTGCAAAAGATAGCCTTTAACGCTTAATAGCAGTCGTAAATAAGCCAGATTGGAGTGCACCCATGTTCTATAGGGCTGAATTTGTGAGGAATTGTATGGTTCTACACATTGCATAATAACCATTCATGGCTTGAACTAAAGAAGACACTTGGGCCATCAAATGCAATCAGTTAAAGTGTTTTATTATGTCATTTTAGTTTACATTTCAGAGTAGCAAAACTTAAACATTTGTCAGAAAAAAACATTAAACACTTAGTGTTTTTTTTATGTTGCAGTGCAGAACTGGGTTTTGAATGTCATAGGAAACTAACAATAACATTTCCTGATGCACCATCATCTTGACAGTGTGTGTACAAATTTGAAGCAGATAGACAAAAGTTTACAGGTGTTACACATCAGTTTCCATATGGTGTCTTTAGACATCTCCAAGGTTCTCAGAACCTCAGGTCTTTGGACTAGACAAGGCCAGAAGGAAAGGATGCAAAGCCAATGGGCGGAATAAGGCGCTGATTGTCCAACGAGGATCTGGTTTGAAAAATACCGCACAAAATAGGGAAAAACACTGTGCGCTAAATGCGGTTTGGCAAAGACGCTGATTGAGCTGCGGTCGCAATGTTAGTAAATCAGTTCCTGAGTGCATTAATGGGGCTTCTTTGGGGTGTTGATAGCAGGAAAGAGTTGGCATTTATACCGTTCAGTCAGGTGAGAGATCAAGCCTTATACTGTGTGATCTTAAGATTATGTTGCTCCTCTCCAGTGTGTATTAACATATGGGTTTTAAGTTTGGAGGAGGTTGTAAAGGCTTTTTCACACTGGGCACATTTATGAGGCTTCTCTCCAGTGTGTATTATCATATGTGTTTTAAGACTTGAAATCTGTGAAAATGCTTTTCCACACTGGGCACATTTATGAGGCTTTTCTCCAGTGTGTACTAGTATATGTGTTTTAAGAACACTAATGCGTGAAAATGCTTTTCCACACTGAGCACATTTATGAGGCTTCTCTCCAGTGTGTATTATCATATGGGTTTTAAGACTTGAATTCTGTGAAAATGCTTGTCCACACTGGGCACATATATGAGGCTTCTCTCCAGTGTGTATTCGCATATGCCTTTGAAGATCTGCAACAACTCTGAAGGATTTTTCACACTGGGCACATTTATGAGGCTTCTCTCCAGTGTGTATTAGCATATGTGTTTTAAGATATGAAACGCATGAAAATGTTTTTTCACACTGGGCACATCTATGAAGCTTCTCTCCACTGTGTATTATCATATGTGTTCTAAGACTTGAAATCTGTGAAAATACTTTTCCACACTGTGCACATTTATGAGGCTTTTCTCCAGTGTGTACTAGCATATGTGTTTTAAGAACAATAATGCGTGAAAATGCTTTTCCACACTGAGCACATTTATGAGGCTTCTCTCCAGTGTGTTTTGACATATGGGTTTTAAGACTTGAAATCTGTGAAAATGCTTTTCCACACTGGGCACATTTATGAGACTTCTCTCCAGTGTGTATTCGCATATGCCTTTGAAGATCTGCAACAACTCTAAATGATTTTCCACACTTGGCACATTTATGAGGCTTCTCTCCAGTGTGTATTAACATATGGGTTTTAAGACTTGAAAGCTGTGAAAATGCTTGTCCACACTGGGCACATCTATGAAGCGTCTCTCCACTGTGTATTAACATATGGGTTTTAAGACTTGAAATCCGTGAAAATGCTTGTCCACACCGGGCACATTTATGAGGCTTCTCTCCAGTGTGTATTAACATATGGGTTTTAAGACTTGAAAGCTGTGAAAATGCTTGTCCACACTGGGCACATTTATAAGGCTTCTCTCCAGTGTGTATACAAATATGCCTTTGAAGATCTGAAATATGTGAAAATGCTTGTCCACACTGGGCACATTTATAAGGCTTCTCTCCAGTGTGTATTCGCATATGCCTTTGAAGACTTGAAATCTGTGAAAATGCTTGTCCACACTGGGCACATTGATGAGGCTTCTCTCCAGTGTGTATTAACATATGGGTTTTAAGACTTGAAATCTGTGAAAATGCTTTTCCACACTGGGCACATTTATGAGGCTTTTCTCCGGTGTGTACTAGTATATGCCTTTGAAGACTTGAAGAAAATGTGAATTCTTTCCCACATTGGACACATTTATGAAGCTTCTCACCAGAGTTCTGCTTTTGATTAACACTAAGAGTGTGTGTTTCCTGGTGTTTCTCGAGTTCTCTCAGGACCGTGAAACCCTTCCTGCAGACTGTGCAGTGGTAAGGCCTTTCATTGAGTTGCTGGTTGAGTTCATCATTCTGTCCATGGAGCTTCTGTTGGGTTCCATCTGAATGTTCTGCACCTGAAAGAGATGCATATAGATTTAGAATGACAGACAGACGTTCTAGATCAGGGGTGCCCACACTTTTCTGAATGGTGTTCTACCTTTTAAGTGTCTGGGTCAGAATGATCTACTAACTACGCACATTATGTGTCTTTTTTAAATTTACAATACCAAAACGAACACACAGTGTCATACGGGCTTTTTCATTTAGGTTTCACACTTAAATGACAAGTTGAATTAATTTAAGATTGAGTTTAATTTCCATACCAACCCTGAATTAACAACAGTAACATCCACAATGGAGGCTACTAATCAGCATGTGATTTCATACACAGTGACATTACATTGCCCATACAATTTAGTAGCCTACATTTATAATAAAAAAAATCCACACATTGAAAAGTAACTTTTTTTTAACACTAGGATTTTCTAGGAACATACATACATAGATAGTGGCATTTGGCCCACAGAACACACTCTCATACTAGAACTCACTGTTCAAACTGAAACTTTTTTTGTAGGCTACTACACAGAGAATCGAGCTACAGCGAAAACTAAAATGCGGCGGTAAAAGGAAAGCAATTGGGCTTGTCTGTAGTAGGCTATTAGATCAGGTATACATTATGGTTGTTATGGTAATGATGTAACAAACTTTTTAGGAACCAGCAGACTGGTCTGTCTACACGTCAATCAGGGGGCACATTATAATATCATTATATGATAGGATGAATGGCTTTTCTGAAAACTCGTTTTTTTCCGTTTTTTATTTAATTTTTTCGTTTTTTTATTTTATTTTTTATTTTTTTGCTCAGTTCTGTGAGCTACTCTCATTCAGATCGCGATCGACATATTGGGCAACCCTTTTCTAGATGCAGCAATTCATTGTTACCCGAGGAAATATTCCGTTGTTTGGATGTTCTAGTACACCTAGAAGAGTTAGATTGGTCATTGAACTTGATTTTCTGGCTCTGCATGGGAGCATGTTTGACTAGTGAAGGGGGTTGAAACACAAACTTAATACATTTTCTTACTCACATTGACTGTGCACTAGCATTTGGCATATTAACCAAACCATTTGGCAAAGTAACCACAATAATTGGCATAGAAACACATCAATTCTCTGATTGGTCTTGCAACTACTTATAGCAACTGTGTGCAGACATTTTTATATTTTTTAGGTTTTTTTCAAAGGTGACCTGTTTATGTATTATCTTCAAAAAGTATGATGGTATGGTCGTGCAAAGGACACAAACACAACTGCCATTGTAACTAGCGGCAGTGCTGCGGTCTGAGAAGGAAACCCCACAAAAATACAAGAAAAGCTTGGTAACACTTTACTTATTATTCCTATATAATTCACAAAAATAAAAAAATCCTTCTCCACATTTCCTCTTCAACACAATTTCCTGCCTTACCAAGAGCCACAATGTAGCCGTCCACTCTATCCCTTTAACCTGTAATAGTAACGACTTCATTACCTTTCCACTCCCAGTCCTCCTTACTGACACTACACCAGAAACACCCATGTGACCTGGGGTTTTCCCAGAATCCTTCACCACTACACTACTTGTTAGGCCGTACTAGAATGAAGCATCCGTAGGCAAGTGAGAGATGCGGAGACCGTAACGATAAGAAGTGAACTCCTCCGCGCGAAATGTGACGGTTATTTATTTATTTATGTAGTATTGCGCTCTGGAACTTTTACAAAGAAGAAAACTGAGATTCAAATTTTTTCTTTGTGGATTTCCCGGACTATATCGGAAACTGTGGATGGCATCATCTGTGGTCCGTTGCTAACATGAATCTTGGACTGCCGTTGAGCTCTTGCCGTGATGAAACACACCAGGTACCTCTGAGACTGAGAGTGAAAGAAGATAACTTAAATGAAGAGGCTTATTCCACCAAGTGCTAAGTCATGTTTTGCTAGGGGTTCAGATACTTATGTTCTGCATCAAATGCAAATAAAGTCATAAATGTTATAAAATGCATTTTTTGGGATTTTTTGGGTGATATTCTGTTTCTCACTGTTAATATACACCTACCATTACAATTATAGATCACACATTTGCAAGTGGCCAAACTTGCGAAATCGGCAGGGGTTCAATACTTATTTTCCCCACTGTATGTTATTCTCTACAAGTGGACATACGTTGTGGGAAATACCTTTTTTTTTTCATTTAAATGTAGTCTTCTGTGTTTACCCTCATCTGCAGAGGTCAAGGGTCATTGAGTATAAATGTAGTCTTCTGTATGTTTACCCTCATCTGCAGAGCTCAAGGATCATTGAGTATAAATGTTGTCTTCAGTGTGTTTCATCTGCAGAGGTCAAGGGTCATTGAGTTTATATAACACAGCTAACTGATATGTTTTTCTCTACACTGTCTATGCATGTTATGTAACCTTCCTGCCATTAAAGATGCAGAATAAAGTGCAATGTGAAGGAACCAAGCATGTGTTCACAATCACACACACACACACATTATATTGATGTGGTGTGACTCCTGCAGGCAATCTACAGGTACTGCAGATATTAAATATGACACGTCAGCAAAGGGAGGTTAGACTGTAAGATGCTTCTTGCAGTGCATGCTGGGAGTCGGAGGCATGCCAGGAGGCTTTCCCTCCCTCTCCCTCTCTCTCTCAGCCTCTCTCTCTCCCTCCCTCTCCCTCTCTCTACCTCTCTCTCCTTCCCTCTCTACCTCTCTCTCCTTCCCTCTCTACCTCTCTCTCCCTCTCTCCTTCCCTCTCTACCTCTCTCCCTCCCTCTCCCTCTCTCAGCCTCTCTTTCCCTCCCTCTCATTTCCTTTCTCCCTCGTTCGCTTCCTCTCTTTCCCTCTCTCTCCTTCTCTCTCTCCATCCCCCTCCTTCTCTTACTCTCCCTCTCTCCTTCACTGGCTCCTCTCTCTCTCCATCCCCCTCCTTCCCTTACTCTCCCTCTCTCCTTCACTGGCTCCTCTCTCTCTCTCCCTCTCTCTCCTTCACTGGCTCCTCTCTCTCTCCATCCCCCTCCTTCCCTTTCTCTCCCTCTCTCGGCAAAAGATATACGCTTAAAAGCAGTCGTAAATAAGCCAGATTGGAGTGCACCCATGTTCTATAGGGCTGAATTTGTGAGAGATTGGTTATTATGCAATGTGTAGAACCTTACATTCATGGCTTAAATTAAAGAAGACACTTGGGCCATCAAATGCAATCAGTTAAAGTGCTTTATTATGTAATTTTAGTTTTACATTTCAGAGCAGCAAAACTTAAACAATTGTCACAAAAAAACATTAAACGCCTTTTTATGTTGCAGTGTAGAACTGGGTTTTGAATGTCATAGGAAACTAACAATAACATCTTGACAGTGTGTGTAAAAATTTGAAGCAGATTGACAAAAGTTTACAAGTGTTACACATCAGTTTCCATATGGTGTCTTTAGACGTCTCCAAGTGTCTCATAACCTCTCCAACCTCACCAAATACAAAAGCAGGTACCTGTCACTGTATATCAGTGGCAGCTGGTGGTTTTTAAAGTGAGGCACGAAGGACTGCGCGCTAGGTTGCCATTGGCCTGCCTATTCTGTTGGTGGCATAAGGATGTGAGATACAAATTGTTTCAGGGCATTTTTGTGAACTACAGTACAAAATAGAAGGCAGTGGTTAAATTGATACAAAGCCACCAGTGTGGCACCATTGTGCTTTGAAAGCTGGTGGGCAGCATGTCTTTGGACTAGACAAGGTCAGAAGGAAAGGATGCAAAGCCAATGGGCGGAGTAAGGCGCTGATTGCCCAACGAGGATCTGGATTGAAAAATACCGTGCAGAATGGGGAAAAACAGTTTGGCTAAATGCAGTTTGCAAAGACGCTGATTGGGCTGCGGTCACAATGTTAGTAAATCAGTTCCTGAGTGCATTAATGGGGCTTCTTTGGGGTGTTGATAGCCGGAAGGAGTTGGCATTTATACCATTCAGTCAGGTGAGAGAATAAAGGAGCAAGATCAAGCCTTATACTGTGTGATCTTAAGATTATGTAGTATTTAAATATGGGTTTTAAGATTTGAGAAGGTTGTAAAGGCTTTTCCATACTGGGCACATTTATGAAGCTGCTCTCCAGTCTATATTAGCATATGGGTTTTAAATGGTGAAACGCGTGAAAATGCTTTTCCACACTAAACACATTTATGAGGCTTCTCTCCAGTGTGTGTTGACATATGCCTGTTGAGGTTATTAAGGTGTGCAAATGTTTTCCCACTCTCTGTTTATTTATGAACTTCTCTCCAGTGTGTACTAGCATATGTGTTTTAGGAATACTAATGCGTGAAAATGTTTTACACACTGGGCACATTTATAAGGCTTCTCTCCAGTGTATATTAGCATATAGGTTTTAAATGGAGAAACGCGTAAAAATGCTTTTCCACACTAAACACATTTATGAGGCTTCTCTCCAGTGTGTGTTAGCATATGCCTGTTGAGGTTATTAAGGCGAGACACTACAGGTGAATAGGGTTAAAATCTTAAATAAAAGGTATCACCATGAAACTTTCTCAGTTGATTACTTATGTTTAGATGAGAAAAAAATGTATTACAAGTTTTTAGGATTTTGAATATGTTTGAATATGCAAATTAGGCATTCTCATTAAATATGCGCTAATTTGCATAATGTTTAAAATAAATCTGATCATGGGATGAAGCTAGGTTAAAAATTCCTTTTCTCTTTTGTTGGCATATTAGATTGGGGAAAAATGACAGAGGGATTCATGAATATCTACTTTTGTTTTCCTGTTAATCAGAAAAGACTGTCAATAGGCTTTAAAAATCGATTTTTTTTTTTGGGGATATAATGTTATATAATTCAGGCTAGGAATAATATATTTACAAATCCCTCTGTAAATGTCTTCATAATATAGTTGGGTACAAGACTGGAAAGTTTGATATATATAGGTTGAACTGAAGTGGAGATTTTTTCCTTGGAGTATGACAAAAAACTAATTTTGAGAAAATCGCATTTAAAGATTCCAGGAAGTATCAAGCCATACCACGTGATGCGTCTGAACGAATCACGTTATCAGAAACCACCGCAAACCAATGAAATTGCGTCTTTAGGTTTAAAGCCCCGCTTTTGCTAACATCATTGGTTACTGCTGGAAAGGAAATGTCCTTATTTGGAGTACATAGCGTTTTGTTACATTAGAATGCTAACTTTCCAGGAAACCTAGGAGAATGCTGACGCCGCGAACAGACAAAATGTGAATAAATATACACATTAATGTATAATAAGGATATTTTCTTTATGCTAGTATGAAAGATTACATGTTTAGGGAGTGAACTAGCTCAAAATCTAAAAATTGACCACTGCTGAAAGAAACAATGTTTTGGCCTGCCGTGTCTCGCCTTAAGGTGTGCAAATGTTTTCCCACTCTCTGTTCATTTATGAGGCTTCTCTCCAGTGTGTACTAGCATATGTGTTTTAAGAATACTAATGCGTGAAAATGCTTTTACACACTGGGCACATTTATAAGGCTTCTCTCCAGTGTGTATAAACATATGGGTTTTAAGACTTGAAGTAAGTGAGAATGCTCGTCCACACTGGGCACATTTATGAGGCTTTTCTCCCGTGTGTATTAGCATATGTGTTTTAAGATGTGAAAGGCGTGAAAATGGTTTTCCACACTGGGCACAATTATGAGGCTTCTCTCCAGTGTGTATTAGCATATGTGTTTTAAGATGTGAAATCTGTGAAAATGCTTTTCCACACTGGGCACATTTATGAGGCTTCTCTCCAGTGTGAACTACCATATGCTGTTGAAGATTTGAGGAATATATGAATGATTTTCCACACTCTGCACATATATGAGGCTTCTCTCCAGTGTGTATTCGCATATGCCTTTTAAGATCTGAAACACCTGTAAATGCTTTTCCACACTGGGCACATTTATGAGGCTTCTCTCCAGTGTGTATTAGCACATGTCTGTTGAGGGCATTAAGGTGTGCAAATGTTTTCCCACACTGGGCACATTTATGAGACTTCTCTCCACTGTGTACTACCATATGGTTATTAAGATTTGAAATCTGTGAAAATGCTTTTCCACACTCTGCACATTTATGAGGCTTCTCTCCAGTATGTATTCGCATGTGGATTTTAAGACTTGAATTCTGAGAAAATGTTTTTCCACACTGGGTACATTTATGAGGCTTCTCTCCAGTGTGTCCTACCATATGCCTTTGAAGATCTGAAATGCGTGAAAATGCTTTTCCACACTGCACACATTTATGAGGCTTCTCTCCAGTGTGTATTCGCATGTGGATTTTCAGACCTGAAATGTGGGAAAATGCTTTTCCACACTGGACACATTTAAGAGGCCTCTCTCCAATGTGTTTTAAGATATGGGTGTTAAAATTTGAAATGCGTGAAAATTCTTTTCCACACTCGGCACATACATGAAGCTTCTTTCCAGTGTGTATTAGTATATGCTTTTGAAGACTTGAGGAACGTGTAAATGTTTTTCCACACTGGGTACATTTATGAGGCTTCTCTCCTGTGTGTATTAACATATGCTGTTTAAGATGTGAAAAGCGTGTAAAAGCTTTTCCACACTGGGCACATTTATGAGGCTTCTCTCCAGTGTGTATTCGCATGTGGATTTTAAGACTTGAAATGTGTGAAAATGCTTTTCCACACTGGACACATACATGAAGCTTCTGTCCAGTGTGTACTACCATATGCCTTTGAAGACTTGAGGACTCTGCAAATGCTTTTCCACACTGGGCACATTTATGAGGCTTCTCTCCAGTGTGTATTCGCATATGCCTTTGAAGAACTGAAACATCTCTAAATGCTTTTCCACACTGGGCACATTTATGAGGCTTTTCTCCAGTGTGTTTTAGCATATGGGTTTTAAGGGTTGAAATCTGTGAAAATGCTTGTCCACAATGGGCACATTTATGAGGCTTCTCTCCAGTGTGTATTCGCATATGCCTTGGAAGATCTGAAACACTTGCAAATGCTTTTCCACACTGGGCACATTTATGAGGCTTCTCTCCAGTGTGTATTTGCATATGTCTGTTGAGAGTATTAGGTTGTGCAAATGTTTTCCCACACTCTGTACATTTATGAGGCTTCTTTCCAGTGTGGATTTGCATATGTCTTTTAAGGTGTGAAATCTGTGAAAAAGCTTTTCCACACTGGGTACATTTAAGAGTCTTAAGAGGCTTCTCTCCAGTGTGCATTAGCATATGCTGTTTGAGATTTGAAATCTGTGAAAATGCTTTTCCACACAGGGCACATTTATGAGGCTTCTCTCCAGTGTGTATTCGCATGTGGATTTTAAGACTTGAAGTCTGTGAAAATGTTTGTCCACATTGTGCACATTTATGAGGCTTCTCTCCAGTGTGTATTCGCATATGGGTTTTAAGACTAGAAGTCTGTGAAAATGCTTTTCCACACTGGGCACATTTATAAGGCTTCTCTCCAGTATGTATTAGTATATGCCTTTTAAGTCTTGAGGATAATGTATATGCTTTCCCACATTGGGCGCATTTATGAAGGTTCTCACCAGTGTTCTGCTTTTGATTAACACTAAGAGTGTGTGTTTCCTGGTGTTCCTCGAGTTCTCTCAGGACTGTGAAACTCTTCCTGCAGACTGTGCAGTGGTAAGGCCTTTCATTGAGTTGCTGGTTGAGTTCATCATTCTGTCCATGGAGCTTCTGTTGGGTTCCATCTGAATGTTCTGCACCTGAAAGAGATTCATATGGATTTAGAATGACAGACAGATGTTCAAGATGCAGCAATTCATTGTTACCCGATGAGGAAATATTCCATTGTTTGGATGTTCTACATCACCTCGAAGAGTTAGATTGGTCATTAGGGCTGTAACGATATTGGATCGAACCGAGAAATCGCGACACTCTGGGCCACAAACTGAGCGCAATGGCTACCTCAGATGACATTTGAATCGGCCATTTGAATTGTTGGCGCGTGGTTGCCGGATTGTTTGTCGCTGGAGGACTTCTCTGCACGGAGAATAGAATTAGTGTGCGTTAATTGCTCCGTAGCTGTCTCTCCCTCTCCGGAGTTTTGGTTGCAGGTGGTCTAACGCTACCTCAGAAGAAAGACGTACACTGCGTCGTGTTTTGACCACTGTTTTCCCACACTTAAATTGTTTTGAGTTAATAGGCTGTGAAAGAGCCAGCAGTACTTGATGTTACTTTCTTTGGATCTTTCTGTATTTTGTTTGTTTGAATGTGTGTGTGTGCTTTCGTTACTTAACGGCCATCTTGTGATGTACGGGGTTACTGTGTAACCCTAACGTTCAGTGGTTCCCAAGTGTGCGCATTGTGTGGAAGTGCATACCATAATACGTGGTGTAGTAGTGTGGCGGCTATTCACTAATGTGTGTAGTGTTCTGAAACATTGTAACACATTTGATTGCTCTGGTTCGTGTGCGTGAGTTGGGTTATTCCAGATCTTATAGCTCTTTTTGGTGGGTGTGTTACTGTTGCCAGTAGCCTTTATATCGCGGGTAATCGTGGGTAACTATGATGGCAGTGTATGAGGGTGTGCGTGTGTGAGAACTGTTTTTGTCATGTCATTAAATACCAGTGGCCAGATATTTATTAAACTACAGAAATAAAACGTTTTATTTTGCTAAACTCTTGCCTCCTCGATATTCATTCATTTGATTAGCCTGGGCCCTGTTCATAAAATACGTGGCAGTTAGGGTCTGTCACATTTGGCCATACACTGCCATCATAGTTTAAGTTATTTGGTTATTTATGTGTTGTTTCCCTCATATTTTTAGGCTATGTTCAAGCCTACTTTTTCAGAAGTTTGTTGAATGTTTTTCAACAGCATTGCTTTGGGTAATAAAAACCTCAATATTTGGTTATAAATTGTTTCTTCATTTTTTTATAGCTCATACTTATTCTAATGTGAAATAAAAAAAATAAAAAATAATAATAATAATAATATCGTGGGGTGTATCAGACCGTGGGTCAAGAATCGTGATAGGTGTATCGTTACAGCCCTATTGGTCATTAAACTTGCTTTTCTGGCTCTGCATGGGAGCATGTTTGTGTTTCAACCCCCTTCACTAGTAAAACTAAATCAATTTTCTTACTCACATTGACTGTGCACTAGCATTTGGCATACTAACCACACCATTTGGCATAGTAGCCACAATAATTGGCATAGTAACCACATCAATTTGGCACAGTAACCACATCAATTCTCTGATTGGTCTTGCCAATACTTATGGCAACTGTGTGCAGACATTTTTATATTTTTTAGGTTTTTTCACAGGTGACCAGTTTATGACATCTTCAAAAAGTTTGATGGTATGGTCGTCCAAAGGACACAAACACAACTGCCATTCAAAATAGCGGCAATTCTGCGATCTGAGAAAGAAACCCCACAAAAAAGTAGAAAAAGCTTGGCAACACTTTACTTATTATTCCTATATAATTCACAAAAATAAAAAAATCCTTCTCCACATTTCCAGTTCAAAACAATTTCCTGCCTAACCAAGAGCCACAATGTAGCCGTCCACTCTATCCCTTTAACCTGTAATAGTAACGACTTCATTAACTTAAAAAAAAAAAGTGTTGGGAAGTAAGGGAATACATGTACCGGCGTTACGCATTTAGAATACAAATGATGAGTAACTGTATTCTGTTACAGGCACAATTTAAATAGATGGTATTCAGAATACAGTTACATTGTTGAAATCAATGGATTACATAACAGTTCTTCTCTGTTTCACAAGTGTATTCACTCTCCAGAAACCCCAACATGAAAATGAATGAAAATTAGCTATTTACGTGATTAGCTGACCTGCCAACATGTATGCATTTTGCGTACCTGGCACGCATTTTGACATCAAAGTACGCTGGTACGAGTTGATGGTCTAAAAGTACTCATAACGCTCAATAATGCATTGCCGGTTTTCAACGGGTTTAAACTTCACAGTATGTCTGTGTCGAGTCGCCAATGCGTACATAGGCAGCTGCAGCAGAGCAAGAAGCATAAGAAGAGTTTGACCAATCACAGACCCCCTGCCGTTACTATCGTTACTATCCCCTGTATGACCATCGAAATCAGAGAATACTAGGTTACTCTGCGCCGCAGAAGAATCAACCGCTGTTTAGGAGTCAGTTAGCGATTTTTCATTCATGAATACTTACCTAACTCTCCCTTCCCGACCACATCTGGCCAATTCTCCAAGTGAGGACATTAAACCAAGTCAAAAATCACTGAAAGTTAAACTACCCCAGATGCTGCCAGAGAGGTCCGAAACTCTTTAGAGGTGATGTGTGGGTTGACTTTTACCTGATTTATTCTTCTTCTGGTGCTTCTTGGTGATGGTCTTGATGGGCGTCCACTTCTAGGCAGAGATGCGGTCATGTTGAATACCCTCCATTTCAAAATTATTTGTCTTGGATGGATGGATGGAGCTGGGATCTTTTGGAGATGGTCTTATAGCTTTACCAAGACTGATGGGCTGTCAGTACCTTCTTCCTGATGTTCTCGGATATCTCGTTTCCTCTCCGCATTGTTGATCTGTGTGGGTACACCTTGGCACTACAGTAGTTTGGTTGGTTTCCTCTCTCTTTTAATCTGTATGGCCAAAACCTTTCCCTAAGGATGTCTCAGATGATCGGTTTGCTCAATTGACTAATTATTCACCCAAATAAGTTTCACTGAATCTGTTACCTGCTTGACTTTATCAATTCAGCTGGGGGTTCACTTACTTTTGAAATGGACTAATTCCATGTTTCATGTAGTTTTTCAGCTTCTCAAACAATTTCCTCTAAACAAGTACATGCAAATGATAAACATAAACCTGACATTTCATCTATGGAAAATTGGTGATCAAAAAAATGAAAAATCATGGTAAAACAACAGAAAACGCCCTCAAGGGGTTCCTCAAGGGGTTCACATACTTTCAAGTGGCACTGTATATAATATAACTATGCAGGGCAACCTCTGCTCACCAGCAACCAACCTCCTTTTAGCTCCAAAGACTCCGTCTCCAACATGAAGAAGCATCTTAAAGTACGTTTATTTTTTTTTAATTAGCTAAGGACAGTCATCTGCTGTAGTTTATCTGGTCACCTTGCTATTTTATAGGTGTATCAGTGAGATGTGCGATTTTACATTCTTCTATGTGCTGATTTAATAGCCCCGGAGCCGTGTAAAGACTGTGATTAGTCCTGTTTGACATGTTATCTTACGTTAGCTAAAATAAGCTTGTGTTCGCTTAAACTGCGGTTAGATTTTAGTAGTACCATATTTTCCGCACTGGAGTATAAGGTGCACTGTCAAAGAATGGTCTATTTTCGATCTTTTTTCATATATAAAGCGCACCGGACTATAAGGCGCATTAAACGAAACAAAACAGTCAGTCAGTCAAACTTTATTAAACGTGTTCAAAATAAATAATGAGCGTATTCACAATAACTCCCAACCTTGTTCAGTTGTAACACGTAAAAAAAAACTGTCTGATACCTCTAATTCAAACGTTAGCGTATTCACAATAACTCTCAAAATGTTACAAAAATGAAGGGAGCTAAAAATGCCATAATAAACAACTGACTAACCTTGACCGTTTGGTTACAGCCTCAATCTGCCTTTTTCAGCCACTATTTTGAAATCACTCTTTTCTAGAACATTTATCTTGCTTAAAAAATTAATATACAATTAATGATGAAATTATGAATGTATTATTTATTCACTTATGGTTATCAGGTTTTTATTTTATCACACTCACTAACCCACTCCAATCCCACTGAAACAGAACTTAAACAAGTCACACACACTACTCTCTATCTTCATAGGTCACATTTCGTGAAATTTCTAAAGGTTGCAAAAGCCTGGAGTTGAAGAGACATCAAATCTATAAGTCAATTAATGATGACATCAAACTAATTCTCAACATGCCTATTAGCATAGATATATATAACTAGATAGATGTCTCGTCTGTGTTGACCCTGCCAGCAATCTGACGTCATCATTAATTGACCGTTGAACAAAGCTCTTAGTGCATCATTATGAAGTACCTACTTTCCAGAAGACAATCGTTGTGTTCCTGCTCATCCTCTTCTTTCTTCACTTTAACCTCCACTATCTGTAGTGTTTCATTATGAGTGGAGCTTAGTGACTCTGTGCAATCCGATTCAGTTTTACAATGAAGATCTGCAATGGGCTTTTCTTCTTCATCTTGGCATTTAATCATGTGTCCATATTCCTCTTCTTTTATGTCCTCTTCTTTCACTATCAGTCTCAGGGGTACCTGGTGTGTTTCATCACAGCCAGGACTCAACGGTAGTTCCAGATTCATGTTAAAAAAGAACCAGAGATGATCCCGTCCAGAGTTCCCTATATGGTCAGGGGAACACCACAAAGAGAAAAACAATGGCTTTCAAGATCGGGTTTTCTTCCTTCTTTGTAAAAGTTCCATAGATCGACTGGCACGTCGCATTTTGCACGGAGGAATTCCCTTCTATATTGTCGCAGTAAGTTAGCACATGAAGATCAGTTAGGTTAGTGTTAATCACAGCAAAAAATGAGGACCTTCACGGAACCAACAACGGCAACGCGGTAGACTTTTCACGTGGACTCCTCTCTAATGTTCTTACTTGTGAACTCCCAGTAGTTGGTAAACCAACCAGAACACTTTGCATTACTGCCACTGTCTGGACAGGAGTGTGACTACAGTACGCTCGCTCGTTTAACTACGTAGACCGAACTGGAGATTCCTGCAGACACATTCCCATCCAGACGGTGGCAGTAATGCAAAGGTTTCTGGTTGGCTTGCAGGCTACCGGATGTTCACAAGTAAGAACATTTCAGAAGATTCCACGGGAGAAAGTTACCTTGCTGACGAAGTTCCCGATGTTTCGTCTTCGTTTTTGTATGTGGTAAACACTGCTTGACGCTAACCTAACAGATCTTTTTATTCTAACTAATTAAAAGTATGTTTTAGTCACAGTATCATGACATCTTAGCCGTCTTCGTGAGATCCCACAGTAGCCTTAGATCGCCCAGTATTATAACATCGTACCCATCTTCATTAGCTCGTACTCGAATGTAGCAGCCCTAGGCAAGTGAGAGATGCGGAGACTGTGGCAATAATAACTGAACTCCTCCTCGCTAAATGTGACGGTAATTATTTATGTAATGTTGCTCTCTAGAACTTTTACAGAGAAGAAAACTGAGATTCAAAACCATTGTATTTTATTCTTTGTGGATTTCCCGGACTATATAGAAAACTGGATGGGATCATCTGTGCCCGTTGCTAACATGAATCTACGACTGCCGTTGAGCTCTTGCTGTGATGAAACACACCAGGTACCTCTGAAACCGAGAGTGTAAGAAGAGAACTTAAATGAAGAGGGTTATTCCACCAAGTACTAAGTCATGGTTTGCTAGGGGTTCAAATACTTATTTTCTGCATCAGATGCAAATAAAGTCATAAATGTTATAAAATGCATTTTTCTGGATTTATTTTGGTGATATTCTGTTTCTCACTGTTAATATACACCTACCATTACAATTATAGAGCACACACTTCTTTGCAAATGGCCAAACTTGCGAAATCGGCAGGGGTTCCAATACTTATTTTCCCCACTGTATGTTATTCTACTAGTGGACATAAATTGTGGGAAATACCTTTGGTTTGTTTTTTTCCATTTAAATGTAGTCTTCTGTGTTTACCCTCATCTGCAGAGGTCAAGGGTCATTGAGTATAAATGTAGTCTTCTGCATAGATATCTATAATAAAGGCTAGATATCCTGCCTGCGTTTCTGGCCGACGGAGTCGAATGTCCGCACATTTCGGCCATTTTGAGGACAGTATAGCTCACTCCCCCTTAACATTGTGTTGGTAGTGGTACTTTTTAAATAACCAGAACTTGCTCAATTTTCAACCGATTTTCAAACGGGTTGGTTTGTTATAAACGTAAGATATTTCTTATGGCACTACATACTTATGAAGAATTATAAACATAGGTTTTCATATGAAAATAACATTGACAGGTCTCTGACAGGTCTCGTTTCAAGGGAGTGTTCAATAGAGCAGGTTGCACAAAATTCTGGCATCTTCATTGGCAATAAAGTCAGCAATTTCCTGTCGAAATCATAATGTAAGATGTTTAACAAACCAACCCGATTGGAAATCATGTGCAACTTCAATTGTATTATGTGCAACTTAAGTTATATTGAAAAGAAAGAACAATTACTCGCCAATTGATGTAAAATGACTGATACACAATAGCCGTGATACACAATTAAGCTGCACATTTCAACATGTTCAAGCATCCAGAATTATTACCAAGGTAATGACGATTGTAAATCAAGTCATTTGTAAATCCGTCAAAATTTCCGCGAGATAAGAGTGTAAACGATTGTGAAGATCACTGACGTTACCTAACGTACCACTGATCCCTACCGGAAGCATACTGTCCTCAAAATGGCCTACTGTGCGGTCGTTCAAGAGACCGCCGTTGCACCCCCTTGGTCTTCTGTGTGTTTCATCTGCAGAGGTCAAGGGTCATTGAGTATAAATGTAGTCTTCTGTGTGTTTCATCTGCAGAGGTCAAGGGTCATTGAGTTTATACAACACAGCTAACTGATATGTTTTTCTCTACACTGTCTATGCATGTTATGTAACCTTCCTGCCATTAAAGATACAGATTAAAGTGGAATGTGAAGGAACCAAGCATTTGTTCACAATCACACACACACAAACACACACACACACACACACACACACACATTGTATTGATGTGGTGTGACTCCTGCAGGCAATCTACAGGTACTGCAGGTATTAAATATGACACATCAGCAAAGGGAGGTTACTGTCAGATGCTTCTTGCTGTGCATGCTGGGAGTCGGAGGCATGCCAGGAGGCTTTTTCTCCCTCTCTCCTTCCCTCTCTACCTCTCTCTCCCTCCCTCTCTCTCCTTCCCTCTCTACCTCTCTCTCCCTCCCTCTCTCTCTCAGCCTCTCTTTCCCTCCCTCTCATTTCCTTTCTCCCTCTCTCACTTCCTCTCTTAAGTGTCGTTTACATGGAGCCTAGTTTGTCAAACTGATATGGATAGCTAATACAGATAGCCCTACCATCCATACGAACACTCTCTATCCGCACCTCGTTTCTGCAACGATCGCAGTCCGGGGTAGAAAGTGAGTAGATTTGAATCGGTACGGGGGCTGGTGTTCGTCTGCACGGTTTCACGCAACCTGATGACGTCACTGCCCCACGTGATCTTTTCCGCAATCTCCAACCAGTATATAAATAACTTGTTCTCCCTCAAAATCTCACTCATGGTGGGCCTCGAATTCACTAACATTAACCCAGTCTTCTGATTTTTGATTAGCCCCCTATCTTGATCTAATTCTTCTTATTCAGACGTAACATAACTTTCATGACCACAAATATAAATTGGCCAGCGATTTAATTTGCTTTTTTATTCATAAATGTATGTAAAATGCTCGGAGCAATGCATCATGGGAGATGGGATGACAGACATGTCATGTTACTGTTCCAAACTCTTTATTATCAATAGAAAAAAGAATTCATTTTCGCATATCCTTTAGTCTGACCACTGATTTTATTAACCATCATAATGTAATGTTGTTAATTGGAGCTTGAATGTCTTGTGTAATTTGTTTATCCGTTTGCTGCTTCCTTTACCTTGTGCTTTTGAGTCTCTTCTTCTAGGTTTTTCACGTTTTTTCAGTTGTGTAAATAAAGCGCTAAAGCGCCACCCACAGGCGTGAGGTATGTACTACAGTCGGTTCACCGCAATCTGCTGCCTCCGTGTTTACGCAAATCTCTCGTTGCCAGCCTCCGTATTTACGAAATTAAAAGATTCGATTGGTGTGAAAAGTAAATCCGATTCGGAGGCCCTAGACTTCGTGTGCATAGCACCTTACCCTCTCTCTCCCTTCCTCTCTCTCCATCCCCCTCCTTCCCTTTCTCTCCCTCTCTCTCCTTCACTGGCTCCTCTCTCTCTCCATCCCCCTCCTTCCCTTTCTCTCCCTCTCTCGGCAAAAGATATACGCTTAAAAGCAGTCATAAATAAGCCAGATTGGAGTGCACCCATGTTCTATAGAGCTGAATTTGTGAGAGATTGTATGGTTCTACATATTGCATAATAACCATTCATGGCTTAAATTAAAGAAGACACTTGGGCCATAAAATGCAATCAGTTAAGGTGTTTTATTATGTCATTTTAGTTTACATTTCAGAGCAGCAAACCCTTAAACATTTGTCAGAAAGAAACATTAAAAGCCTAGTGTTTTTTTTATGTTGCAGTGTAGAACTGGGTTTTGAATGTCATAGGAAGCCAATGGGCGGAATAAGGCGCTGATTGCCCAACGAGGATCTGGTTTGAAAAATACCGCACAAAATGGGGAAAAACACTGTGCGCTAAATGCAGTTTGGCAAAGATGCTGATTGGGCTGCGTTCGCAATGTTAGTAAATCAGTTACTGAGTGCATTAGTGGGGCTTATTTGGGGTGTCGATAGCAGGAAGGAGTTGGTTTATACCATTCAGTCAGGTGAGAGAATACAGGGGAAAGATCAAGCCTCATACTGTGTGATCTTAAGATTATGTTGCTCCTCACTAGTGTGTTTTAATATATGGGTTTTAAGATTTGAGGAGGTTGTAAAGGCTTTTCCACACTGAGCACATTTATGAGGCTTCTCTCCAGTGTGTATTAACATATGGGTTTTAAGACTTGAAATCTGTGAAAATGCTTGTCCACACTGGGCACATACATGATGCTTCTATCCAGTGTGTATTTGCATATGCCTTTGAAGATCTCCAACAAATCTAAATGATTTTCCACACTGGGCTCATTTATGAGGCTTCTCTCCAGTGTGTATTAGCATATGTGTTTGAACATATGAAACACGGGAAAATGCTTTCCCACACAGCACACATTGATGAGGCTTCTCTCCAGTGTGTATTTGCATATGCCTTTGAAGATCTGAAACTCCTGTAAATGCTTTTCCAAACTGGGCACATTTATGAGGCTTCTATCCAGTGTGTTTTAACATATGCTGTTGAAGATTTGAAATCTGTGAAAATGCTTTTCCACACTGGGCACATTTATGAGGCTTTTCTCCAGTGTGTACTAGCATATGTGTTTTAAGAGTTGTGTATTGTGTAAAGGCTTTTCCACACTGGGCACATTTATGAGGCTTCTCTCCAGTGTGTATTAACATATGCTGTTTAAGACTTGAAGTCTGTGAAAATGCTTTTCCACACTGGGCACATTTATGAGGCTTTTCTCCAGTATGTACTAGCATATGTGTTTTAAGAATACAAATGCGTGAAAATACTTTTCCACACAGGGCACATTTATGAGACTTCTCTCCAGTGTGTATTAACATATGGGTTTTAAGATTTGAAATCTGTGAAAATGCTTTTCCACACTGGGCACATTTATGAGACTTCTCTCCAGTGTGTACTACCAGATGCTGTTGAAGACTTGAAATCTGTGAAAATGATTGTCCACACTGGGCGCATTTATGAGGCTTCTCTCCAGTGTGTATTAACATATGGGTTTTAAGACTTGAAATCCGTGAAAATGCTTTTCCACACTGAGCACATTTATGAGGCTTCTCTCCAGTGTGTATTCGCATATGCCTTTGAAGACTTGAAATCTGTGAAAATGCTTGTCCACACTGGGCACATTTATGAGGCTTCTCTCCAGTGTGTATTCGAATATGCCTGTGAAGATCTGAAATATGTGAAAATGCTTTTCCACACTGGGCACATTTATGAGGCTTCTCT
This sequence comes from Sprattus sprattus, assembly GCF_963457725.1. Taxonomy (NCBI): domain Eukaryota; kingdom Metazoa; phylum Chordata; class Actinopteri; order Clupeiformes; family Clupeidae; genus Sprattus; species Sprattus sprattus. The sequence continues at coordinate 1,647,871 of NC_137920.1, read as the reverse complement.
CCGGTGTGTACTAGTATATGACTTTGAAGACTGGAAGAAAATGGAAATTCTTTCCCACATTGGACACATTTATGAAGCTTCTCACCAGTGTTCTGCTTTTGATTTACACTAAGAGTGTGTGTTTCCTGGTGTTCCTCAAGTTCTCTCAGGACCGTGAAACACTTCCTGCAGACTGTGCAGTGGTAAGGCCTTTCATTGAGTTGCTGGTTGAGTTCATCATTCTGTCCATGGAGCTTCTGTTGGGTTCCATCTGAATGTTCTGCACCTGAAAGAGATTCAAATAGATTTAGAATGACAGAAGGATGTTCTAAATGCAGCAATTCATTGTTAACCGATGAGGAAATATTTAAGCAATAAGCTCAGCAAGTCTGTGCTCTGCGCTGATTTTAGAACATGTAAGGGAACTTGTTAGGCACGACGCGAAGCACGGACTCGCAGGGCTTATTGCTTTTCTAAAACTGTCACTACAAATATTTGATATGGTTTCATTAAATAAAAACAACTCAATTTAAGAAACAACAGTTTAAGGATAAACCATCATTCTTCCGCCACTACAAAGTATAGTTCCTAAATAAATCATTGCCACGCAACCCTTTTAAATCATGAATACCCTGCAGACCGTCTCACAAGCCTTTTCTTATGGATTAGGAACAAACATAACAGAAGAGGTCCGAAGACATGAACTCCTTTACAAATCCTCTTTAAACACTTATAAGAACGCTCAAATTTCGCAAATTTATGGAGAGAATATCCCATTCTCACCCGCGAGTGTTTGGAGAGAATGTGGTCATTCACGAACAAATAGGTACTTTCATATTAATTTTCCGCCACTTAGGTCATGGTGATATCTTTCATTGAGTTCATATTGACGTGAATCCATCAATTGCACCAGCGAGTTTGATAGAATGAGCCCGGTCTGCTCATATACAAAAGTTAACATTAACGTGGGCTTAACTGATGGCCAGCACCATTGTAGTTACAAGCATTGACAACATTCACCACCTCATCTTTGAATAATGTAACTCATAAACACATCGTTCTAAAGCCGGTCGGAGTCATTAAAAGATGTGTAAACGAACTTTTGCCTCATGTGCTGTCTTTTTCGCCACTGGTACTGAATTGCCAACATTTGTATTTTGTGTAACACATTCATAACATCAAGCCTTTCGCCCACTACACTTTCATGCTCCGGTAAGTTTTTTTCCTTTGTCCTGCTGCAATAAATAGGCTTACTTAACTAAAAATAAATCTACAGTTCTGGCGTCAATTTGCTTTGCAACACGCAACACGGCTCACAAGCCTTGCAACATGGCTCTGCGTCTAAAACGAACCTTAAATCAAAACTTGTCTAAAACAAGTTCCTTGTGTAAATTACGTGCTTATGGCACTGCGTCTAAAACGACTCTAAATCGGCCTTTAGATTGGTCATTAAACTTGCTTTTCTGGCTCAATGCCTTCACTAGTAAAACAAAATCAATTTTCTTACACATTGACTGTGCGCTAGCATTTGGCATAGTAACCACACTAATTGGCATTGTAACCACACTAATTGGCAAAGTTACCACATCAATTTGGCACAGTAGCCACATCAATTATCTGATTGGTCTTGCCACTACTTTTCATATTTTTTAGGTTTTTTCACAGGTGACCTGTTTATGTATTATCTTCAAAAAGTTTGATGGTATGGTCGTGCAAAGGACACAAACACAACCGTCATTCAAACTAGGGGCGATTCTGCGGTCTGAGAAGGAAACCCCACAAAAATGTAAGAAAAGCTTGGTAACACTTTACTTATTATTCCTATATAATTCACAAAAAACCTTCTCCACATTTCCTCTTCAACACAATTTCCTGCCTAACCAAGAGCCACAATGTAGCCGTCCACTCTATCCCTTTAACCTGTAATAGTAACGACTTCATTAACTTTAAAAAATAATGATTAACAACCTTCTTTCCACTCCCAGTCCCCCTTACTGACACTACACCAGAAACACCCATGTGACCTGGGGTTTTCCCAGAATCCTTCACCACTACTGATACCCCAAAATATACCTCCCTGATCTTCTCATCAAAATCCTCAACATGCCTATGAGACCCTGTCCCTGAAAATCTGCTTAAAAACACTCTAGAACACCGTCCTAAGAACACTTTAGAACACCCTCTTAAGCACAGTCTACTTGATGAGACCTTACTTAAGCAATAAGGTAAGAGAGGCAGTACTGTATCGTCAATAATGTACTGTTCGAGGGTGTTGTTACTCCCGACGCGTAGCGGAGGCTTCAGAGCTCTACATTTTTCATGAATTTTGTCGTGGGAAGACTTGAGAGCTGAACAAAACGACATGTTTTCGATTTACAAGTACCATTTATTTTAATTTACAAAATGAAAAGAGCTAAAAATGCCATATTATAAACAACTTACTAACCTTGACCGTTTGGTTACAGCCTCAGTCTGATATTTCCCGGCATGACCTCACTCTCGGTTAGTAATGATTTAATAATAATAATAATAATTGCTAATAATAATTAACTCTGACGTCAGGATATGTTCCAATATCTCATCAAGACAGCGATCTCACCCATGTCTTAAAAAGCCAAGCTTTGGCTCTGATTACTAATTACAGACCAGTCTTCCAGTCAGGCTTCAGAGATCTACATTTTTTATATATATATTATTATTTTGATTTTTTTCAGCCATCATTTTGAAATCACACTTTTCTAGAACATTTGTCTTGCTTAAAAAAAGAAAAATACAATGAATGATGATTATTCACTTATGGTTATCATGTTTTTTTATTTTATCACACTCACTAACCCTAACCCACTTCAAACCCACTGAAACAGAACTTAAACAAGGCACACATACACCTCTATATCTCCAGGTCACATTTCGTGACATTTCTAAAGGTTGCAAAAGCCTGGAGTTGAAAAGACATCAAATCTATAAGTAAATGAATGATGACATCAAACTAATCCTAAGCATGCCTATTAGAGCCTGCCAGCAGTCTGACGTCATCATTAATTGACCATTGAACAAAGCTCTTACTACATCATTATGAAATACTTACTTTCCAGAAGACAATCGTTGTGTTCCTGCTCATCCACCTCTTTCTTCACTTTAACCTCCTCTATCTGTAGTGTTTCATTATAAGTGGAGCTTAGTGACTCTGTGAAGTCTGATTCAGTTTTACAGTGAAGATCTGCAATGGGCTTTTCTTCTTCATCTTGGCATGTAATCATGTGTCGATATTCCTCTTCTTTTATGTCCTCTTCTTTCACTATCAGTCTCAGGGGTACCTGGTGTGTTTCATCACAGCCAGGACTCAAAGGTAGTCCCAGATTCATGTTTAAAAAGAACCAGAGATGATCCCGTCCAGAGTTCCCCATATGGTCAGGGGAACATCACAAAGAAAAAAAAACAATGGCTTTCAAGCTCGGGTTTCTTCCTTCTTTGTAAAAGTTCCATAGATCGACTGGAGGAATTCACTTATACCGCAGTAAGTTAGCACATAAAGATCAGTTAGGTAAGTGTTAACGTCAAGCAGTGTTTATCACAGCTAAATATGAGGACGAAATTACCTTTACAGAACCAACAACGGCAACACGATAGACTTTTCACGTGGACTCCTCTCTAGTGTTCTTACTTGTGAATTCCAGTAGTTGGTAAACCAACCAAAAAACTATGCATTACTGCCACTGTCTGGACAGGAGTGTGACTGCAGTACGCGCTCTCGTTTAACTACACAGACAGACCGAACTGAAGATTCCTGCAGTCACATTTTTCGGTAATGAAACACTGCTTGACGCTAACACTAACCTAACAGATCTAAATATTTTCTAACTAATTAAAAGTACGTTTTAGTCACATTATCATGACATCGTATCCGTCTTCGTTAGATCCCACAGTAGCCTTAGATCGCACAGTATTATAACATCGTACCATTCTTCATTAGCTCGTACTCGAATGAAGCAGCCCTAGGCAAGTGAGAGATGCGGAGACCGTGACGATAAAAAGTGAACTCCTCCGCGCTAAATGTGACGGTTAGTTAATTAATGCAATGTTGCTCTCTGGAACTTTTACAAAGAAGAAAACTGAGATTCAAAACCATTGTATTTTTTTCTTTGTGGATTTCCCAGATTATATAGTAAACCGTGGATGGGGCCATCTGTGGTCCGTTGCATGAACATGAATGAACATGAATCTTGAACTGCCGTTGAGCTCTTGCTGTGATGAAACACGCCAGGTACCTCTGAGACCGAGAGTGAAAGAAGATAACTTAAATTACGAGGGCGTTACTCCACCAAGTACTAAGTCATGTTTTGCTTGGGGTTCAAATACTTATTTTCTGCATCAAATGCAAATAAAGTCATGAATGTTATATTTTGATGGTGATATACCCATATGCTTTCTGACTGTTAATATACACCTACCATTACAATTACAGGTCACACATTTCTTTGCAAGTGGCTAATCTTGCGAAATCGGCAGGGATTCCAATACGTATTTTCCCCACTGTATGTTATTCTCTACAAGTGGACGTACGTTGTGGGAAATACCTTTTTTTTCATTTAAATGTAGTCTTCTGTGTTTACCCTCATCTGCAGAAGTGAAGGGTCATTGAGTATAAATGCAGTCTTACCTGTGTTTCATCTGCAGAGGTCAAGGGTCATTGAGTATAAATGCAGTCTTCTGTGTGTTTCATCTGCAGAGGTCAAGGGTCATTGAGTATAAATGTAGTCTTCTGTGTGTTTCATCTGCAGAGGTCAAGGGTCATTGATTTTATTTAACACAGCTAACTGATATGTTTTTCTCTACACTGTCTATGCATGTTATGTAACCTTCCTGCCATTAAAGATACAGACTAAAGTATAATGTGAAGAAACCAAGCATTTGTTCACAATCACACACACACACACACACACACACACACACACACATTATATTGATGTGGTGTGACTCCTGCAGGCAATGCACAGGTATTGCAGGTATTAAATATGACACGTCAGCAAAGGGAGGTTAGACTGTCAGATGCTTCTTGCTGTGCATGCTGGGAGTCAGAGGCATGCCAGGAGGCTTTTTCTCCCTCTCATTTCCTCTCTCCCTCTCTCATTTCCTCTCTATCCCTCTCTCCTTCACTGGCTCCTTCTCTCTCTAAATCCCCCTCCATTACTTTCTCTCCCTCCCTCGGGAATTTTGCAAAAGATAGCCTTTAACACTTAATAGCAGTCGTAAATAAGCCAGATTGGAGTGCACCCATGTTCTATAGGGCTGAATTTGTGAGGAATTGTATGGTTCTACACATTGCATAATAACCATTCATGGCTTAAATTAAAGAAGACACTTGGGCCATCAAATACAATCAGTTAAAAGTGTTTTATTATGTCATTTTAGTTTACATTTCAGAGAAGTAAAACTTAAACCTTTGTCAGAAAAAAACATTTAATGCCTAGTGTTTTTTTATGTTGCAGTGTAGAACTGAGTTTTGAATGTCATTGGAAACTAACAATAACATTTCCTGATGCACCAACATCTTGACCATGTGTGTAAACATTTGAAGCAGATTGACAAAAGTTTACAAGTGTTACACATCAGTTTCCATATGGTGTCTTGAGACGTCTCCAAGTGTCTCATAACCTCTCCAACCTCACTGAATACAAAAGTAGGTACCTGTCACTGTATATCAGTGGCAGCTGGTGGTTTTTAAAGTGAGGCACGAAGGCCTGCGCGGTAGGTTGCCATTGGCCTGCCTATTTTGTTGGTGGCATAAGGATGTGAGATACAAATTGTTTCAGGGCGTTTTTGTGAACTACAGTACAAAATAGCAGGCAGGGATAAAATTGATACAAAGCCACCAGTGTGGCACGATTGTGCTTTCAAAGCTGGTGGGCAGCATGTCTTTGGACTAGACAAGGCCAGAAGGAAAGGATGCAAAGCCAATGGGCGGAGTAAGGTGCTGATTGCCCAACAAGGAAATGCTTTTCCACACTACACACATTTATGAAGCTGCTCTCCTATGTGTAATAGCATATGGTTTTAAAGATTTGAAACGCGTGTACATGCTTTTCACGCATTTATGAGGCTGCTCTGCAGTGTGTATTAGCATGTCTGTTGAGGTTATTAAGGTGTGCAAATGTTTCCCACACTCTGTTCATTTATGAGGCTTTTCTCCAGTGTGTACTAGCAAATGTGCCTTAAGAATACTAATGCGTGAAAATGCTTTTCCACACTGGGCACATTTATGAGGCTTCTCTCCAGTGTGTACTACCTTATGCCTCTGAAGATTTGAGGAATCTGTAAATGCTTTTCCACAATGGGCACATTTATGAGGCTTCTCTCCACTGTGTATTAAGATATGGGTTTTTAGACTTGAAATCCGTGAAAATGCTTTTCCACACTGGGCACATGTATGAGGCTTCTCTCCACTGTGTATTAACATATGGGTTTTAAGATTTGAAAACTGTGAAAATGCTTTTCCACACTGGGTACATTTATGAGACTTCTCTCCAGTGTGTACTACCATATGCTGTTGAAGATTTGAGGAATCTGTAAATGCTTTTCCACAATGGGCACATTTATGAGGCTTCTCTCCAGTGTGTATTAGTATATGGCTTTGAAGACTTGAGGAATGTGTAAATGCTTTTCCACACTGGGCACATGTATGTGGGTTCTCTCCAGAATGTATTAACATATGTTTTTTAAGATTCGAAACACTTGTAAATGCTTTTCCACACTGGGCACATTTATGAGGCTTTTCTCCAGTGTGTACTAGCATATGTGTTTTAAGAATACTAATGCGTGAAAATGCTTTTCCACACTGGGCACATTTATGAGGCTTCTCTCCACTGTGTATTAACATATGGGTTTTAAGACTTGAACTCTGTGAAAATGCTTTTCCACACTGGGCACATTTATGAGGCCTCTCTCCAGTGTGAACTACCAGATGCTGTTGAAGATTTGAGGAATCTCTAAATGATTTTCCACACTGGGCACATGTATGAGGCTTCTCTCCAGTGTGTATTAACGTATGGGTTTTAAGACTTGAAGTCTGTGAAAATGCTTGTCCACACTGGGCACATATGTGAGGCTTTTCTCCAGTGTGTACTAGCATATGTGTTTTAAGAAAACTAATGCGTGAAAATGTTTTTCCACACTGGGCACATTTATGAGGCTTTTCTCCGGTGTGTACTAGTATATGCCTTTGAAGATCTGAAGAAAATGGAAATTCTTTCCCACATTGGACACATTTATGAAGCTTCTCACCAGTGTTATGCTTTTGATTAACACTAAGAGTGTGTGTTTCTTGGTGTTCCTTGAGTTCTCTCAGGACCGTGAAACACTTCCTGCAGACTGTGCAGTGGTAAGGCCATTCATTGAGTTGCTGGTTGAGTTCATCATTCTGTCCATGGAGATTCTGTTGGGTTCCATCTGAATGTTCTGCACCTGGAAGAGATTCATATGGATTTAGAATGAGACAGATGTTCTAGATGCAGCAATTCATCGTTACCCGATGAGGAAATATTCCATTGTTTGGATGTTCTAATACACCTAGAAGAGTTAGATTGGTCATTAAACTTGATTTTCTGGCTCTGCATGGGAGTATGTTTGTGTTTCAACCCCCTTCACTAGTAAAACTAAATAAATGTTCTTACTCACATTGACTGTGCACTAGCATTTGGCATACTAACCACACCATTTGGCATAGTAACCACAATAATTGGCATAGAAACACATACATTTTCTGATTGGTCTTGTAACTACTTATAGCAACTGTGTGCAGACATTTTTATATTTTTAAGGTTTTTTCAAAGGTGACCAGTTCATGTATTATCTTCAAAAAGTATGATGGTATGGTCGTGGAAAGGACACAAACACAGCTGCCATTGCAACTAGCGGCAGTGCTGCGGTCTGAGAAGGAAACCCCACAAAAATGTAAGAAAAGCTTGGTAACACTTTACTTATTATTCCTATATAATTCACAAAAATAAAAAAATCCTTCCCCACGTTTCCTCTTCAACACAATTCCTTGCCTAACCAAGAGCCACAATGTAGCCGTCCACTCTATCCCTTTAACCTGTAATAGTAACGACTTAACCTGTAATAGTCTTTCCACTCCCAGTCCCCCTTACTGACACTACACCAGAAACACCCATGTGACCTGGGGTTTTCCCCAGAATCCTTCACCACTACTGATATCCCAAAATATACCTCCCTGATCTTCTCATCAAAATCCTCAACATGCCTATTAGACCCTGTCCTTGAAAATCTGTTTAAAAACACTCTAGAACACCGTCTTAAGAACACTCTAGAACACCCTCTTAAGCACAGTCTACTTGATGAGACTTTACTTAAGCAATAAGGTAAGAGAGGCAGTACTGTATCGTCAATAATGTACTGTTCGAGGGTGTTGTTATGCCCGTCACGTAGCAAACAGTTTGGTTACAACCTTAGTCTGATATTTCCCGGCATGACCTCACTCTCGGTTAGTAAATAGTTAATAATAATAAACATAATCATAATAATAATAACTGCTAATTATAATTAACTCTGACATCAGGATATGTTCCAATATCTCATCAAGACAGCGATCATCTAACCATCTCTTAAAAAGCCAAGCTTAGGCTCTGATTACTAATTACAGATCAGTCTTCCAGTCAGGCTTCAGAGCTCTAGGCTACATTTTTTATATATATTTTCAGTTTTTCATTATTATTGAGATTTTTTCAGCCACCATTTTGAAATCACACTTTTCTAGAGCATTTATATTGCTTAAAAAAAGAAAAATGCAATTAATGATGAAAATGATGAATGTATTATTTATTCACTTATGGTTATCAAGTTTTTATTTTATCACAATCACTTACCCTAACCCACTCCAAACCCACTGAAACAGAACTTCAACAAGTCACACACACACCTCGCTATCAAACCCAATGAAACAGAACTTAAACATGTCCCACACTCTATATCTCCAGAGGTCACATTTCGTGACATTTCTAAAGGTTGCAAAAGCCTGGAGTTGAAAAAACATGCCTAGACCCTGCCAGCCGTCTGACGTCATCATTAATTGACCATTGAACAAAGCTCTTAGTGCATCATTATGAAGTACTTACTTTCTAGAAGACAATCGTTGTGTTCCTGCTCATCATCCTCTTTCTTCACTTTAACCTCCACTATCTGTAGTGTTTCATTATAAGTGGAGCTTGATGACTCTGTGAAGTCTGATTCAGTTTTACAGTGAAGATCTGCAATGGGCTTTTCTTCTTCATCTTGGCACGTAATCATGTGTCGATATTCTTCTTCTTTTATGTCCTCTTCCTTCACTGTCAGTCTCAGGGGTACCTGGTGTGTTTCATCACAGCCAGGACTCAACGGCAGTCCAAGATTCATGTTAAAAAAGAACCAGCGATGATCCCGTACAGAGTTCCCTATATGGTCAGGGGAACATCACAAAAAAAAACAATGGCATTCAAGCTCGGTTGTCTTCCTTCTTTGTAAAAGTTCCAGAGCGACTGGCACGTTGCACTTTGCACGGAGGAATTCACTTCTATATCGTCTCAGTAAGTTAGCACATAAAGATCAGTTAGGTTAGTGTTAACGTCAAGCAGTGTTTATCACAGCAAAATATGAGGACGAAATTACCTTTACAGAACCAACAACAGCAACACGATAGACTTTTCACGTGGACTCCTATCTAATGTTCTTACTTGTGAACTCCCAGTAGTTGGTAAACCAACCAGAAAACTGCATTACTGCCACTGTCTGGACAGGAGTGTGACTGCAGTACGCTCTCTCGTTTAACTACACAGACCGAACTGAAGATTCCTGCAGTCACATTTTTCTGTGATAAACACTGCTTTACGCTAACCTAACATATCTTTATATGGTAACATACTTAAAGTACGTTTTAGTCACAGTATCATTACATCTTAGCCGTCCTTGTTAAATCCCTTCATTAACTCGTACGTACTCTACTGTTGCAGGCAAGTGAGAGCGGAGACCGTGAAGATGAGGGGTTAACTCCACTGCGCAAAATCTGACGGTTAGTTATTTATTTATGTAACGTTGCGATCTGGAAGTTCTGCAAAGATGCCATCGTTTTTTTTTCTTTGTGGATTTCCCGGACTACATGGGACAATGTGGATGGGATCATCTGTGGTCCGTTGCTAACATGAATCTACGACTGCCGTTGAGCTCTTGCTGTGATGAAACACACCATGGTACCTCTGACAGTGAAAGAAGAGAACTTCAATGAAGAGGGTCATTCCCACCAAGTACTAAGACATGTTTTGCTAGGGGTTCAAATACTTATTTTCTGAATCAAATGCAAATAAAGTCCTAAATGTTATAAAATGCATTTGCTGGATTGTTTTGGGTGATATTCTGATATTCTCACTGTTAAGATACACCTACCATTACAATTATAGATCACACATTTCTTTGCAAGTGGCCAAACTTGCGAAATCGGCAGGGATTCAAACTTATTTTCCCCACTGTATGTTATTCTCTACAAGTGGACATACGTTGTGGGAAATACCTTTTTTTTCATTTAAATGTAGTCTTCTGTGTTTACCCTCATCTGTAGAGGTCAAGGGTCATTGAGTATAAATGCAGTCTTACGTGTGTTTCATCTGCAGAGGTCAAGGGTCATTGAGTATAAATGTAGTCTTCTGTGTGTTTCATCTGCAGAGGTCAAGGGTCATTGAGTATAAATGTAGTCTTCTGTGTGTTTCATCTGCAGAGGTCAAGGGTCATTGAATATAAATGTAGACTTCTGTGCGTTCCATCTGCAGAGGTCAAGGGTCATTGAGTATGAATGTAGTCTTCTGTGTTTACCCTCATCTGCAGAGGTCAAGGGTCATTGAGTATGAATGTAGTCTTCTGTGTGTTTCATCTGCAGAGGTCAAGGGTCATTGAGTTTATATAACACAGCTAACTGATATGTTTTTTTTTTCATAATAGAATAGAATAGAAAATATTAATTTGTCCTCGCACAAGTGCAACGAAATTGAGGTGGCAGCTCTCAGACTTCAGTGCAATTGAAAAGTAAAAAACAAAAACAATACAAATATATACATTATAATTATACAAATTTACTCTATAAATACTCAGCTTAAGTAAAAACAAGTTTTAAAAAAAACACACAAAACATATTACACACATACAGGTTAGTTGTGTGCACTGTTTAGTGCAATGATAGCCCTAGGATAGAAGCTGTTTCTCAGCTTGTATGTTTTTGCTTTGATGGTCCGAAAGCGCCTCCCTGAGGGCAACAGTTCAAATAGGTGGTGACCAGGGTGTGTTGAGTCTCTGAGGATGCTGTGGGTCTTCCTGAGACAGCGTGTTCTATAGATGTCCTCCAGAGGTGGAAGAGAGCAGCAAACAACTCTTTGTGCGGTGTTAATGACCCTCTGGAGTACCTTTCTTTCTGCTGCTGTGCATCTGGCAAACCACAGCGAGATGCCATTGCTCAGCACTGACTCCACAGAGCAGCGGTAAAAGGACACTAACAGTTCCAGTTTTAATTTATTCTTCCTGAGTAACCTCAGGAAATACAGCCTCTGTTGTGCCTTTTTCATTTGTTGTGAAAGCCCTAAGTCCATCAATGTTGTGACCAGTCTGCTCTACACTGTCTATGCATGTTATGTAACCTTCCTGCCATTAAAGATACAGAATAAAGTGTAATGTGAAGAAACCAAGCATGTGATCACAATCACACACACACACACACACACACACACACACACACACATTATATTGATGTGGTGTGACTCCTGCAGGCAATCTACAGGTACTGCAGGTATTAAATATGACACGTCAGCAAAGGGGAGAAGACTGTCAGATGCTTCTTGCTGTGCATGCTGGGAGTCCGGAGACATGCCAGGAGGCTTTTTCTGAATTTATGAGAAATTGTTTGGTTCTACACATTGCACAATAACCATTCATGGCATAAATGAAAGAAGACACTTGGGCCATAAAATGCAATCAGTTGGAGTGTTTTATTATGTCATTTTAGTTTACATTTCAGAGCAGCAAAACTTAAACATTTGTAAGAAAAAAAACATAAAGCGCCTAGTGTTTTTTTTATGTTGCAGTGTAGAACTGGGTTTTGAATGCCATAGAAAACTAACAATAATGCACCACCCTGATGCACCAACATCTTGACCGTGTGTGTAAAAATTTGAAGCAGATTGACAAAAGTTTACAAGTGTTACACATCAGTTTCCATATGGTGTCTTTAGACGTCGCCAAGTGTCTCATAACCTCTCCAACCTCACCAAATACAAAAGCAGGTACTTGTCACTGTATATCAGTGGCAGCTGGTGGTTTTTAAAGTGAGGGAGGAAGGACTGCGCGCTAGGTTGCCATTAGCCTGCCTTTTCTGTTGGTGGCATAAGAATGTGAGATACAAGTTGTTTCAGGGCGTTTTTGTGAACTACAGTACAAAATAGCAGGCAGGTTTAAAATTGATACAAAGCCACCAGTGTGGCACCATTGTGCTTTGAAATCTGGTGGGCAGCATGTCTTTGGACTAGACAAGGCCAGAAGGAAAGGATGCAAAGTCAATGGGCGGAGTAAGGCGCTGATTGCCCAACGAGGATCTGGTTTGAAAAATACCTCACAAAATGGGGAAAAACACTGTGCGCTAAATGCGGTTTGGCAAAGACGCTGATTGGGCTATGGTCGCAATGTTAGTAAATCAGTTCCTGAGTGCATTAATGGGGCTTCTTTGGGGTGTTGATAGAAGGAAAGAGTTGGCATTTATACCATTCAGTCAGGTGAGAGAATACAGGGGAAAGATCAAGCCTTATACTGTGTGCTCTTAAAATTATGTTGCTCCTCTCCAGTGTGTATTAACATATGGGTTTTAAGATTTGAGGAGGTTGTAAATGCTTTTCCACACTGGGCACATACATGAGGCTTCTCTCCAGTGTGTACTAGCATATGGGTTTTAAAGATGTGAAACGCGTGTAAATGCTTTTCATCACTACACGCATTTATGAGGCTTCTCTCCAGTGTGTATTAGCATGTCTGTTGAGGTTTTTAAGGTATGCAAATGTTTTCCCACACTCTGTACATTTATGAGGCTTTTCTCCAGTGTGTACTAGCATATGTATTTTAAGAATAGTAATGCGTGAAAATGCTTTTCCACACTGGGCACATATATGAGGCTTCTCTCCAGTGTGTATTAACATATGCCGTTGAAGATTTGAGGAATCTGTAAATGATTTTACACACAGGGCACATGTATGAGGCTTCTCTCCAGTGTGTACTACCATATGCCGTCGAAGACTTGAGGAACATGTAAATGCTTGTCCACACTGGGCACATTTATGAGGCTTCTCTCCAGTGTGTATTAACATATGTTTTTTAAGACTTGAAATCTGTGCAAATGCTTTTCCACACTGGGCACATATATGAGGCTTCTCTCCAGTGTGTATTAACATATGCCGTTGAAGAGTTGAGGAATCTGTAAATGATTTTACACACAGGGCACATGTATGAGTCTTCTCTCCAGTATGTACTACCATATGCCGTCGAAGACTTGAGGAACATGTAAATGCTTGTCCACACTGGGCACATTTATGAGGCTTCTCTCCAGTATGTTTTAACATATGGGTTTTAAGACTTGAAATCTTTGTAAATGCTTTTCCACACTGGGCACATGAATGAGGCTTCTCTCCAGTATGTTTTAACATATGGGTTTTAAGACTTGAAATCCGTGTAAATGCTTTTCCACACTGGGCACATTTATGAGGCTTCTCTCCAGTGTGTATTAACATATGTGTTTTAAGATGGTGCATCTGTGAAAATGCTTTTCCACACTGGGCACATGAATGAGGCTTCTCTCCAGTATGTTTTAACATATGGGTTTTAAGACTTGAAATCCGTGTAAATGCTTTTCCACACTGGGCACATTTATGAGGCTTCTCTCCAGTGTGTATTAACATATGTGCTTTAAGACTTGAAATCCGTGTAAATGCTTTTCCACACTGGGCACATTTATGAGGCTTCTCTCCAGTGTGTATTAACATATGTGCTTTAAGATGGTGCATCTGTGAAAATGCTTTTCCACACTGGGCACATTTATGAGGCTTCTTCAGAGTGTGTATTAACATATGGGTTTTATGATTTGAGGACCATTTAAATTCTTTTCCACACTTGGCACATACATGAAGCTTATTTCCAGTGTGTATTAGTACATGCCTTTGAAGACTTGAGGAGGTTGTAAATGATTTTCCACACTGGGCACATGTATGAGGCTTCTCTCCAGTGTGTATGTGCATGTGCATGTGAATTTTAAGACCTGAAATTTGTGAAAATGCTTTTCCACACTCTGTACATTTATGAGACTTCTCTCTAGTGTGTAATACTATATGCCTTTGAAGACTTGAAGAAAATGTAAATGCTTTCCCACATTGGGCACATTTATGAAGCTTCTCACCAGTGTTCTGCTTTTGCTTAACACTAAGAGTGTGTGTTTCCTGGTGTTCCTCGAGTTCTCTCAGGACCGTGAAACTCTTCCTGCAGACTGTAAAGTGGTAAGGCCTTTCGTTGAGTTGCTGGTTGAGTTCATCATTCTGTCCATGGAGCTTCTGTTGGGTTCCATCTGAATGTTCTGCACCTGAAAGAGATTCATATAGATTTAGAATGGCAGACAGATGTTCTAGATGCAGCAATTCATTGTTACCCGATGAGGAAATATTCCATTGTTTGGATGTTCTAGTACACCTAGAAGAGTTAGATTGGTCATTACACTTGCTTTTCTGGCTCTGCATGGGAGTATGTTTGTGTTTCAACCCCCTTCACTAGTAAAACTAAATCAATGTTCTTACTCACATTGACTGTGCACTAGCATTTGGCATACTAACCACACCATTTGGCATAGTAACAGGGGTGTCAAACTCAAATACACAGAGGGCCGAAAAAAATGGGTGTAAGTCGAGGGCCAGACAGTGGGGAAAGCCAAAATTAGGCAAACCAAATACAATTTCACCGTCGCCCCTTCAAATCAATGGAATTTTTTGCAACATTCTGAGGAGCTGGCGGGCCAGATTAAATGGCTTGTCGGGCCTGATCAGGCCCGCGGGCCTTGAGTTTGACATACAGTCCCGCCCACAATTATTGGCACCCCTAGTGAATATGAGCAAACAGGCTATGAAAAAATATGTCTTTGCTGTTTAACCTCTTGGTCTTCCACTCAAAATATTCATAAAAATCTTACCTTTTCATTGAGGTAAAATAATTGAAAGAAAAGAAAAAAAATTGACATTAAATAAATATTATTCTCCAAATCATGTGTGCCACAGTTATTGGCACCCCTTAATTAAATGTTGTGTGTAGCCTCCCTTTGCCAAGATAACAGCTCTGAGTCTTCTCCTATAATGCGTGATGAGGTTGGTGAACAAATGGCACGGAATCTGAGACCATTCCTACATACAGTATCTCTCCAGATCCTTCAGATTCTGAGGTCAACGCTTGTAGACTTGGCTACAGCTCATCCCACAGATTTTCTTTGGGGTTTAGGTCAGGGGACTGTGATGGCCATGGCAAAACCTTTATTCTGCGGTTGGTGAACTTCGGATAATTTTCCTGCTAGAAGCTCCAACCACGGGCCATTTTAAGCTAACTGGAGGGGGCTGTTAGGTTTTCATTTAATATCTGCTGGTATTTGATGGAGTCCATGATACCATGTATCCTAACAAGATGTCCAGGGCCTTTGGGAAAAAAACAGCCCCACAACATCAAAGATCCGCCACCATACTTCACAATGGGTATGAGGTGCTTTTCTGTATGGCTATCTTTCTGTCTACGCCAAACCCACCTTTGTTGTTTGTTGCCAAAAAGCTTTATTTTGGTCCCATCTGACCATATAACTCTGTCCCATTGAAAGTCTGACTTACATTTGGCAAACTGTAGGCACTTTAGTTTGTTGTTGATTGACAGCCGAGGCTTTTTTCTGGCAACCCTCCAAAACAACCTGTGGTGATGAGGGTGGCGTCTGATGGTAGTTTTGGAGACTTTCTGACCCCAAGACTCAACTAATGTCTGCAATTCTCCAGCTGTGATCCTTTGAGATTATTTTGCCAGTCGAACCATCCTCCTCACAGTGCGTGGGGTCAATTTACAGACAGGTCCTTTTCCAGTCTGATTCCTTACATCTCCTGTCGCTTTAAACTTCTTTATTATTTCCATGATAGCGTAAATGGGTATTTTCAACTGTTTAGAGATTTTTTTGTGTCCATTTCTTGATTTGTGCAGCTCAACAACTTTTCATTGCACATTTTCTCTGTGTTCTTGGGTCTTTCCCATAGTGATGAATGACTAATGGAATTTGGCCTGTGTCACCTCATATTTGTACGCCAGTGGAACAGGAAGTCATGGTTGACCTCTTAAGAGTTCCTAATCAAACAGGTTCAACTTTAAAATGCAAAACATGACTGGAAATATATTTAATTTAGATTTACATTATAAGATTTTTCTAGGGGTGCCAATAATTGTGGCACACATTTTTTGGGGGAAAATATTTATAGTAAATATTTAACAGTTTTTTTTTCTTTCAAAAATGTTACTTCAATGAAAAGGTAGGATTTTTGTGAATATTTTGAGTGAAAGACCAAGAGGATAAACAGCATAGACATTTAAGCAATATATATTGCTTTTATAAAACAATTCTACAGTCAACAAATTAACATTTCAACACGAAGTTATTGATTAAAAATGGTTTATTTCGCCATTGTTTCTCCGCAACAAAAAAATAGTTCCATTGTCAACGTCTTGGTTTGGATTAGCGGTTATCATCAATGCGAATGTTTCATCGCGGAGTGATTTATTTTTAGTTGTGAAAAGTCCCGTAACTGTAGGTACGTTGACGAATAACCTATAGCATGGAACGTCTCTCGTCCAATCAGAACCAGCTAAATTACACGATAGAACCCAATTGTTTTATAATGGTCATTAAACTTGCTTTTCTGGCTCTGCATGGGAGCATGTTTGTGTTTCAACCCCCTTCACTAGTAAAACAAAATCAATTTCTTATTTTTAATTCTTAATTTTCTTACTCACATTCACTGTGCTCTACCATTTGGCATAGTAACCACACTAATTGGCATAGAAACCACATAAATTTGGCACAGTAACCACATCAATTCTCTGATTGGTTTTGCCACTACTTAAAGCAACTGTGTGCAGACATTTTTATATTTTATAGGTGACTTGCAGTCTGAGAAAGAAACCCCACAAAAATGTAAGAAAAGCTTGGTTACACTTTACTTATTAGTCCTATATAATTCACAGAAATAAAAAATCCTTCCCCACGTTTCCTCTTCAACACAATTCCTTGCCTAACCAAGAGCTACAGTGTAGCCGTCCACTCTATCCCTTTAACCTGTAATAGTAACGACTTCATTAACTTAAAAAAAATGATTAACAACCTTCTTTCCACTACCAGTCCCCCTTACTGACACTACACCAGAAACACCCATGTGACCTGGGGTTTTCCCAGAATCCTTCACACCTACTGACATCCCAAAATATACGTCCCCGATCTTCTCATCAAAATCCTCAACATGCCTATTAGACCCTGTCCCTGAAAATCTACTTAAAACCACTCTAGAACACCATCTTAAGAACACTCTAGAACACCCTCTTAAGCACAGTCTACTTGATGAGACTTTACTTAATCAATAAGGTGCGTACGAGAGGCATTTTATCCTCAATAACGCAGTTCTGTTCCAGGGGTGTTGTTAGGCACGACGCGTAGCGGAGTTAGCCTAGCACCAAACGTTTGTTGATTACTTGCTAGGAGATCGACATTAATTTGTGCGTAGTCTGAAAACATCCCAGGTCTCCTTGCTAGATCTAGCGCCCTCTAATTCAGTGGTCCCCAAACTTTTTAGGCCCTAGATTACCGACCTTTGTCTTGGTGAAGGCAAGATCTACTTATTGAGGCGTTGAGAGAAAAAAAGACTGTCCAGACTCAACTGCACTTACTGCTTATCTTTGTTTTGGGCCGAGACACTTTGGTCCAGCTTTCAAATTGATGTGACCAAGAACACATTTAACCAGGGGTTCTCAATTATATAAATTATTAATCCATCTCAAACTATAATTTTTCTAAATTATTTCCACAGCCCATATAGAACCACAGACAGCAATTATTGTATTAGTTTAACGCTGAAACTATGTGTCAGATTTCATCTTCATATCCAATTTGAAATCTCTATCTGTCTGCAATACCGCTCGCTGCCACTACGCAACTTCGGCGCTCTCACACTTGCCATGCATACACAGTAATAGAAAGCACACACAGCATCTTTGTTAATTTATCATGTCCCATTCGTCTCTGATGATATTGCTTCCGATCAATGTTGCTCTCTTTGCTGGTGGCTCGGCGTTGGAAGTGCGTTCTCCAGCAAGCTTGAAATGATAACTAAAGTAATTTGCTATGGAGTAATGCTGGGAGCATTGCTCTCTGTCTATTACATAGGGAATGTATTTCACGTATGTGTAGAACCTATTTAGAATGGCTGACGCGAGTGAAAAAGCCCAGAGACTGGAGGCAAACAGTACCTCAGCCTCAATGAGGGAGGCGTGTGGGAGAATATCAGCATGCTAACGTTATTCTTATTAGCAGCGAGGCTAGCTAGCTAGCTACTATGTGTTTCAGTGGATTTTGGGTCTAAGCGTTAGCAGCAACCTAACAATAATGGTCGAGAGCTTCAGTTAAGACCTACGATACTTTGCAACATTCGTGTAGCAAATAACAATTAAAAGAGTCAATGTAGACTCATATAAAGTCATGTAGATAGCTTAAATTCATATAAAATATTTCCTACTAACAGGCTCCTGAGACGCCGCCATCTCGGTTCGATTTCGAATCTACTGTTATTTTGAGTGCGCACTGATATGGAACGCTCGGGTAAATGTAAACAGGCAGTACAGTACATTATGGCTCAATACAGTACACCCCGTGACTCACTGTCAACCAATCAGAATGTTTGATTTCATCTACCCGTATTTTAATTAATATTATGATATGGCAACGACATTCTGATTGGCTAATGAGTAGTCACGCCAGCCGTGTATTGACCTCCTCGCCAGTCTGACGGTCTGATACGGATTCTAATTGCCCTCTGACGTCATCTTCAAAATTAGCGATATTGATAGACATCAAAAGCCATGAAGAAATTCAGAAGCAGCGAAAATGTGTTATTGACAGTGATGATGAAGACTACACTACTATAGCCGTGTTGACCGCTTTCTGTTTTTGATTGTTACTTGAAGTAAGCAAGTAATTGGTCGCTAGGCAACGCCTGAAACTAAATGTGTCGTGGGAAGACTAATTTACAATAACTATTTATTTTAATTTCCAAAATGAAAGGAGCTAAAACAACAATATAATAAACAACTTACTAACCTTGACCGTTTGGTTACAGCCTCAGTCTGATATTTCCCAGCATCACCTCACTCTCGGTTAGTAGTTAATAGACAGCGATCATCTTACAAGGCTCTGATTACTAATAACAGACCAGTCTTCCAGTCAGGCTTCAGAGCTCTTCAGAACTTAAACACGTCACACATACACCTCTCTATCTCCAGGTCACATTTTGTGAAATTTCTAAAGTTTGCAAAAGCCTGGAGTTGAAAAGACGTTAAATCTATAAGTCAATTAATGATGACATCAAACTAATCCTCAACATGCCAAGTAGACCCTGTCAGCAGTCTGACGTCATCATTAATTGACCATTGAACAAAGCTCTTAGTGCATCATTTTGAAGTACTTACTTTCTAGAAGACAATCGTTGTGTTTCTGCTCATCCTCCTCTTTCTTCACTTTAACCTCCACTATCTGTAGTGTTTCATTATAAGTGGAGCTTAGTGACTCTGTGAAGTCTGATTCAGTTTTACAGTGAAGATCTGCAATGGGCTTTTCTTCTTCATCTTGGCATGTAATCATGTGTCCATATTCCTCTTCTTTTATGTCCTCTTCTTTCACGATCAGTCTCAGGGGAACCTGGTGTGTTTCATCACAGCCAGGACTCAACGGTAGTCCCAGATTCATGTTCAAAAATAACCAGAGATGATCCCGTCCAGAGTTCCCTATATGGTCAGGGGAACACCACAAAGAAAAGAAAAACAATGTCTTTCAAACTCGGGTTTTTTCCTTCTTTGTAAAAGTTCCATATATCGACTGGCACGTCGTATTTTGCACGGAGGAATTCACTTAAATATTGTCGCAGGGGCACACCACAAAGGAAAAAAGCAATGGCTTTCAAGCTCGGGTTTCGTCCTTCTTTGTAAAAGTTCCATAGATCGACTGGCACGTCGTATTTTGCACGGAGGAATTCACTTCTATTTTGTCGCAGTAAGTTAGCACATAAAGATCAGTTAGGTAAGTGTTTACCACAGCTAAATATAAGGACGAAATTACCTTTACAGAACCAACAACGGCAACACGGTAGACTTTTCACGTGGACTCCTCTCTAATGTTCTTACTTGTGAACATCCGGTAGCTGGCAAGCCAACCAGAAAACTTTGCATTACTGCCACTGTCTGGACAGGAGTGTGACTGCAGTACGCTCTCTCGTTTAACTACACAGACCGAACTGGAGATTCCTGCAGTCACATTCCCATCCAGACGGTAGCAGTAATGCATAGATTTCTGTTTGGCTTGATGCTACCTGATGTTCCTTCTGTAAATAGAATTTCGTCTTGGTATTTTTCTGTGATAAACACTGCTTGACGCTAACCTTACATATCTTTATATGCTAACGTACTTAAAGGACGTTTTGGTCACAGTATCATGACATCTTAGCCGTCTTCGTTAGATCCCACAGTAGCCTTAGATCGCACAGTATTATAAAATCTTACCAATCTTCATTAGCTCGTACTCGAATGAAGCAGCCCTAGGCAAGTGAGAGAGGCGGATACCGTGACGATAAGAAGTGAACTCCTCCGCGCTAAATGTGACGGTTAATAATTTATGTAATGTTGTTCTCTGGAACTTTTACAAAGAAGAAAACTTAGATTCAAAGCCATCGTATTTGTTTAGCTTTGTGGATTTCACGGATTATATAGGAAACTGTGGATGGGGTCATCTGTGGTCCGTTGCTAACATGAATCTTGGACTGCCGTTGAGCTCTTGCTGTGATGAAACACACCATTTACCTCTGAGACTGAGAGTGTAAGAAGAGAACTTAAATGAAGAGGCTTATTCCACCAAGTACTAAGTCATGTTTTGCTAGGGGTTCAAATACTTATTTTCTGCATCAAATGCAAATAAAGTCATAAATGTAATAAAATGCATTTTTCTGGATTTTTTGGGGGTGATATTCCGCTTCTCATATGTTCTCTTATGTTTACTGTATGCACCTACTCATCAGAATAAATTACAGGTAGGTGTAAACCTACTTGGCAATAAACACAATTCTGATTATAAAGTCCACATTGAAGGACTCTCGCTCAGCTGTGATGTTGGGGGAGTGTGTGTGTGTGTGTGTGTGTGTGTGTGTGTGTGTGTGTGTGTGTGTGTGTGTGGGTGTGGGTGTGTGTGTGTGTATTGTTGGCCATTCTAATATGTCATGTTGAGTGCCGCATCTCTCCTCTATTTGTAAATGATTTGTCTTACAGTGGATGGATGGAGCTGGAATCTTTTGGGGATGGTCTTATAGCTTTCCCAAGAGTGATGGGCTGTGACTACCTTGTGTGGCACCATTGAAAGCTGGTGGGCAGCATTGCTTTGGACTAGACAAGGCCAGAAGGAAAGGATGCAAAGCCAATTAGTCAAATCAGGCCTACTCTTGTTTTGAAAAACTAAATAAAAATTCTGGGCCATCATTGGGCCTTTTTCCACCCTCAATTACTGAAGCTAATGGCTATTATTTGACTAATTTTATTTTCAGCTGCAATAGAAACATTAAGACACAAGACCAAAAGTGATGCCAATTTAAATGAATCATGCTCTGAAACATTCACTAACATCCTTTCCACAATATTAAACAAAAAGTAAAAAAGGCAACAAGTAAAAGAACATTATTTCACAACTATTAACACGGGCTGTCAGCCTAACATTGTTTGTGGCAAATGCGGATGTTAATGGATGTTTTAGAATGTTGGTCAATGTGCATTGATCCCTTAGGGGTGGACTGACTTTTACCTAGTTTAATATAAAACACTAATATATTTTTACGTTTAGGCTGTGTGTCTGTTTTAGCAGGTGCTTTAAGCCTAGGCCTATATAAAACAAATAGGCCTATGGAAAAATAAAACAGAAATGTATGTTTATGTTTAGGCTGTGTGTCTGTCAGCAGATGTTTTAAGCCTATATAAAACAAATAGGCTTTTGGAAAAAGTACAAACCCTGAGTAAATTACCGTTTGTTCTCTAAAATTGCAATAAACAAAAACTTCCTTTAATTGCTTCTCAGATTATCCCAGATTATTACAGCTTTTACTCAAAGGAGCCTTATATTGTTTATGCGTTTATTTGAAAAGGGACAGTGTTCATTGATAAACATTTCCCTGACAGAGAAATATGGAAATAAAAGAAAGAAATAATAATACAAAATGATATAACTAAAAGAAATGATAAAAAAAAGATAAGCAACAGTTTGACAAAACAGTACAGTTTAAGAAAACAAACAGAAATGCTGATGCTTTCAATAGCTGCAGAATGTTAGCCAATTCCACATTCATTCACTTAGAGATCAGGTCGATTCTCCTCGCCGTTTGACTTGCAAAAATGTCTGTGACTTGATCATACCAGGCAGGATTTTTTTGAAGAGACTTCAGAATTTTCTTTTCAATAGAAATCATGGCCAAATCTTTCAATCTCTGCTGCCCCATTGTGTTCTGTGTGTAACTTTGGATTTGTTTCAGGCACGAGACACTTTGCTCAGCCCCTGCGGAGGTAGCACCAATGGTTGCAATCAGACACATTAATTTGTACAGCTGTGGCATTGCCCCATCAAGACCACTGGATTTCATGAAGCCAATGGCCTCGCAGAGCTTTTGTGAAGAATTTATGTCTGGATTACGGTAGAAATGCAGCAGTTCTGTTTTCAACTTGTCCTGATCAAAGAATTGGCCGTACGTCTCGAGCAAATTGAGAAGTGACTGCGTGGGGAAATCGGACTTGAAGCTCTCGAATTTGTCCACATCTAAAAGCTCTGTGAATTGCAAGCGTTCTAGATGTTGAAAGCGCTGCGTGATTTGGGTGATGATGCTGTCGTGAATGGAATCGTACAGCCGCCTAGAAGCATGACGCGGATCGGACTGGCCCTTCCTCCTTTTTCTCTGGTGAATTAATTCTGGGTCGTCTACAGCGGCGGCCCTTTGGTAAATTTGGACAAATGTGTTCTCCGATTTAAGCTCCTCAATGGTTCGTAGGAGGCTCTCTATGCGCAGTCGGCAATAGGAGACATCCATGGATTTGTGTCGCAAGACGTCAAACACGACGTCAGTGTGTGAAAATAATTGCTCGAAGGTGAAGAGTAAAAACACAAATTCAAAGTCCTCCAATTTTCCCCTCAACCCATCAGCTAAACGTACGGTCTCGTCATCCATTGATGGATGGTCAACAAAGTGGTCAAAAAACTCCACCAGTTTGTCATAATTTGAGGCAACTGTGCTCACGACCCTTGAGGTGAAGTTCCAGCGCGTTGGAGC
This sequence comes from Sprattus sprattus, assembly GCF_963457725.1. Taxonomy (NCBI): domain Eukaryota; kingdom Metazoa; phylum Chordata; class Actinopteri; order Clupeiformes; family Clupeidae; genus Sprattus; species Sprattus sprattus. Next base: position 1,624,205 of record NC_137920.1, on the reverse strand, counting down.
GCTCCTGGGCGTTCTAGCACCATGCTCCTTGAGCAAGTCCACTCTTTTGCTGGATTTGGAGAAGAACGACGTGAACCCACCCAGGTGGATGAAGAAGTATTTTGCCTGGGGGATGGACCTGACACCCTGACTCAAGACCAGATTTAGGCGATGGGCATTACAGTGGACAAATGTTGCACTGGGTGCCACTTCTCTGACTTTAGCCTGCAAGTCATTAAGGTCCGAGGCCATGACGGCCGCACCGTCATACGTCTGCGCTACAAGTTTGTCAACGAAATTGAAAGAGGACAACTGTGCCTGCACAAATTGGAATAAGGACTGCGCGTCCCTCCCTTCGGATACGTCGAAAAAGCCCATGAAACGTTCCTGTACTCTGCCCTGCTCATCCACGAATCGCATTATCACAGAGAGCTGACTATGGCAGCTTATGTCTGTTGTTTCATCCAATTGCCACGAGAAGAAGGGCGCCTTATTCAAATCGTTTGCTACGTCTTTATGAATAGTGCTGGATATTGCGGAAATCAAATCATTCTGTATCGTTTTGGACATGCCTGTGAAAACTGATGAACCTTGCATATGTTCTGCCAGCGCGGGGTCATACCGTGCCACCAGCCCTGCCAGCTCCCTGTAATTGCCCCTATTGTCCGAATCTACCCCCTCATTGTGCCCTCTGAATGACAGTTCTTGCATGCCTAGATAGGCAGTTACATCAATAAGTCTCTTCAAAACCTCCCTATTTTGGCCGACTTTAGCGTTGTGCTGCGCGGTTTTTAACGGCACACCCTCCTCCACGACCTGATCAGTTGGCATGGTGCCTAGCAAGGACAACCGAACCGCTGCGCCAACGTGGTCTTGGCATTTATCATGACGTAGAGTTGCCCTGTTCAAATTTTTTATGTCTGCGAATCCATTTACAGACCACGTGTGTGATTTACCCATGAGCAAACAGGGCCAGCAGTACAGCCGGTTATTTGTAGCGGCACCAGTGAGCCATGAGTATTTGGCATACCAGTTAGCACTAACGGCAACGGTTTTACCATTGGGTTTAGTGACTTGGATTAATGGAAGTGGTCTCCCTGTTGTTTTGATGCTAACCTTCTCTCTGTAGCTAAATGTATGAAACGGTTTGTTCAATAAAACATGTACAATATCTTGGTTCTCCATGGCACACCCCTTCACTCTCTGGGACGTGAAACTCTCCCTACAGAATGTGCAGTGGTGCGGCCCTCCATTGAGTTGCTGGTTGAGGCCATCGTTCTGTCCATGGATCCCTTGTTGGGTTCCATCTTGTTGTTCCGATGCACCTGAAAGAGTTCCAAATGGATTTAGAATGACAGACAGATGTGTTATTGGGGATTGCTTTTAAAGCTCTGCTAGGTTTGTGTCGTATACAAATAACACCCCCAGAAACCTTGAACCCTTTACTTTTTGAAATATATACGGTTCAAAAGTACTAGAATACATAGAAGCACTTTGTAAGGAGAATTTACATAGTCTCTTGCACATTTCAATGTCTGAGTGCGGTTTTAGCTCCTAAAGACCCTACCATTAGCAAATGACAGCTATTCATATGATAAGGAAATGCTAATTCAGTGATCACTATTAGGTCATGATGTGAAAAGAAAGTCTCTGTGTGTGTGTGTGTGTGTGTGTGAATGTGTGTGTGTGTATGAGAGAGTATAGTGGATACTCTGTAACATTGTGAGTAGAGATACTATGGAAAAACCTTCAGCATGATCACTATCTGCAGTCTGTTACATTGTGAGTATAGTGTGTGTGTGTGTGTGTGTGTGTGTGTGTGTGAGTGTGTAAAGTGGATACTCTGTTACATTGTGAGTAGAGATGGAAGTACCTTTATAATGATCACTATCTGCAGTCTGTTATATTGTGAGTATAGTTTGTGTGTGTGTGAGTGAGTGTGTATAGTGGATACTCTGTTACATTGTGAGTAGAGATACTAGTGGAAGTACCTTTATAATGATCACTATCTGCAGTTTTTTACATTGTGAGTATAGTTTTTGTGTGTGTGTGTGTGTGTGTGTGTGTGTGTGTGTGTGTGTGTGAGAGAGTGTGTGTGAGAGTGTGTATAGTGGATACTCTGTTACATTGTGAGTAGAGATACTAGTGGAAGTACCTTTATAATGATCACTATCTGCAGTCTGTTACATTTGAAAGAGTGTCTGCGGTCATTCTGTTTTATACTGTTTAAAGCAGGAGTAGAGATACTAGTGGAAGTACCTTTATAATGATCACTATCTGCAGTCTGTTACATTTGAAAGAGTGTCTGCGGTCATTCTGTTTTATGCTGTTTAAAGCAGCAGTACGGAGTTCTGTTCCAAAACAAGTACACTAACTTTCTAAAAGCCGTGTTAAAACCTTGCAAACACCACCAACAGCACCAGCAGTACGGAGTTCTGTTCCAAAACTAGTAAGCTAACTACCTAAAAGCCGTGCTAAAACCTTGCAAACACCACCAACAGCACCAGCTGACGCTAAAATAAGCTTGCCAAGGCACTAACTGGTGGTTTTTGTCATGTGAAAGTGTGTGAAGGCTTTTCTTCCATTTTTGCAGAGTGTTCCAGCCCGGTACATAGAACTTCATAGGGCATATCCTACACTACACACTACACACACACACACTACACTCACACACTACACTACACTAACACACACTCACAATGTAACAGACTGCAGATACTCCGTGACTCTCATACTATGCTGAGTAAAGCACAAGAACCATTCGCTAACCATTCAGTGTTCAGAAAATGTAAATGAAACTTTGGAATTAATTCGATCTGAATTCTACTTAACCAACTATTCAGCAACTTACTTGTAGAAGAATCGTCATCACCATATTCTCCCAAATCCGGTTCCTCTTTAATTTCCATCAGAGAGTAATTTTCTTCTTTGCAGGTCAAGGTTGGTGATGTGTGCATCTCAGTCTTAGAGTCATGCTTTTCTTCAAAAGCCTGAAATTCAAACAAATACTCTTGTGGGAAATTATCAGATTCTTCTTCCTCTTTAATTTCCATCAGTGAGTCATTTTCTTCTTTGCAGGTCAAGGGTAGTGATGTGGGCATCTCAGTCTTAGAGTCATGCTTTTCTTCAAAAGCCTGAAATTCAAACACATACTCTTGTGGGAAATGATCAGATTCTTCTTCTTTTATATTCTTCGAAGACATGAGTGGTTGTGGTGGTTCAGTAGATCCTGACATTGTAGACCTCAGCTGTCTTTTGCAATGGAAACCCAGCAGGACATTTCTGCAATAGAAGTACAAGTTTAGCAACATGCCCAAAACACCACAACACCACAAAGACACAAACAAACAAACCCTAACATCTGACAAAAGATAACCTGAGACAAATAGATAGTCTGTACAATTTCACAGAAGTCAGACAAAAGATTGTTCAAGTGAGAAAGAATAAATAAACATGTTACAAAAAGTATATGAACAAAACCGGGTTAAGGTTCAGATGTGATTTTTTTCATCAAAAGCTGGCTGCCCTTTCTCTCGAATAGCCCCTGTTTGCGTGCAAACTCTCTCTGCTCCTGCTCAAAACGGGTTGTCTGCACTCAAATACACTGTTGCTTAAAGAATTGTCCTGTGTTTCAGTTTAAGTTATTTTGCACTCAAATACACTGTTGCTTAAAGAATTGTCCTGTGTTTCAGTTTAAGTTCTTTTGCACGCAAATACACTGTCTTGCATAATTGTCCTGTGTTTCAGTTTAAGTTCATTTGCACTCAAATACACTGTCTTGCAGAATCGTCCTGTGTTTCAGTTTAAGTTCAGAATTGTCCTCGCACTCGGGCTGCTTCTGCTCACAGACTTCTGTTCGCTATCTGGCTCTGGCTCTCTCTCTCTCTCTCTCTCTCTCTCTCTCTCTCTCTCTCTCTCTCTCTCTCTCTCTCTCTGATTGTTATGAAGTTTCCTTAAAGGCAACCAGTGCAACTTTCGAGGCTTAAAAATAAACATTCAATTTCTAGTCTTTTTTACACATAGTAAGTTTCAATAACTCCATACCATTACATACCGACATTCAAGCAGCAAAGATGAGACGTCGTTGTGTGGTGAGAACTGATAGAAAATCGATAACAACAACAATCGCCGCCATTTTCTTTATTTTTTTTAACCTGCAATAAATAAAGCAGGCTTCCAGTCAATGGAAAAATGGCTTCTCCCCACCGGCGATTGTTGTTGTTTATGATTTTCTATCAGTTCTCACCACACAACGACATCTCATCTTTGCTCCTTGAATGTCGATATGTAATGGTATGGAGTTATTGAAACTTACTACGTGTAAAAAAGACTAGAAATTGAATGTTTATTTTTCATTGAATGTTTACATAAAGTTGCACTGGGTGCCTTTAACTAAATTAACCAGCCAATACAAAATCATGACGTGAAATGAACGAAAATGCTCTCAGATTGCAAAACAACGCTGTATAGTAAATAATCAAAACGTCCTACATCGACAATTTGTTTAAGTGAGTTAAACAACTATCGTTAGGTGCATATTTACATTCTAAAGCGAAGTACAAGGGAAAGGCATATGAGCCCCTATCGCAAACTGTACACACACCAGATATGCCCGAGTCCTGGCATACATTTAGCATCACAAAGCTACTCGGCTTACCTAGAAAACGGGAGCTCCAGAGAAACTTATGTTAGGCGTCGGAAAGAATGGGTCATAGCCTCGTAATGCTCGATATCGGATATCTTCTGCAGACGTCTTCGGTTTCTTTTAGACGGACAACAGCTGTTTTAGGATTTTAAAGAACTATAAACCAGCATAGTATGCCTTATTAGGGAACTGTTCTACTCTGACCAACGTAAACATGTCTGTGTTTTCTTCCCGGGTTTCAACCTCGTTGTTTGTGACGAAAGTTCCTTGGAGTTGGCGGAAATAAGAGACAATAAAGGCGGTCAAGAGTGTCAAAATAAAAGTCCAATTAAAAGTTCAGTTTAAAATGTTGGTTTGGCTAACGTGTCTTCGTTTTACACAAAATATGCCCATTCTACTGCTTGCTAGGCTTGATAGATGCAGTGTATGCTATATTGCATCTGCAAATATTGTAATCTTATTAAATCCAATTCAAATCTATATTTGGTTCAGATAAAAAAAGGCACGCACCACCAGGATGGCAAAGAGCTTCTATCTCCGTGCAATAAGGCTCCCCAACAGCTCACCCACCCCACCCCCTATAGCTCCCCCCGGCCGAGCCCGCCCCACCCCCCATGGACTGCACTCTAACACTTGATGCACATCAATATGGAGATGTATTGCTTTTTAAATTTATGATATTTATTAATCTATGTATTAATTGTTATGTATTATCATTTAGCTGTGGAAGAAGTCTGTTGCTGCCTCTACTCTCTCGTTGTCTTTATGGCAATGACAATAAAGTACTTTGAACTTTGAGTATCAGGAGGCAGGAGGGATATACATGAAATACACAATATTAATAGAAAATACTTTTAGCTTGTAATCTCCAGCGCCCTCTGACATGGGTCACACTAAATGCACTCAGGTTTAAACGTGACTCTGGAGACACATGGTACCAAAACCTGACCACCTAAGGGCAACGCAGACACTGGACTCCTTTAAAGCTGGACTTAAAACATTTTTATTCAGGAAGGCATTTCTGGCCTTGTGTTAAATCTGTTCTGTTATGCTTGTGTTAACATTTTATTTTTATTTTATTCAATAATAATATAGTTAGTTTCTAATATGTAGGCACTCTGAGATTCCTGTGAATGAAAAGTGCGTTAAAAATAAAATGAATTATTATTATTATTATTATTATTATTAATAAACCCATTTAGTTCTTCTCTTCTAAGAGCTCAGCCTCACACATACTGCTCAGGAACAGTCACACATGTAACAACCATATATACTTCAAGAGGTCCTCTGCTTAACCATAATTCTGACTCAATTATACACAAGGTCATAAACTACATACGATTATTAGAATCATAAGACATCAGTTCTTATTTGTATTCCATCATACACCTGGGGGGTCGCACATTTACATTTACATTTAGTCATTTAGCAGACGCTTTTGTCCAAAGCGAAGTACAAGGGAGAGAACAATCAAGCTAAGAGCATTAAGAACCTGGTGTAACAATAAATACTGCTTATTAAAATAGAAAACGACATAGAAGAATAAAAAAGAAGTGCGGGCCTGTTACTGCTTAAGTGCAGGCTAAGCCAAGGTGCCAGTTAGGAAGGGAGGTGCTCTCTGAAGAGTTGGGTCTTCAAGAGCTTCTTAAAGGTAGAGAGGGACGCCCCTGCTCTGTTAGTGCTAGGAAGGTCGTTCCACCAACGTGGAACTACAACTGACGTGTAAGAAATGAAGGAAGTTTCTTTGTTTCTGATACAGCAATCTTTATTCCAGTAATGTGCAGTGACGAAGCAGCCTTACTCCGGATTCAGCGGTGTAGCACTGAATAACAAGCATTCACAATTCTAGCCATACTGTTTTAAGACCACTTTTAAGACCACTCCTAGGCCTAGGCTTCTAATGTAAATGAGCTAGGCTTGTAATGCAAACAGGTCTGGCAACCTTTTGTTGTATCTGATAATGTGGTTTCTCTGTCTGAGATGGTTCTCAATGGCCTCCCCCATTCCCATACCATGATTAATTGCAGTCACTCACACCTCAGTTTGCTTCATGACCCCAGGTGTCTGAGCAATACTCGTGTTGGGACTTTTCCTTTGTGACCATGATAAGATAACCCTTTTGGATATTCTGCTGGTGGTCACAGCAGCTGCTTGATCATGACTCTTACACACGTTATACCTGTCTGGCTCATGTGTGACTGTATGGGCTAAATCTACACTTAAAGCTTAGAGGGGTTGCTGACTGAGCACTTGAATGACGCACTTGTTAGATGTAAAATAACGTTCCCAATTTTGCGTTCTCGTTCTTGATAATGCAAAATGTATTTCTTACAGTACGATCCAATTCATAATCATGTCCATACATCCAAACTTGCACCTAATTTACATGTTATTGGTGTCACAAATTAAGCTGTCAAAAAGCTATATGCACTCCCTTTCCATCAAGCTAGACCTGAAACCTGTATGAACTTTCACCCCTTTATTGTGTGAGCCAAATTAAGGTGGAGCGCCATCTAGTGTCCCAACACGATTAAAACATGAACCCAAAATGGCTCCTACAGTGACATTATAACTCTGTCAGAACAGCGTTTATCAGATGACATGTCATTAAGATGCCACTGCCTGACTGACTCATAGTAAAGGACACACCGAACATTAATTTGGGTTCCCAGCGTAATTGTCTTACCTAGATCCGACAACATTGTTCATCTGTTGCCAAACTCACAGCCTTCATAACAGGTTCTGTTTTCGGCCTTATATGTATAGAAAAGCTTATCATGCATACACTACTTTTTCTTGAACAAGTTACCCCCCCCCCCCCCCCCCCCCCAACACCCTCACCTACTTTAAAAAACGTAGGTTTCAATGTCTACCCCAACAAAATAAATTATACATCTCTGTGTACATTCCATGCTGTTATGACGAATTTACTCAAACACATTTCAAAGAAATGATACATCGCTCTGTACATCCCATGTTGTTTAAAACAAATGTACTCAAACACATTTCATAAATGTGAATATCTGAGGAAGTGAGTTCCTTTTTTAACTAAATCCATACTTGTGAAGAACCTTTCTTTTCAGGACAAATATGATTCAGCAAAACAACAGTTCCCTCTGACTCTTTTCAATATTTGACGCAAGAATGAAAAACAGACTTCTTTATAACAAGGAATGGAGAGACATTTAGTCTCCGTCTCCCCCTCCCCTCCTCTCCTCTCCTTTCAATTATATAATGTACACCCACACACACACACAAACCCCAACCACACAAACACACTTGACAAAACACTCGATTCAAGTTTTGTTTTTATTGAATTCAGGTACCCTAACAATGTGTTTCAATCTCTAGCCCAACAAATGGTTCATAATATTTCAACTTCAATAAAATGTTGTTGAAAACTCAGCTTATCAAAAACTATCCCAGTTAGAGATACATCAGGTATTAGCAGGGCAGCTCATCCTTTGAATGGATACTATCCCAGTTAGAGATGCATCAGGTATTAGCAGGGCAGCTCATCCTTTGAATGGATACTATCCCAGTTAGAGATGCATCAGGTATTAGCAGGGCAGCACATCCTTTACTATCCCAGTTAGAGATGCATCAGGTATTAGCAGGGCAGCACATCCTTTACTATCCCAGTTAGAGATGCATCAGGTATTAGCAGGGCAGCACATCCTTTACTATCCCAGTTAGAGATACATCAGGTATTAGCAGGGCAGCACATCCTTTGAATGGATACTATCCCAGTTAGAGATGCATCAGGTATTAGCAGGGCAGCACATCCTTTACTATCCCAGTTAGAGATGCATCAGGTATTAGCAGGGCAGCACATCCTTTACTATCCCAGTTAGAGATACATCAGGTATTAGCAGGGCAGCACATCCTTTGAATGGATACTATCCCAGTTAGAGATACATCAGGTATTAGCAGGGCAGCTCATCCTTTGAATGGATACTATCCCAGTTAGAGATGCATCAGGTATTAGCAGGGCAGCACATCCTTTACTATCCCAGTTAGAGATGCATCAGGTATTAGCAGGGCAGCACATCCTTTACTATCCCAGTTAGAGATACATCAGGTATTAGCAGGGCAGCACATCCTTTGAATGGATCTTATGGTGTCTCTTGAGATCAGCCAGTCTTTTAAAGCGCTTCCCACATGAAGTACACTTAAACTGCTTTCTCCTGCTATGGACCTTCATGTGGACCCTCAGGTTAGATGCCACAGTGAAATCCTTTCCACACTGAGAACAGTGATGTGGCTTCTCTCCAGTGTGGGTCCTCATGTGATATTTGAGGGCGGACGATTGATAAAATGCCTTACCACATATACTGCACGGATGTGGCCTTTCCCCAGTGTGGACCCTCTGATGTATCTTAAGGTTAGACATTTGTCTAAAGGCCTTTCCACACTGAGGACAAGGAAATGGCTTTTCCCCAGTATGCGTCATCTGGTGGACCTTAAGATGAGCCATGTAAATGAAGGACGACCCACACGTACTACACTGGTGTGGCTTTTCCCCACTGTGGACCCTCATGTGTGAAATGAGATGACTCATCTGAAGAAAAGCCTTCTCACATATACTGCACTGATGGGGCTTTTCTCTGGTGTGTGCCTTTGAATGACTTGCTAGATCGCAACGTCGAGCGAATGTCCTGAAACACTGGGGGCATTCATATTGTTCCCCGCTGTGCATCTTCATGTGTGAATCAAGATGATTCATCTGAAGAAAAGCCTTCTTACATATAACGCACTGATGGGGCTTTTCTCTGGTGCGGGGCTTTTCTCTGGTGTGTGCCTTTGAATGACTTGCTAGATCGCAACGTCTAGCAAATGTTTTGAAACACTGGGAGCACTCATGTTGTTCCGCCCTGCTGTCCTGTCGCTTATGTAATTCCTGGTATGAAGTCTTTCTGCACTGGGGGAGTTTGTGTCGTCTCTCTTTGGTTGTTTTTGGCTCCGTTTTCCTTCTTTTGTTAGATGGGATCATTTGAAAGTCTCCTATAATATTAGAAAATAATGTGTCAGCCATATCTCTTCTCTTCTAACTGGTACATCATTTCTACAATAAAGGCAAACATATGCCTTTAAAAAAATATATATATATATTTATAAATATATATATACACATTGGTTATTTGCTAGAATTGCTACAAAATCACTTAGAAGTGACTTAGGTGTGTCTACCTAAATGTAAATGTAAACAGAGGTACAATGATGGCATACACGTTCTCTCTGTTGAATGTAACAGACTGCCGATATTATCCCATGACTAAAATATGCCCACAGTATTTCTGTTCTCTGAATCGGTCTCACATTGTAGACCAACAGCTAGCCGTTCTCTAAAATTCAAGTATTATCAATATACAAGTTACAATAGACACGCAACTTACTTGTAGGTGAATAGTCGAGGTCACCAGATTCGCTTGAATCTAATTCCTCCTCATCTTCGATGTCCATTGTTGAATACTCTTCTTCTTCCAAGGTCAAGTTGGTTGAAGTTTTTATTTCAGTCTTGCATTTATATTCCAGTCCAGGCTTTTTTTCCACAGTCTGGATTATAGACGGATATTCTTGTAGGAAATCATCCAATTCTTCTTCTTTTACCTCCAGAATATGATAGTTGTGTTCCTGCTCATCCTCCTCTTTCTTCACTTTAACCTCCACTGTCTGTAGTGTGTCATTGTAAGTGGAGCTTAGGGACTCTTTGAAGTCCCATACAGTTTTACAGTGAAGATCCGCAACAGGCGTTTCTTCATCTTGGCATGTAATCATGTGTCCATATTCCTCTTCTTTTATGTCCTCTTCTTTCACTCTCAGTCTCAGGGGTACCTGGTGTGTTTCATCACAGCCAGAAATCATCGGCAATCCCAGTTTCATGTTAGCAACGGAGCAGCGATAATCCCGTCCAGAGTTTCCTATAAAGTCAGGGGAACACAAAGAAAAACAGATTTCAAGCTCTGATTTCCAGGTTTGAAAATAATAACACAACCTTACAGAGATAATTGCCACCTCGCATGTCAGTACTGCATGGTCGTGGTCTCTGTGGTCAAAATTACTTACAGACAACTGGAGTGGTACTGCAGATTTATTAATGACATCGGGAGCATTGTTGCAAGCACTACATCATGTTCATGAAATGCTCAACAACAATGCCCACACATCTCTGGGCAAACTAATATCTTATACCTAAAACCCTTCCCTCGGACTATTACACTGTGGCCTCCTTGCCTCCCCAAAGATAAGAATATTTACATAGGATCCCCTTACCTCCAAAGCCCTGGGTGACACTCTAAGCTCATAAAACCGTTACACAACAGGTCAGACCGAACACCTGGCCAACTCAGTTACCAATTCAATTCAAGTTATAATAGGGAATCCCAGTGTTTCCCCTACAATGATATTAGGGTGGCGGCCCGCCCCCCCAACGGCCCCGCCCGCCCCCCTTGGAAGGTCAAGTAAAAAAAAAAAAAAAAAAAAAAATTTTTTTTTTTTTTTTTTTTTTATAAATATAGCGCCAGATCACAAAATAAGTCATTTAAGGTTACCTTTACCATAAAACATGTACAATTATACTTATTGACTGCTGTCATTCAAAGAAACACATGAACATCATAATTCATTTAAGTGTTTGTGTCCGTGTCCGCCGCCGCGGTGCATCGCGCCCCGCCCCTGCCGCCGTCCCCCTCCCCCCCCCCCCCCTAAGCTGTAAACCTAGGGGAAACACTGGAATCCTATACTAACCTACTTAATGAAATGTGAAACATATACATTTTATCCTACATATCCACATCTCATTTGCTTAGGCAACACGTTCTTATTCCCAACGTGTCAAAAAGTGAAGCTTGGTCAGTGGCCCAAGGCGTCAAGAAGTGACGCTGTAGGTACCCTTCTAGCATCATGTTTGGACGCGAAACTGGCCAGTCGACTATCTCATGATTGTGAGGCTATGGCTCCACGAGCCCGGTTATTTTTGAAACCGGAGTTTTGCTCCGCGTCCACACGAGTGGTGTAATAAAATTACTCAGTACACACGCGACCGTGGAAGCCGCCACCAAGTGACACAATGCACGTGTAATAGGGATGCACGATATTGAATTTTAGCCGATATCCGATATGCCGATATTTACAAGCTCATTTTGGCCGATTGCCGATGCCGATACCGATATATACACCTCAGCTTTTTAATTATTGAAAAGTCTCTCCTGTACTAGAATTAATCTGTTATTATGCTAGGGTATTGCTGTAAATACAGGACATTACAGACTTGATGTGTATCAATTTAGAAATAGACATTCACTCATGAAACTGAAATGGTTTCAAATATGGCAGATTTATTTATATTTTCACGTCACAATTTTCATACTTGAACAGTACCTACTTGAACTTGAACAACTACACTCTGGAAATGCAGCTTGGCTTACTTGGCAAGCTAACGTTGGTTAACTGACTTACAGTTTAATAACGTCCCTTCTAGGATTTCTAGACTAATCTATGTAACGTTATTGCCAAGTTAGCTGTTTAAATTCCACATATGGAAAAGTAAGCCATGTAGATCGCGTGGGCTCGTGACATAACGTTTCACATCGGGTCAAATGAGGCATCATCAACTTCTCTGGTGTCACGTAGCATGCTTGGCTAACTATGCAAGCTAACCTTGGTTGACTGACTTACAGTTTAACAATGTCCCTTCTAGGATTTCTAGACTAAGCTATGTAACGTTATTGCCAAGTTAGCTGTATAAATTCCATAAATGCAAAAGTGAGCCATGTACAGATAGCGTGGGCTTGAGACATAACGTTTCACATCCCGTGAAATGAGGTATCATCAACTTCTCTGGTGTCACGTAGCATGCAAGCTAACAAGCTAGTGTTGTCTAACTAACTCCGTGACTTATTAACGTCAATTAGCGCGACAGGTAATGTTGTAAAGCGTGGCACGCGGGTGGTCTGCATCTATGCATGCAACCTACATTATGGCCAAGCTGCATCTCCTCCTCCTTCTCCTGAAAAGTTTTCTGACAAATAGGCATTTTGTCATCATCCTCTGATACTGTGAAGTAGGATACTGCCACACAGCCGACGCTCATAAACATTTGCTTTGCGTGCGCATAATTTACACGTCACCTTATCGGCCAGGTACATCGGCAGAAATTTTTCATATCTGCAGATACCGATAATTAAGTTTTTAAGCCGATAACTGCCGATATCGATGTCTTGCCGATAATATCGTGCATCCCTAACGTGTAATACACATGCCACAACCATACGTGGCGATGTAAGGTAAAATGGGAAGGCTGTTTTAACCAATGAAGAGATACCAGGAAAAGAAATCACCAAATACAAACTAAAATGGCGCGCAGCAACTGCGTGTGACAACCACATAATGCCGACAGCATGGCAATAAACAACATCCACTTCAATTCTGAAAGAGCTCACGTCAACTTCTGCTAACCGCTGCTCTGTTTTTCCCGTTAACGTCATTGCTGTGCACGTGCTGAAGTGAAGCTGGCTCGCAGCTATGACACAAACGGGAAAAACAATCACGGTTGCAGTGTCCACAGGCACCCGGTGAAACCAACCCTGGCCAAAAACCCCACCCTGGACTCCGGTTTCAAAAAAACACGGTTTCAGGGTTCCAAAAGCGCGGTTGCTTGTGGACAGGACATATAACCAGGAACATCTGTTCATGGTTTCAAAAATAACCGGGCTCGTGGAGACTAGGCCTAGGCCTCAGATGTAGGCTGCTGGAGTCTGGTTGCAGGCAGGCAGAAGAACACACACAGCGCAGGAGACGGTGGCTTACGTACACAAATAGCGACACATTTATTTACCACAACAGGGACTCAAACCCCAAAACATATATACAAAAAAAATGAGGGACTTGAATCCCACAGGGTGTCTGCAGGTTTTAACAAGTGCAATTTTAGACTTTTTTAGACCTTTTTTAGACCATCATGGGTTCAATTTAAGACCTTCACGGAGTATCAAAAAAAGAAATAACAAAGCCAGACTGCGGTCAATTGACATTTATTGTCAATGAAACAAACATATATACATCCATTATTTTACATGCTTCTAAGCTGTGCACTTTTGGTGGCAATTTCATCCTCCAGAACCTTAAGCTGTTAGAGTTTGTCTTTAGCAGCCCTCCTCAGAGCATTGGATTTTGAGAGGAGCTCTGCCATTTTGCTGCCAGTCTTGCCCTCTGCTTGCTCTGCCAACTGAGCCCAATTGATCGCAAATGCTGGACGCAGCACTAGAACTAGTACTACCGGTAGAGGTATAATTTCTGCTAGCTGCAGAACAAAACTGGGCTATACCATGCGAATTTCGCGGCGCATTTGCCGAGTCCTGGTGCTTACTTGACTTTGTGTGCGATTCCAGTGCCTTAATGCCCAGGGTCCCGAGTTTTAGAGTTCTTTTGCAGAGAATGCAGTAAGCCTCACTGTCGTTGGGAACGCATTTCAACCAGTCCGAAAATTCCGGTCGCGAGAGTTATCATTGAGTTTGCATTTCCCCATCTTCTTCTGCCATTTAGTCGTCTTCTACTTCATAACTTCCCGCCTTGCTCGCACACAGGGAATCAAAATACTTGCTACTGTCTGCAAGTGACGAGAGTACATTTCCGTTTCACATCCGTAGTTTTCTTATTACGTTCCACTAACAGCAACATGTCATGTAGAACTACACGGACCATAACTGTGCCCATTACAGGAAAAGAAAAAACAGAACGGCGTGGAAAAGGACGTAAAAAAATATATTTTTGCATTGAAACGTAGGTCTTAAATTACTCAAACTCAATTTTAGACATACAGTGCAAAACATCGCTATATTTTAGACTTTTTTAGGCCTAAAATGGAAAATGTGTAATTTTAGACTTTTTAAGACTTTTTAAGACCCCGCGGACACCCTGATCCCAAAAACAAAGAGACATACACCAGGGTAATCACAACCCCAAAACCAAAGAAACATACACTAAACAAAACTAAAGCTATTAAAACAGACAAGGTCCAACTGTGTCACACAGGTTTCGTCTAGTGCCTTGTCTTAGGTTTTTTGCAGCCTGTTCAGTCTGTCTCTCCCTTAATAATTAGGTGCACCTTTTAACCATGTAGTCCAGCGGCTAATTAGGCCCAATCAGTCCCAATTGGACCCGTCCACAGGTGCAGGGGAACAAAGTGAGAAGGGGGAGGGACTTCACCTTTTCACAATGCGCAAGGGTGTTTGATTGATTGATATGAGACCGTAGCTGTCAAGTTAGCAACAACACATTTACCCACGTCCGGTTGGACTGAATTAGGAAAATAAATATGCAACGTCCGTTACACTTTCAAAATAAAGCCAAAAGAGAAACTTTTCGGATTTTATGAGCAATCCTAATAATGCCACTAAAAACACTAGTGGTTTCTTTCCATTTCATTATTAAGCAATATAGCACGAGTGGGAGTGGGGTAGGTAAGGGATAATCCCACGGGTGGTGTTCGGCCGTAGCCACCGAGGCCGCAGGGACGTGAGACAGTTTAAACTCTAAACTGAAAGTCTTACATAACGCAAACGTAATTTAATTTAATATTCTGTATCGATGAATGCATATTTTACTCATCAGAGGGATAGTAGCTCGGGGAGGAGGGGAGCACTGTGCAGTCACACCTGTGACGGAGGTGGATGACTTTAGACACATTACTTAAATTCGTAGGTGAATGGTCTTGGTACACGCTTGCCTAGGGAATAGCCTTGCTGCTGACAGACTCTGGATGGAGAGTGGGAGTATGAGGTGGGGCATCGAGGTAAAAAGTGCGTTAAAAATAAAATGAATTATTATTATTAATAAATATGATCAATGCGAATACTTACTTCCATTCATATTTTCCTGAGAGGAAGACGGAGCCTCGACAGGGATCAGGGTTAGAGTGAGAGTCTCCTCCACGGAGTGTGCTTTGGGTCGTGAGACAGGTGGAGGGAGAGAGGTGGAAGGTTCTGGGAGATGAGGTTGGGAGGTTGTGGGCAGTGGAGTTGTGTAGCTGGGGTCCTCTGGAGATTGAGATGTTGGTGAATCTGAAATAATACATGTCAGCATATCAGTCCCAATGACACCACATCCCGAAGCATAATCAGAATCAGAATCAGATTTTATTTTGCCAAGTAAGTTAGAACAGGAATTTGACCTGGTGAACTGACTCTCAATGTGCTTACACATATATTACATAAAATATACATTACAACACAATACAAAAGCAAACACAATATATTACACAAAATATACATTACAACACAATACAAAAACAAACACAATACAATACAAAAACAAACAGTGCAATGGTCTATGAAAGTTTGACAAAGTATGTACAGGAGCTGTGAATTTTTACAATAGTGCAAAGAAGAAAGTGGAGAGTGCAAGAAGTGCAGGGATAAATATATATGCTATATGGATAAATATGTATGTTACTTTGAGTTGTTCAATAGTGAGACGGCGAGGGGGAATACACTGTTTTTGTGTCTGGATGTTTTTGTGAACAGAGATCTGTAACGCCTACCAAATCAGGTAATAAGAACAGATGTTGCCTTACTTTTCACCAGGTACTCATATGCCCTGCTCATGTTTTCTAGAAATGGCTTTGCAGGCCCGTCCCCTCCCGGGCACATGTGGGTGATCACCTCAGCAGTGACTGAGCTCGCCCCCTGCTTCTTCTTTCCAATGAATAAGATTGGGTTGTACCCCAACGCAGCAAGCTTGCTCACCTGGAATGCACACAATAAATTACACAAAATGTTACAATGGCTACTATTGCACACTGACATGTTAAAATTGTTTCCAGTTTATTTGAATGTTATAACATTCGTGTCTCAACGCCCAAGTGCTTCATGTTAGTGCTCCACAGAATCCTGTCCACACTTTTCTGGCAGGATAAATGCTATATGCGCACACACACACACACACACACATACACACACACACACACACCCCCACACCCACCCTTACAGGTCATTGCTCAATTCAAACCCTTGAGAAAGTGTGTAGACATTAGCATACTCTGGTGCAGACATAACATTCCAATAAATAGTTTTAGTTTGTCAAGTATAAGCTGGTCTGGCACATTGCTGATCACAGAGAGAGACACGAATGCTATAATAGTTTTAGTTAGTCAAGTATAAGCTGGTCTGGCACATTGCTGATCATAGAGAGAGACACGAATGCTATAATAGTTTTAGTTAGTCAAGTATAAGCTGGTCTGGCACATTGCTGATCACAGAGAGAGACACGAATGCTATAATAGTTTTAGTTAGTCAAGTATAAGCTGGTCTGGCACATTGCTGATCATAGAGAGAGACACGAATGCTATAATAGTTTTAGTAAGTCAAGTATAAGGTGGTCTGGCACATTGCTGATCACAGAGAGAGACACCAATGCTATAATAGTTTTAGTTAGTCAAGTATAAGCTGGTCTGGCACATTGCTGATCACAGAGAGAGACACGAATGCTATAATAGTTTTAGTTAGTCAAGTATAAGCTGGTCTGGCACATTGCTGATCACAGAGAGAGACACCAATGCTATAATAGTTTTAGTTAGTCAAGTATAAGGTGGTCTGGCACATTGCTGATCACAGAGAGAGACACCAATGCTATAATAGTTTTAGTTAGTCAAGTATAAGGTGGTCTGGCACATTGCTGATCAGAGAGAGAGACACGAATGCTATAATAGTTTTAGTTAGTCAAGTATAAGGTGGTCTGGCACATTGCTGATCATAGAGAGAGACACCAATGCTATAATAGTTTTAGTTAGTCAAGTATGGTGGTCTGGAAACATTGCTGATCATAGAGAGAGACACCAATGCTATAATAGTTTTAGTAAGTCAAGTATAAGGTGGTCTGGCACAGAGAGAGACTCCAATGCTATAATAATTTTAGTTAGTCAAGTATAAGGTGGTCTGGCACATTGCTGATCATAGAGAGAGACACCAATGCTATAATAGTTTTAGTAAGTCAAGTATAAGGTGGTCTGGCACATTGCTGATCATAGAGAGAGACACCAATGCTATAATAGTTTTAGTAAGTCAAGTATAAGGTGGTCTGGCACAGAGAGAGAGACACCAATGCTATAATAGTTTTAGTTAGTCAAGTATAAGGTGGTCTGGAAACATTGCTGATCATAGAGAGAGACACCAATGCTATAATAGTTTTAGTAAGTCAAGTATAAGGTGGTCTGGCACATTGCTGATCATAGAGAGAGACACCAATGCTATAATAGTTTTAGTAAGTCAAGTATAAGGTGGTCTGGCACAGAGAGAGAGACACCAATGCTATAATAGTTTTAGTAAGTCAAGTATAAGGTGATCTGGCACATTGCTGATCAGAAAAAAAATGCTATACGGACCAAGCCCCAATGTGACCAATGAGGGAACACATTTTGAACCATTGGATACATTTAAGGTTAGTGTGTGGCGGCATTACGTTCAATAACCTTTCACCAACACTATGGACTGCACATCTGATGGAATTTTAACAACTACATACAACACATCACAGTCAATAATAATATTAAATATTTTCAATGACTCTACACTGTGCCTGACAACCTGCAGCCACTCATAATGAATCAGAAGAACATGTAGATAGATAGATAGATAGATAGATAGATAGATAGATGGATACTTTATTGATCCCGAGGGAAATTAAAGTCATCCAGTAGCTTACACTTACAAACAAACATGAATAACAATAAATACAAAAATCACAATAAATACAAAAACAATACACATAGGGAGAACATGTACACATGGGGGTGGGGTGTTTACATATAACATATACATATAACAATGTGATGAAGTACTCACCGTCACATGGGCTAAGGCCACAACTCTGGCCCCATTCCTGTGTTTCAGGGTGTTCGTACCCCAGTCACCTGTCCTGACTGCCTTTTCTCTCTCCTGGAATGATTTCGTCTTTAGGAGGCAAGCATAGCAGCTGAAGCACGTCTTTCTGCTGGCGTTGTTGTTCGCTCCACATTGGGGGCAGCATCTTGGCTTGGGCTTTGTCATTTCTTAGAGAGTAAGGTGAATGGAAAAGAAAAATCAGTGTGACACATACACGTAACTAAGTTACAATTCAGTGCAAAGGGCAGCCTAAATTCAGCTAGCAAGCTAGATAGCACATACCAGTTGCCTATTAAAGTAACACAACGCAGCAATTATACTTCAGGATTAGGGTTAGGATAAGCAGTTTAACCTTAAAATAACAGCTTAAAAACGCTACAATGACTTTTAATATGGAGAATTGCCTCCGTGCCATTGCCATACCAGGGTCCATAGGCATATTTTGCCTTTGGCCGCCCGGCTTTCTACTGTCTGCCGAACTAGTAAGTAGTAGCTTATTTGCCGTCTTGCTTTGTCTTGTGTTGCACTTGCTTGATGTTTGACTGTGTAAGGACAGTTGTTGAGTAACTAGTTTGTCATAATGTCTAAATCAGCGCATTTCAAGATAATCCGTTAGTTTTAGCTGCTAGCATATCGTTAGCGAATAGCTATTGATCCGTTGTGCTGCATTAACTAGCCCAAACTGATATGACTGTGTTATTCCTGTATGTAGCACAAAAGTAATTGCTGCCTGCATCTCTACACATACATATATATTCACGATTAAAGATTCAAGATTGCCTTTATTGTCACTAAATGTGTTCAGGGAAATTTACATTGCAACTACTGTGTTGGCTTAGAGCTGAAACATTCCAAAACGCTACTGTAGGTTCGAATGAAGTAGGCTTAATTACGATTCCGTACCGTAACTAAAGTCGCACCGGGATATTTATGCATTTAGAGTTAATGTCTCACAGCATCTCCAGCAGTTTTTAACAAACTCGTCGAAACTCTGTTTTTACCTGAACAAACATCGACGAAACTCCGGGAGCACTTCCGATGTACTTCTGTGAAACTTTCTTACTCTGCGATTTCGTGGTGGTTGGCAAACCAATCAGAACACTGTGCATTACTGCCACTATCTGGACTGGAGTGGGACTGCAGGAATTTGGAACTTGCTTTCCAGTTCTGTTTCTGAAGCTACTACAATACAGATTTTTCCCAATTCACTTTTTTTGGTCAGATCTACTGTGTTCATCTTTTCTTTTCTCTAGCTGCTGTCTGCAATGAGGCATATCTCGAGACAGCCACGGTGAAATCAATGTATGGCAGTGACGACAGCATTCATTTCTAAACTAGGGAATAAATGAATAAATAGCTGTTTTGAAAACAATAAAGTACATTACAGCCAGGCCATTTTTAAGCCCGTAGGCTACAGATTTGAATTCAAGCACACAAATACACACACACACACAAACACACACACCCTTCTCAACGCCCTTAATCTCTAATTTAGAAAACTGGTCTGTAACATTCAGCTGTGTGCAACCCTTTGGGACTGAAGACAGACTGACTGACTGACTGACTGCAATGTGAAGGTAACAGAAGGTAACTATTCCCAATGATTGCTGTACAGAATAAAGCTGCAGTCTCACACCTGTGTTGCCTGACAGATTCACCATAGTACAAAGTTAGAAGGTGATATGGAAACAACCTAAAGTGTCGTTTACATGGAGCCTAGTTTGTCAAACTGATACGGATAGCTAATACAGATAGCCCTATCATCCATACGAACACTCTCTATCCGCACCTCGTTTCTGCAACAATCGCAGTCCGGGGTAGAAAGTGAGTAGATTTGAATCGGTACGGGGGCTGGTGTTCGTCTGCACGGTTTCACGCAACCTGATGACGTCACTGCCCCACGTGATCTTTTCCGCCATCTCCAAACAGTATATAAATAACTTGTTCTCCCTCAAAATCTCACTCATGGTGGGCCTCGAATTCACTAACATTAACCCAGTCTTCTGATTTTTGATTAGCCCCCTATCTTGATCTAATTCTTCTTATTCAGACGTAACATAACTTTCATGACCACAAATATAAATTGGCCAGCGATTTAATTTGCTTTTTTATTCATAAATGTATGTAAAATGCTCGGAGCAATGCATCATGGGAAATGGGATGACAGACATGTCATGTTACTGTTCCAAACTCTTTATTATCAATAGAAAAAAGAATTCATTTTCGCATATCCTTTAGTCTGACCACTGATTTTATTAACCATCATAATGTAATGTTGTTAATTGGAGCTTGAATGTCTTGTGTAAGTTGTTTATCCGTTTGCTGCTTCCTTTACCTTGTGCTTTTGAGTCTCTTCTTCTAGGTTTTTCACGTTTTTTCAGTTGTGTAAATAAAGCGCTAAAGCGCCACCCACAGGCGTGAGGTATGTACTACAGTCGGTTCACCGCAATCTGCTGCCTCCGTGTTTACGCAAATCTGTCGTTGCCAGCCTCCGTATGTACGAAATTAAAAGATTCGATTGGTGTGAAAAGTAAATCCGATTCGGAGGCCCTAGACTTCGTGTGCATTGCACCTAAAGCAGCTGATCACACACACACACACATTAAGACTCTCTCTCTCACACACACACACACACACACACACACCTCAGTGAGGACTTACTAATTTTACTATATTATTCATCGAATGTAATGCACTGAAAATGAGGCCTAGCAGAAATGAAGCATCTGCTAACACTAAATAATAATATGTTATTACTGTAGTCGTCCCTTTTATAAAGAGGGTTATATTATTATTATTTGGCCCTTTTATGTAGGGGATCTTATGAAAATATGATTTGGCCCTAAACAAACTACACATTCGGTGAGGATCCACCCTTCAGGAATAAATGAGTTAAAGCCTGCTTTATAGTGTATCAGGACTGATCACTCACTCACACACCTACACAGCAACAGAGACCTTTTTTTAGTGTAACAGATTAGAATGGCCAACACTATTTGTGAGACCGCTTTTCTAATGCTCATTCATAGCTATCAAGTTATTAAGCTATGTGTGTACTTCCCATCATCCATAGGGTAAAGGTTCACACACACACACACATTCATGCATGTGTGAATAGCTGAATGTTGGCGATTCAGTCTAGAGTTTTGCCCCCTTGTTTGAATATGCTGGGTCATTAAAAAAACAATGGGAATGGGCCATTTAATGGGCCTCTCAAGGACTGGATCATGAAAGGCTCACACACACCCACACCCACAACACACACACACACACACACACACACACACACACACACACACACACACACACACACACACACACACACACACACACACACACACACACACACACACACACACACACACACAATTCCCAAACATCACCCCTGAGCAGGAGTGCTTCAATGTGTACTTAAGCTCTTAATAATCAGAATTGTGTTTATTGCCAAGTAAGTTTACACCTACCTGAAATTTAGCTGGTGAGTAGGTGCATACAGTAAACACAAGAATATACAAACACAATAAGTACTACACATAAGAACAAAAAAAAGACAATGTATACGATGCAATATATAAACAATGTATACAAGGAAGTGAAGTGGAAAGTGAACAGTAGAGTGGAAAATGCAGTGTGGAAGTGCAATGTAGTGTGTGTGTGTGTGTGTGTGTGTGTGTGTGTGTGTGTGTGTAAGCTCCACCCATTCCCCAGCGTATCCCCTCATGGACTGGATCATGAAAGGCTCACACACACACACACACACACACCCATTCCCCTAACATCACCCCTGAGCAGGAGTGCTTCAATGTCTACTGTTGGGAAAAGCTGCATAGTTGCATAGAGCAACCACAAGAATATACAAACACAATAAGTACAACACATAAGAACCAAATAAACACAATATATAAACAATGATAGTATATAAGGAAGTGAAGTGGAAAGTGAATAGTAGAGTGCAATGTAGTGTGTGTGTAAGCTCTGCAAGGACCACGGTAGAGATTGCGTTTGGGAGACTGAAGTCACGCTGGAGAGATTTAATGAGGCGCAGTGACTTCAACTTTTCATTCACCCCTAAACTGATTGCTACCTAACCCTTCTTGTATTTCAAACTGTTGTTACTTATTATATATTATAGTGTTATATACTATTTTTTGGTATATGTTATTTTGTTATCTGTATGCTGTTAACTGCGTAGATGGTGGCTGCCAAGTCTTAAGAATTTCGCTGTGCTGAAGCAATTTGGTGTATGTGACAATAAACACTTTGACACTACCTGTTGTGCGTTGTGCGCAATTTCTGTGAGAATGAAAATTAAGTTGTGAATCCCAACATGGGGACACTCACCAGGTGCTGAACACAGGAAGGGTAATGTGAATGACTGTAGAATATTTGTGTTTCCCTACAAGGTGATAAAAGAGTAAAATAATCAAATGCTTGGTTTCTTCACATCACACTTTATTCTGTATCTTTAATGGCAGGAAGGTGTACATAACATGCATAGACAATGTGGAGAAACACATAACAGAGTGCTGTTATTTCTGGGGTTTGTAGTTTTTTTCCTACCTCTGCAGCTGAGTGCAAACAGAGAGAAGACTACATTTATACTCAATGACCCTTGACCTCTGCAGATGAGGGCAAGCAGACAGAAGACTGTATTTATACTCAACGCGTTGCACAATTTCTGTGAGAATGAGAAGGAAGGTGTGAATCCTAACTGGTCAGTGGAAGCGGACACACTTGCATCAGACCTGCCACAGCCAGGTGTCCGTGCCAACAATCATACAGACAACACAAATGGACAGAGGATCAGAGCCGTCCTCACAGATTACCTGAGTGCAAACTTCCCCCTGCGCCGACCATACCTTTAGATGTCTTGGTATTCATTAAAATAATGACAGTTTTTATATAGTTTGATACAATTCTTGTACAGTTCAAGTGTTATCATTCCACAAATAAAGAAACTTACAGAAGTTTTAGTTAAGTGTTTTATTTATAAGAAATATTAAGCGAAGTAACCAATATCCTCATCGTGTGGTGATGGTTGATGATGTTGTGGTGGTGGCGCTGGTTGATGATGATGATGATGTTGTGGTGGTGGCGGCTGTTGTTGTTGATGTTGATGATGATGTTGTGGTTGTGGCGGTGAGAATGTGTTTGGATGAGGTAGAATGTTATCCATTCTCTGCATCAGCTTCTCAACCACACGGTCAGTGCTCTGGAGGATGCTGGCGATCAACCGTTCCTCCCGAGCCTCACTTCTTTCCATGTCCTCCATCCATTCTTGATACATGACCTGCATCTGGTTCACAAGCACATCCACGTCTCTCCTTTGCCTTGATCGCTGCTGGGTCCTTGTCCCTGAAGAAACAGCAGGTATAAATTCAGCTGCCGATTAGACACGTGGTAGCAACACATACCATCTCTGTATGTTCTGTATTTATTATTCTGTGTACTCTTGATGTATATATTGTTTCTCAGCAAAGTACTTTAATCTATTCCATGGCACCTCTGTTGTACTCTTAATATTTATATATATCTTTAAGCTATTCATACAGTTGTTAGATAGTTGTAATATTGTTGTGTTATATGTTGTTGTTGTTGTTGTTGTGTGTTGTACCTCATCGCACCAACAGGAGAGGACTGCAAAATTCGATGCAAATATTATGCAAATACACTGACAATAAAGGCTTTTCTATTCTATTCTATTCTAACCGTCTTGACATCAGCTGTTTGTGAGACTACACAGGATGAGTGGATGCATCGCACGAAGATTCTTTGTGATGCCCGTATGTTATATTATAATTATTATATTGCAGAACTTACCAGGTAGATACGCTGTAGTTGTAGTAGGCAATGGAGTTCTTGAAGGTGGAGGAGTGCCAGATGGAGTCGCCCTAGGTGAGGAGGATCCAGGTGAGCATCCAAGCAGCGTAGTCTCAGTCTCCTCCGGGTCCATTGTAGTATCTATAAGATGGTACAGCACAAAACGTTCATGATCAAAGTACACTTTATTACGTTTTAACTAGCTTGCATCCTAAATTGAATTCCTTGCAAGTTAGGGGGAAGGTCTACAACACGTTAACACATTTGCTCAAACAATGGGCCAGCTAGCATGTGGCATCCATGTTAGCTTTGAAAGGTAGGGTTAGCAAGTGTGACCTAGCCTTATGTTTTACGAATGTAACTTGTTTTCATTGTCGGTTTAATTCCTCGCACGGGAATGTACACACGTTCCAACACATATTAAGCACTGCTAACACGTCTCGCAAACACTATGGGTCAGCAAGCATGTGGTATCTACCACTTGTTTTAGTGTGATGCAACTGAATTTACTTACCCATGGTAGTTGCCAACTGAACACCCGGAACTACGCGGTTGGGCCCGACCAGGGGCCGAGGTAGGCTCACAAGAAGTTCCTCAAGGACATCGTAGAAAGGGCACGTAATGCTACCACGGCCACTTCCCCCATTGTCCCGTTTAGCCTTGGAGTACGCCTTCTTCAAATCCTGCCAGCGAACCATGACCTGTTCATGGGTCCTGGCTGGAAAGCCGGCTTCCACCATCTTCAGTGCCACCTTCTTAGATATTTCGCCATTTCTGGTCACCCTCCCATCCAATAACTTTTGGATTTTCATCTCCTTTAGTTGATTGAGCATGAATCGCGTCTCTTCATCAGTCCAGAAATCCCTGTAGCCTCTTGTGTGTTCCATTGCGTTGTTTGTTTGTATCTCCTGGCCGCGACAACTTATCGTCTCTTTGAAGTCCCGTACAGTTTTACAGTGAAGATCTGCAACAGGCGTTTCTTCATCTTGGCATTTAATAATATACCCATATTCCTCTTTGTTTATGTCCTCTTCTGTCACTGTCAGCGTCAGGGGTAACAGTTGTGTTTCATCACAGCCAGAGCTCAACGGCAGTCCAATATTCATGTTAGCAACGGAGCAGAAATAATCCCGTCCAGAGTTTACTATAAATCCGAAGAAAACAAAGGGAAACGGATTTTAAACTCTGTTTTCATAGATTAAAATAAAAGAAACGAACACAATAACAATAATTGCCACATCGCATTTCAGTAGTATGGTTAGGTTACGATGTAGGTTAAGTTATGATACTGTGACTAAAACGTACCTTACCTAAAGTCGCACACGGAGATTTGTTCATTTAGTGTGGTGATTATTCATCTGACAGGACCTCGAGCAGTGTTTAACAAAATCGTCGAAACTCGGTTTTTCTTGAACCAACAACGACGAAACTCCGGGAGCTCTTCCAAGAGGTATGCACATAAATGTTCTTACTTGTGAACATCCGGTTAGCTGGGAAGCTAACAATAAACCTATGCATTACTGCCACCGTCTGGATGGGAATGTGACTGCAGGAATCTCAAGTTCTGTAGTCAAACGACAGAGCGTACTGCAGTCACACTCCTTTCCAGACAGTGGCAGTAATGCATAGGTTTCTGGTTGGCTTGCCATCTACCGGATGTTCACAAGTAAGAACGTAACGGATACACACTGCTTAACGTAATAACTAAGCTAACTGATCTTTATGTGCTATCTTACTGCGACAATCTAGAAGTGAATTCCTCCGTGAAAAATACGACGTGCCAGTCCGTCGATCTATGGAACTTTTGCAAAGAAGGAAGAAACCCGAACTTGAAAGCCATTGTTTTTCTTTTCTTTGTGGGGTTCCCCTGACCATATAGGGAACTCTGGACGGGATCATCTCTGGTTCTGTTTCAAAATGAATCTGGAAATACCGTTGAGTCCTGGCTGTGATGAAACACACCAGGTACCCCTGCGACTGAGAGTGAAAGAAGAAGACATAAAAGAGGAGGAATATGGACACATGATTACATGCCAAGATGAAGAAGAAAAGCCCATTGCAGATCTTCACTGTAAAACTGAATCAGACTTCACAGAGTCACAAAGCTCCACTTATATTGAAACACTACAGATAGTGGAGGTTAAAGTGAAGGAAGAAGAGGATGAGCAGGAACACAACGATTGTCTTCTAGAAAGTAAGTACTTAAGTTCGTAATGATGTACTAAGAGCATTGTTCAATGGTCAATTCATGATGACGTCAGACTGCTGGCAGGCTCTAATAGATATCCATAACGTTAGCGCTTCATCTGTTAATATGGAAGGTAAACTCTTATAGTCTATTGTGTTAGTTAGGGTGACCAGACGTCCTCCTTTACCCAAACATTTCCTCTTTTAGAGACCTAAAAACATCCGGGATTTTGCCGGATATTAGTGTTCCTCTGGGTCTCTCACAAACTAGTCATTACGTCCTTACAAGTTTGGGAAAGGGTATCTCCCTTTTTGCTCGAGGTCGACCGCCTTCCCAGTGTTCCCAGATACGATAATTATCCTCCAAATACGATCATTTTGAGCCTCTGATACGATACGGCATTTCCAATCTGGCAACACTGAGCATCTTGCAGCCTCCACTAGCTGCATTGTTTACAATAGTATATGAAATCTGTTTAAACAAAAAGAAAACTTCGTGGCTGAGAGGGGGCAGGGTCATCTCCATGTGAAAAAGATGTCAAAGAACTCCGTCGCAGGGGGCGGGGTCCCGCGACGAAGTGTCCTCTTTTTTCACAAACTCAAATCTAGTGCCATTTGTTTCGTTGTGTTAACCAGCTTTCACTATTTGTTTATGTAAGTTTTATTTTTAGTTCAAGGTGAATACATTATTTTTTTTAAACAGCACTGTGATTGGCATATTCAAATAGTATTTACAGGGCTCTCAAGTTTTGAAGACCGGCAAGAGTGACATATCCCCCCGACCACGCCCCGGCCCGCCGTATTCCTCCCGCGCCGCCCCTGCTGTATGCCCACAGACCAGGCCAGACACCCCCCCCCCCCCCCCCCCATATTTTTATTAGTGTTTTGTTGTTGTTAATAATAATTACTCAGACTTGCAGAAAATATTTGACACATGGCACTGACAATTCGACCAATTACAAAGTACGTTTTCGATTTGAGAGAGAGAGAGAGAGAGAGAGAGAGAGAGAATTATGACATCCCACACCTTGATGGGCACAGGAGTTCTCTTGGCGGCAGATAGAGCACCAGTATTATGAGCTGGTGCTTCCTACAGTAATAAATGGCCATTTAGAGGTCCATTCACTATCAAAAGAGGTGAATGGCTGCTCCTGGAATTTTCTCCCGTTTGTTCTAGCCATCTCCTTCACTTCTTCGACCATCTCATCCACCATCTCCTCCTCCACCACCTGCACTCTCTTTCTCCTCCACCTGCACTGTCTCTTCCTCTTCCACCATCTCCTCCGCTAATGTGTTATGCTCATTTGTTTTTTACCTGACATCTTTGAAAGACAGATGCAATGATTAATGCATCCATGCCATGCCAGGATATTTATACATGCTAGTATGACTAATGAGCTCGCGATTCACAACTCCACCAGGTGTTAAGAAACCCCGGAATCTAAATAGACTGTTCAAGCAAACACATTTACAAAAAATAATGCCAATAACATAATTGAATATTAAGGGCTGCCTAATATTCGTTCGAATTATTGGCTATATATATTTTGAATAGGCCTACTCGAATTTATTTTAGCCTAAACGAAGTTCGGAGTCAAAGCTATAGTAAAAAGGCAGGCTGTAGCCTAAAACTGTGTTGGCTACAAACACTCCAGGATGCTTTATTTCCATTGGTTGCTGGATTAAATCTTACCCAGATACAAAAGATACATATTTTTCTGATTGGCTATTGTGCACCTCACGGCAGAACTCGAGGGGATTCGGGGAGACGTGCTTGATTCCTTCATGGAAGCGCGGCAAGGTCATGTTTGCGCGCTGCGGCACATTAAACAGCCTAGAGGTTTGTTTTTTTCAGCGTGAGAAATACGATGTGTGGCGGGAGTGCGTGACTAAAGACCGAAATGAGTGACTCACGCTCAATGTGTGACACTTGAGAGCCCTGTATTTAGCACAGCCGTTCTCAAACTCTGGTATATCAAGGACCCCTAAACTGCCACAAATTAGACCAGGGAGGGATTATTTTCCAGGCTCCCCCATCTATTTTAAGCGTCGTGCACACAAAGTCTAGTTTGTTTGCATCCGATCTGTTCATAATACCGATAGCCCTATCATAAAGACGAACACTCTCTATCCGCACACGGTTTCCGCAACGATCGAAGTCTGGGGTAGAAAGTGAGTAGACGGGGTACGGGGTACGGGGGCTAGTGTTCGTCTGCACGGTTTCACGCAACCTGATGACGTCATTGCCCCACGTGATCTTTTCGCGATCTCCAACCACTATATATACAACTTGTTCTCCCTCAAAATCTCACTCGTGGTGGGCCTCGAATTCACTAACATTAACCCAGTCTTCTGATTTTTGACTAGCCTCCTATCTTTATCTAATCTATCTTTATCTCTTCTTATTCAGACGTAACATAACTTTCATGACCACAAATATAAATTGGCCAGCGATTTAATTTGCTTTTTTATTCATAAATGTATGTAAAATGGACAGAGCAAAGCATCATGGGAAATGGGATGACAGACATGTCATGTTGTACTGTTCCAAACTCTTTATTATCAATAGAAAAAATTATTAATTTTCGCATATCCTTTAGTCTAACCACTGATTTTATTAACCATCATAATGTAATGTTGTTAATTGGAGCTTGAATGTCTTGTGTAATGTGTTTATCCTCGTGCTTTTTAGACTCTTCTTCTAGGTTTTTCACGTTTTTTCAGTTGTGTAAGGTGAGGTATGTACTACAGCCCGTTCAACACAATCTGGTGGCTCCGTTTTTACGCAACTCTCTCGTTGCCAGCCTTCGTATTTACGAAATTAAAAGATTCGATTGGTGTGAAAAGTAAATCCGATTCGGAGGCCCTAGACTTCGTGTGCATATGACCTTAGATTTTTGAGTTTAGATGTTTTATTACAAAAAAAATTTATGAAACCCATTACCAAATCAGTCATACATTCTGTTACTTATGGTTGGAATTCTAATCAAAACAAATACTTTTTTTCTTTGTTGGGACCCCCTGGCACCCAATAAAGGAAAAGGATCCTTAGGCTATGGGTCTCTGGACCCCACTTTGAGAGATTGTTGTTTTTGGTTATTTAAAACATGTACATGTATACATACAGTACATACTGTATATGATGTGCATCATCTATTCATAGAATATTATATAAAAGGAAATTAATGTAAATAAACTTGTTTATAGTAATTAGTTTCCTTGCCCAATAAGAATCGATAAGAGAATCGATAAGGAATCGAATCGATAAACAGGAATCGATAAACAGGAAACGATAAGGAACCGGAATCGTTAAAATCTTATCGATTCTCATCCCTACAGTTGTGTTTGTGTCCTTTGCACGACCATACCATCAAACTTTTTGAAGATAAAACATAGACAGGTCACCTGCACACAGTTGCTATAAGTAGTGGCAAGACCAATCAGAGAATTGATGTGGTTACTGTGCCAAATTGATGTGGTTACTATGCCAGTTAGTGTGGTTACTATGCCAAATGGTGTGGTTAGTATGCCAAATGCTAGCACACAGTCAATGGGAGAAAGAAAATGTATTTAGTTTTACTAGTGAAGGGGGTTGAAACACAAACATGCTCCCATGCAGAGCCAGAAAAGCAAGTTTAATGACCAATCTAACTCTTCCAGGTGTATCAGAACATCCAAACAATGGAATATTTCCTCATCGGGTAACAATGAATTGCTGCATCTAGAATATCTGTCTCATTCTAAATCCATATGAATCTCTTTCAGGTGCAGAACATTCAGATGGAACCCAACAGAAGCTCCATGGACAGAATGATGAACTCAACCAGCAACTCAATGTGAGGCCTTACCACTGCACAGTCTGCAGGAAGAGTTTCACGGTCCTGAGAGAACTTGAGGAACACCAGGAAACACACACTCTTAGTGTTAATCAAAAGCAGAACACTGGTGAGAACCTTCATAAATGCGCCCAGTGTGGAAGAGCATTGACATGTTCCTCAAGTCTTCAAAGGCATATGCTAGTACACACTGGAGAGAAGCCTCATAAATGTGCCCAGTGTGGAAAAGCATTTACAGATTCCTCAAGTCTTAAAAGGCATATACTAGTACACACTGGAGAGAAGCCTCATAAATGTGCCCAATGTGGAAAAGCATTTACAGATGTTTCAGTTCTTCAAAGGCACATGCGAAGACACACTCGAGAGAAGCCTCATAAATGTGCCCAGTGTGGAAAAGCATTTTCATGGGTTTCATATCTTCAAAAGCATATGCTAATACACATTGGACAGAAACTTCATGTATGTGTCCAGTGTGGAAAAGCATTTTCACACATTCCAGGTCTTAAAATCCACATGCGAATACACACTGGAGAGAAGCCTCATAAATGTTCCCAGTGTGGAAAAGCATTTTCATGGGTTTCATATCTTCAAAGGCATATGCTAATACACACTGGACAGAAACTTAATGTATGTGTCCAGTGTGGAAAAGCATTTACACACATTTCAGGTCTTAAACTCCACATGAGAATACACACTGGAGAGAAGCCTCATAAATGTGCACAGTGTGGAAAAGCATTTAAACGCGTTTCACATCTTAAAACCCATATATTAATACACACAGGAGAGAAGCCTCATAAATGTACCCAGTGTGGAAAAAGATTTACACGTTCCTCAAGTCTTCAAAAGCATATACTAATACACACTGGAAAGAAGCTTCATGTATGTGCCGAATGTGGAAAAGCATTTTCACGCATTTCAAATTTTAACACCCATATCTTAATACACAGTGGAGAGAAGCCTCATAAATGTGCCCAGTGTGGAAAAGCATTTTCATGTCCCTCAAGTCTTAAAAGGCATATACTAGTACACACTGGAGAGAAGCCTCATAAATGTGTGCTCTGTGGAAAAGCATTTTCATGCGTTTCAAATCTTCGAACCCATATGTTAATACACACTGGAGAGAAGCCTCATAAATGTTTGCAGTGTGGAAAAGCATATTCATGCGTTTCAAATCTTCAAATTCATATGTTAATACACACTGGAGAGAAGCCTCATAAATGTGCCGATTGTGGAAAAGCATTTTCACGGATTTCAAGTCTTAAAATCCACATGCGAATACACACTGGAGAGAAGCCTCATAAATGTGCCGATTGTGGAAAAGCATTTTCACGGATTTCAAATCTTAGTACCCATATGCTAGTACACACGGGAGAGAAGTCTCATAAATGTGCCCAGTGTGGAAAAGCATTTTCACGGATTTCAAATCTTAATTCCCATATGTTAATACACAGTGGAGTGAAGTCTTATAAATGTGCCCAGTGTGAAAAATCATTTTCACGCATGTCACATCTTAAAACACATATGCAAATACACACTGGAAAGAAGCGTCATACATGAAAAGAGTGTGGGAAAACATTTGCACACCGTAATGCCCTCAATAGACATATGCTGATACACACTGGAGAGAAGCCTCATAAATGTGCCCAGTGTGGAAAATCATTTACAGACTCCTCAAATCTTCATCGGCATATGGTAGGACACACTGGAGAGAAGTCTCATGTATGCGACCAGTATGGAACAGCATTTTAACACGTCTCAGGTCATAAAATCCACATGCTAATAGACATTGGAGGGAAGCTTCGTAAATGTGCCCAGTGTGGAAAAGCATTCAGATGCTCCTCAAGTCTTCAAAGGCATATAATTATACACACTGGAGAGAAGCCACATAAATGTACCCAGTGTGGAAAAGCATTTACATATATTGCAAGTCTTAAATACCATATGTCAGTACACACTGGAGAGAAGCCTCATACATGTGCCCTGTGTGGAAAATAATTTACAGATTCCTCAAATCTTCAACAGCATATGGTAGTACACATTGGAGTACACATGTGCCCAATGTGGAAAAGCATTTTCACGCAATAGTATTCTTAAAACACTGGAGAGAAGCCTCATACATGTTTGTAGTGTGGAAAAGCATTTACACGTGATTCACATCTTAAAAACCATATGCTTGTACACACTGGAGAGCAGCTTCATAAATGTGCCCAGTGTTGAAAAGCCTTTACAACTTCCTCAAATCTTAAAACCCATATATTAATACAACATAATCCTCAAATTGCTCAGTATAAGGCTTGATCTTTCCCCTGTATTCTCTCACCTGACTGAATGGTTTAAATGCCAACTCCTTCCTGCTATCAACACCCCAAAGAAGCCCCATTAATACACTCAGGAACTGATTTACTAACATTGCGAACGCAGCCAAATCAGCGTCTTTGCCAAACCGCATTCAGCGCACAGTTTTCCCCATTTTGCGCGGTATTTTTCAAACCAGATCCTCGTTGGGCAATCAGCACCTTACTCCGCTCATTGGCTTTGCATCCTTTCCTTCTGACCTTGTCTAGTCAAGAGACCTGCTGCCCATCAGCTTTGAAAGCACAATCGTGCCACACTGGTGGCTTTGTATCAATTTTATCCCTGACTGCTATTTTGTACTGTAGATCACAAAAACGCCCTGAAACAATTTGTATCTCACATCCTTATGCCACCAACAAAATAGGCAGGCCAATGGCAACCTAGCGCGCAGTCCTTCCTCCCTCACTTTAAAAACCACCAGCTGCCACTGATATACAGTGACAAGTACTTGCTTTTGTATTCGGCGAGGTTAAAGAGGTTATGAGACACTTGGAGACGTCTAAAGACATCATATGGAAACTGATGTGTAACACTTGTAAAGTTTTGTCAATCTGCTTCAAATTTTTACACACACTGTCAAGATGTTGGTGCATCAGGAAATGTTATTGTTAGTTTCCAATGACATTCAAAACCCAGTTCTACACTGCAACATAAAAAAACACTAGGCGTTTAATGTTTTTTTTCTGACAAATGTTTAAGTTTGGCTACTCTGAAATGTAAACTAAAATGACATAATAAAACACTTTAACTGATTGCATTTGATGGCCCAAGTGTCTTCTTTAATTTAAGCCATGAATGGTTATTATGCAATGTATAGAACCATACAATTTCTCACAAATTTAGCCCGACGTGTTTAAGTTCTGATCTGGAGATAGAGAGGTGTGTGTGTGTGACGTGTTTAATTTCTGATCTGGAGATAGCGAGGTGTGTGTGTGACGTGTTTAAGTTCTGTTTCAGTGGGTTTGAAGTGGGTAAACTTAGTGAGTGTGATGAAATACAATCTTGATAACCATAAGTGCTAATAATACATTAATAATTTTCATCATTTAATTGTATTTTTCTTTTTTTAAGCAAGATAAATGTTCTAGAAAAGTGTGATTTCAAAATGGTGGCTGAAAAAAATCTAAATAATAATGAAACACTAACAATATATATAAAAAATGTAGAGCTCTGAAGCCTGACTGGAAGACTGGTCTGTAATTAGTAATCAGAGCCAAAGCTTGGCTTTTTAAGAGATGGTTAGATGGTCGCTGTATTGATGAGATATTGGTACATATCCTAACGTCAGAGTTAATTATTATTAGCAATTATTATTACTATTATTAACTAGGGCTTGGCGGTATGACGTATAACGGTAGAAATGTGTCTAGTGAGGGAGAAATGGCTATACCGTTTCAGGCTATGAAAAAATATGTCTTTGCTGTTTATCCTCTTAGTCTTTCACTTAAAATATTCACAACTAAATGCCACTACGTGCACTTTGTTTTAATCTTACTGTTTATAGATTCAATGGAAACGTTCAGTACGAAGTAGGCCTATACTGGCCACTATTGCTTAAGCCAATAGCTTATTGAGGCAGTTTTGTTTCTGCAACTTGTTCATAAGGTACAA
This sequence comes from Sprattus sprattus, assembly GCF_963457725.1. Classification (NCBI taxonomy): domain Eukaryota; kingdom Metazoa; phylum Chordata; class Actinopteri; order Clupeiformes; family Clupeidae; genus Sprattus; species Sprattus sprattus. The sequence goes on along the minus strand of NC_137920.1, from coordinate 1,589,895 downwards.
TAAATAAATGATTATAATGTAAAGCCTATGTCTGTGGACACATTAAGCCACCGCTGAAATGTCCTCTTTTTCACAAACTCAAATCTGTTCACTCTATGTATAATAAACTTTGATATATACCGTAACCGTGATATAACGTTACAAAAACTGTGATAGAAGATTTTGGCCATATCGCCCACCCCTATTATTAACTACTTACTAACCGAGAGTGAGGTGATGCCGGGAAATATCAGACTGAGGCTGTACACAAACGGTCAAGGTTAGTAAGTTGTTTATTATATAGCATTTTAAGCTCCTTTCATTTTGTAAATGAAAATAAATGGTAATTGTAAATAGAAAACATGTCCTTTTGTTCAGCTCTCAAGTCATCCCACGACACAGAGTGTTTCAGGCGTTGCCTAGCAACCAATTACTTGCTAACTTCAAGTTACAATCAAAAACAGGGTTGAGCCAGAAAAGCAAGTCTAATGACATCTGACTCTTCTAGGTGTATCAGAACATCCAAACAATGGAATATTTCCTCATCGGGTAACAATTAATTGCTGTGTCTAGAACATCTGTCTGTCATTCTAAATCTATATGAATCTATTTCAGGTGCAGAACATTCAGATGGAACCCATCAGAAGCTCCATGGACAGAATGATGAACTCAACCAGCAACTCAATGAAAGGCCTTACCACTGCACAGTCTGCAGGAAGAGTTTCACGGTCCTGAGAGAACTCGAGGAACACCAGGAAACACACACTCTTAGTGTTAATCAAAAGCAGAACACGGGTGAGAAGCTTCATAAATGTGCTCAATGTGGGAAAGAATTTACATTGTCCTCAAGTCTTAAAAGGCATATACTAATACACACTGGAGAGAAGCTTCATGTATGTGTTGAGTGTGGAAAAGCATTTTCACAGATTTCAAATCTTAATACCCATATCTTAATACACAGTGGAGAGAAGCCTCATAAATGTGCCCAGTGTGGAAAAGCATTCGTACAGATTTCAAATCTTCAACAGCATATGTTAATACACACTGGAGAGAAGCCTCATAAATGTGCCCAGTGTGGAAAAGCATTTTTACAGATTTCAAATCTTAAACAGCATATGTTCATACACACTGGAGAGAAGCCTCATAAATGTGCACAGTGTGGAAAACCATTTACATGTTCCTCAAATCTTCAAAAGCATATGCTAATACACACTGGAAAGAAGCTTCATGTATGTGCCGAGTGTGGAAAAGCATTTTTACATATTTCAAAGCTTAATACCCACTTGCTGGTACACACTGGAGAGAAGTCTCATAAATGTGCCCAGTGTGGAAAAGCATTTTCACAGATTTCATATCTTAAAACACATGTGTTAATACACACTGGAAAGAAGCCTCATAAATGTGCCGAGTGTGGAAAAGCATTTACACACATTTCAAGTTTTCAAAGGCATATACTCATACACACTGGAGAGAAGCCTCATATATGTGCCCAGTGTGGAAAAGCATTTTCACAGATTGCATATGTTAAAAAACATATGTTAATACACACTGGAGAGAAGCCTCATAAATGTGCCCAGTGTGGAAAATCATTTTCATGCGTTTCACATCTTAAAACACATATGTTAATACACACTGGAGAGAAGCCTCATAAATGTACCCAGTGTGGAAAAGCATTTTCAAAGATTTCAAGTCTTAATACCCATATGATAATACACACTGGAGAGAAGCCTCATAAATGTACCCAGTGTGGAAAAGCATTTACAATCTCCTCAAGCCTTCAAAGGCATATACTTATACACACTGGAGAGAAGCCTCATAAATGTGCACAGTGTGGAAAATCATTTTCACGCATTAGTAGGTTAAAAACACATATGCAAGTACACACTGTGCGGGAAAACATTTGCACACCTTAATAACCTTAAGAGACATTATGCTAATACACACGGGAGAGAAGCCAATATCATTTGAAACTCTCAGTAACCGCCGCTGCCACGCACCTGTCCTCTGATCACAAACATATTTTCTTCGGAGGGCCATCTCCAGTTGAGGAGGGCAAACGGGCAGTTGCCCGAGCAACCTTAGCCCAGTCCTGTACACGTCCGTGTTAAAAACCATATGCTACACTGGTGAGCAGCTTCATAAATGTGCCCAGTCTGGATAAGCCTTCACAACCTCCTCAAATTTTAAAACCCATATATAAATACACACTGGAGCAACATACATTTTTTTTCTTTAAATACATTTTTTACACACACTGTCAAGATGTTGGTGCATCAGGAAATGTTATTGTTAGTTTCCCATGACATTTATTTTCTGACAAATGTTTAAGTTTAGCTGCTCTTAAATGTAAACTAAACTGACATAATAAAACACTTTAACTGATTGCATTTGATGGCCCAAGTGTCTTCTTTAATTTAAACCATGAATGGTTATTATGCAATGTGTAGAACCATATATATTCAGATATTTTAGAAATCAAGGTTGCAAAAGCCTGGAGAAACACCCAAAGACATCAAATCTATTAGCCAAACAATGAGGACCTCAGCCTAATAGATTTGACTCAAAAATCTACAAGAATGAATTGACCTTTGAACACAGCTCTGTTTTCTTATTTGTTAAATTTCCAGAGAGTGACTGGCAGTTAGAGTTGGAAAAAAGATTTGTCCCAGTTCACTTTGTTTGGCAGATCTACATGACAAAATTGTCCAGAGACACAGGAAGAGTAAGGGGACACTCACCAGGTGCTGGACACAGGAAGGGTAAGGGTACACTCACCAGGTGCTGGACACAGGAAGGGTAAGGGGACACTCACCAGGTGCTGGACACAGGAAGGGTAAGGGGTCACTCACCAGGTGCTGGACACAGGAAGGGTAAGGGGACACTCACCAGGTGCTGGACACAGGAAGGGTAAGGGGACACTGCAATTGCTCCAAAAATGATGCAGATGAAGTTTAGGATGTCAGATAGCTGATATATTTAATGATGATAACTTGAGGGCCGAAATGTTGCACGTTCAACTTTTTTTGCAGTGAAAGTACAATGCATGGATATTTAACCTTTTAACAAAAACTAGGATTTGAGTACAACATGTGAGTAAACCCATGTGTCTGATGGTAAGTAACCTTCATCTAGAAGATTTAAACTAACTGCAATGATGTCAGTCAAATGAACCTTCACCCTGTGGTAACTATGGCGATGTCAGTCAAATTAATCTTCACCCTGTGGTAACTACGGCGATGTCAGGCAAATGAACCGTCACCCTGTGGTAACTACGGCGATGTCAGTCAAATGAATCTTCACCCTGTGGTAACTATGGCGATGTCAGGCAAATGAACCGTCACCCTGTGGTAACTACGGCGATGTCACACCCCACCTGTACAGGAAGTTGTTTGGGATAAACATTTCTGGTAAATAACAGAGGTAATGTGAATGAATGTAGAATATTTGTGTTGCCCTACAATTTCACTACAAGGTGAAATAGAGTAAAATAATCAATGCTTGGTTTCTTCACATTTCACTTCATTCTGTATCTTTGTTGGCAGGAAGGTGTACATAACATGCATAGACAGCGTAGAGAAACACAACAGAGGGCTGTGTTATTTCTGGGGTTTGTAGTTTTTTTCATACCTCTGCAGATGAGGGCAAACAGACAGAAGACTACATTTATACTCAATGCGTTGCACAATTTCTGTGAGAATGAGAAGGAAGTTGTGGTTCCTAACTGGTCAGTGGAAGCGGATAGACTTGCATCGGACCTGCCACAGCCAGGTGTCCGTTCCAACAATCATACAGACAACACAAATGGACAGAGGATCAGAGCCGCCCTCACATATTACCTGAGTGCAAACTTCCCCCTGCGCCGACCATACCTTTAGATGTCTTGGTATTCATTAAAATAATGACAGTTTTTATACAGTTTGATACAATTCTTGTACAGTTCACGTGTGTTTCATTCCACAAATAAAGAAACTCACAGAAGTTTTGGTTAAGTGTTTTATTTATAAGAAATATTAAGAAAAGTAACCAATATCCTCATCTTGCGGTGATGCCGGTGGTTGATGATGATGATGTCGTTGTGGTGACGGCTGTTGATGATGATGTTGATGATTATGTGGTAGTGGTGGCAGCGCTGGTTGATGATGATGTGGTTGTGGTGGCAGCGCTGGTTGATGATGATGATGTGGTTGTGGTGGTGGCGGTGAGAATGTGTTTGGTTGAGGTAGAATGTTATCTATTCTCTGCATCAGCTTCTCAACCATACGGTCAGTGCTCTGGAGGATGCTGGCGTTCAACCGTTCCTCCCGAGCCTTACTTCTTTCCATGTCCTCCATCCATTCTTGATTCATGACCTGCATCTGGTTTACAAGCACATCCACGTCTCTCCTTTGCCTTGATCACTGCTGGGTCCTTTTCCCTGAAGAAACAGCAGGTATAAATTCAGCTGCCGATAAGGCACGTGGTAGCAACACATACCATCTCTGTATGTTCTGTATTTATTATTCTGTGTACTCTTGATGTATATATTGTTTCTCAGCAAAGTACTTTAATCTATTCCACGGCACTTTTGTTGTACTCTTAATATTTATATATATCTTTAAGCTATTCCTACTGTTTTTAGATAGTTGTAATATTGTTGAGTTATATGTTGTTGTTGTGTTATATGTTGTCTCTTGTCGCACCAACAAGAGAGCACTCCAAATTTCGTTGTATGGCTTAAATAAAGGCTTTTCTATTCTATTCTATTCCAACAGCCTTGACATCAGCTGTTTGTGAGACTACACAGGATGAGTGGATGTATCGCATGAAGATTCTTTGTGATGCCCATATGTTATATTATAATTATTATTATAATATTGCAGAACTTACCAGGTAGATCAGCTGTAGTTGTAGTAGACAGTGGAGTTCTTGAAGGTGGAGGAGTGCCAGATGGAGTCGCCCTAGGTGTGGAGGATCCAGGTGAGCCTCCCAGCAGCGTAGTCTCAGTCTCCTTCGGGTCCATTGTAGTATCTATAAGATGGTACAGCACAAAACGTTCATGATCAAAGTACACGTTATTACGTTTTAAACTAGCTTGCATCCTAAATTGAATTCCTTGCAAGTTAGGTGGAAGATCTACTGGCGCCCATGTTAGCTTCTAAAGGTAGGGTTAACAAGTGGGACCCAGCCTTATGTTTTACGAATGTACCTCGTTTTCATCATCGGTTTAATTCCTCGCAAGTTATGGGAAGGTTCACATGTTTCAACACATATTTAGCGCTGCTTAAGTTACACGTCTTACAAACACTATGGGTCAGCTAGCATGTGGTATCTAGCATTTGTTTTAGTATGATGCAACTGAATTTAACTTACCCATGGTAGTTGCCAACTGAACACCCGGAACTACGCGGTTGTGCCTGACTAGGGGCCGGGGTAGGCTCACAAGAAGTTCATCAAGGACATCGTAGAACGGGCACATAGTGCTACCACGGCCACTTCCCCCATTGTCCCGTTTAGCCTTGAGGTACGCCTTCTTCAAATCCTGCCAGCGAAACATGACCTATTCATGGGTCCTGGCTGGAAAGCCGGCTTCCACCATCTTCAGTGCCACCTTCTTAGATATTTCGCCATTTCTGGTCACCCTCCCATCCAATAACTTTTAGATTTCCATCTCCTTTAGTTGATTGAGCATGAATCGTGTCTGTTCATCGGTCCAGAAATCCCTGTAGCCTCTTGGGTGTTCCATTGCGTTGTTTGTTTGTATCTCCCGGCCGCGACAACTTATCGTCTCTTTGGAGTCCCGTACAGTTTTACAGTGAAGATCTGCAACAGGCATTTCTTCATCTTGGCATGTTCTCATATGTCCATATTCCTCTTTGTTCATGTCCTTTTCTGTCACTGTCAGCGTCAGGGGTAACAGTTGTGCTTCATCACAGCCAGAGCTCAACGGCAGTCCAAGATTCATGTTAGCAACGGAGCAGAAATGATCCCGTCCAGAGTTTACTATAAAGTCGGGAGAACATAAAGGGAAACGGATTTTAAACTCTGTTTTCATAGATTAAAATAATAAAAACGAACACAATAACAAAAATTGCCACATCGCATTTCAGTATTATGGCTAGGTTACGATGTAGGCTAAGTTATGATACTGTGACTAAAACGTACCTTACACGGAGATTTGTTCATTTAGTGTAGTGATTATTCATCTGACAGGACGTCGAGCAGTGTTTAACAAAATCGTCGAAACTCTGTTTTTCTTGAACCAACAACGACGAAACTCCAGGAGCTTTTCCAATGCATTGACACACACGACTCTTCTGACATGTTCTTACTTGTGAACATCCGGTAGCTGGCAAGCCAAGCCAACAATAAACCTATGCATTACTGCCACCGTCTGGATGGGAATGTGACTGCAGGAATCTCAAGTTCGGTCTGTGTAGTTGAACGAGAGAGCGTACTGCAGTCACACTCCTGTCCAGACAATGGCAGTATGCATAGGTTTCTGGTTGGCTTGCCAGCTACCGGATGTTCACAAGTAAGAACATACGCTGGTACGTGTATGTTGGTATGTGTATGTTGGTATGTGTATGTTCACAAGTAAGAACGTACTGGACACACACTGCTAGGCGTAAACACTAAACTAACTGATCTTTATGTGCTAACTTACTGCGACAATATTTAAGTGAATTCCTCCGTGCAAAATACGACGTGCCAGTCGATCTATGGACCTTTTACAAAGAAGGAAGAAACCCGAGCTTGAAAGCTATTGCTTTTTTCCTTTGTGGTGTGCCCCTGCGACAATATTGAAGTGAATTCATCCGTGCAAAATACGACGTGCCAGTCGATATATGGAACTTTTACAAAGAAGGAAGAAACCCGAGCTTGAAAGGTATTTTTTTTATTGTTTTTGCTTTGTGTTGTTCCCCTGACCATATATGGATCTCTGGACGGGATCATCGCTGGTTCTTTTTTAACATGAATCTGGGACTACCGTTGAGTCCTGGCTGTGATGAAACACACCAGGTACCCATGAGACTGATAGTGAAGGAAGAGGACATAAAAGAAGAGGAATATGGACACATGATTACATGCCGAGATGAAGAAGAAAAGCCCATTGCAGATCTTCAGTGTAAAACTGAATCAGACTTCACAGAGTCAACAAGCGCCAATCATAATGAAACACTACAGATAGTGGAGGTTAAAGTGAAGGAAGAGGAGGATGAGCAGGAACACATCGAGTGTCTTCTGGAAAGTAAGTCATTTCAAAATCAAATCTAATACGATACACAACGTTTGTCGGCTACAACTATTTTGTGCTAATAGGCAGCTTCCTATTTACTTAGCCTACTAGGCTATTTATAATGTCGCTGGCAAGCGTATTATAACAGCAATAAGGTACTCGAGGCAGTACTGTATCGTCAATAATGTACTGTTCGAGGGTGTTGTTAGGCCTGAGTTAATGAAGTCGTTACTATTACAGGTTAAAGGGATAGAGTGTACGGCTACATTGTGGCTCTTGGTTAGGCAGGGAATTGTGTTGAAGAGGAAACTTGGAGAAGGATTTTTTATTTTTGTGAATTATATAGGAATAATAAGTAAAGTGCTACCAAGCTTTTCTTACATTTTTGTGTGGTTTCCTTCTCAGACCGCAGCACTGCCGCTAGCAACCATATTATAAAAGCAATAAGGTACACCCTCGAACAGTACATTATTGACGATACAGTACTGCCTCTCGTACCTTATTGCTTCAGTTAAGTCTCATCAAGTAGACTGTGCTTAAGAGGGTGTTCCCAAACTTTTCGTCTCCGAGGCCCAACTTTTCGTATTTGTAACAGATCGGGGCCCAACAGACACCCCGCTTATTTTAGCGAATCTATATTTCATTAGGCCAGGGGTTTTCAACAGGGGGTCCGTGGCCCCTGGTGGTCCGCGATGGCATTGCAGGGGGTCCGCAACATGAGCCTATGTTGATCAGTTCACCAATGATTTTTTTTATATACAGCCGCGGAAAAAATTAAGAGACCACTTCAAAATTATCAGTTTCTCTGGTTTTACTATTTATTGGTATGTGTTAAATTAAAATGTATTTTTTTGTTTTTTTTTATTCTATAACCTACTGGCAACATTCCTACCAAATTTCAAATAAAAATATTGTCATTTAGATCATTTATTTGCAGAAAAATGACAATTGGTCAAAATAGCAAAAAAGATGCAGTGTCTTCAGATCTCGAATAATGCAAAGAAAACAAGCTCATATTCATTTTTAAACTACACAATACTAATGCTTTAACTTAGGAAGAGTTCAGAAATCAATATTTGGTGGAATAACCTTGATTTAAAATCACAACTTTCATGTGTCTTGGCATGCTCTCCACCAGTCTTTCACATTGCCGTTGGGTGACTTTATGCTACTCCTGGCGCAAGAATTCAAGCAGCTCGGCTTCTTTTCATGGCTTGTGACCATCCATCTTCCTCTTGATCACATTTCAGAGGTTTTTTATGGGATTCAGGTCTCGAAATTGGGCTGGCCATGACAGGGTCCTGATCTGGTGGTACTCCATCCACACCTTTAATGGCCTGGCTGTGTGGCATGGAGCATTGCCCTGCTGGAAAAAAACACTTCTCAGAGTTGGGGAACATTGTCAGAGCAAAAGGAAGCAAGTTTTTCTTCCGGGACAACGTTGTACTTTGCCTGGCTGAGGTTTGTAAAAGACCATAAGGATTGAACCAAAGCCGACTGGAGGGTCTCCTAGTTCGTCTTCTCTGATGAGTCCAATTTCACAGTAGGTGCAAGACTCTGTGGCTTGTAGGCCTCTCCAGGTCTCCGTCTAACCATCAGACGACCATGTGTTGGGCAAAGCTGAAAATTGGACTCAATTTTTTCCGCGGCTGTATATATAAATTCGCTTTGATATTTGAACACATGTCCAGATTACTCTTGGATATGAAGAGTGAAGAATATCGAATAAATGACACTGACAAATGCTACAGGCGGAACCTTTGCACTGGGGAGGGGGCGTGGCGGCAGCGGTTAGTGATCTACCCTGATAACTGAACATATTTAAGTATTATAGGCAGAATATCTGTATCTGATATGTGTGAGGAAAAGTAACATCAGCACCTGCCACAGGTGGAAGCCTAGAAATAAATAAAATAAAATCTAACTCTAGATATTGCATCAAAATTGTATTGTGCACCAGAAAACAACATAAATACACACAGATAACTTAATTGCAGTAGGCCTAGGCCTATTTGTGCACAGTAAACAAGCAAGGAAATCAAACCAAAAAAGACCCAAAAGAATTAAAATAGCTGATGCTTCAGACATGCTAACAAATAGGTTCAAATAGGTCAATATAATGATTAGAATTAATTAAATAATGAATAAAATCTGTGGCTGCAAACTATTATCAACATAAATAGCACCAATCATTCCTGGGCAGTCGTTTGAGTTGGTAGCTGTCCACAGAAAAGCCTATCCACTCCAATTATAACGCACAAAAACAGCACGAATGCAACTTTACTGACGTCCGTCGAATCCTATAGGCTACATTTACGAGTAATCACTTCAGACAGCATTTATTTTAGAGACTGTTGTTTAATGGTATTTTATGCTATATTGCACATGTTTTGTATGTCTTATGACATTTGGCTATTTTTACATATTTAAATAAAGAAGTTCATGGTTCAAGTTCATTTTGGAAAAACTTTTTTTTTTTTTTTTACATTTGCATCGAAACTGGTATTGAGAATCGTGTTATTTTACTGGTATTGGTATCGATTACTGAATTTGTTGTATCGTGACACCCCTAGTGCTTACTATGCCAATTATTGTGGTTACTATGCCAAATGGTGTGGTTAGTATGCCAAATGCTATCGCACAGTCAATGTGAGTAAGAAATTTGATTTAGTTTTACTAGTGAAGGGGGTTGAAACACAAACATGCTCCCATGCAGAGCCAGAAAAGTAAGTTTAATGACCAATCTAACTCTTCCAGGTGTATCAGAACATTCAAACAATGGAATATTTCCTCATTGCGTAACAATGAATTGCTGCTTCTAGAACATCTGTCTGTCATTCTAAATCTATATGCATCTCTTTCAGGTGCAGAACATTCAGATGGAACCCAACAGAAGCTCCATGGACAGAATGATGAACTCAACCAGCAACTCAATGAAAGGCCTTACCACTGCACAGTCTGCAGGAAGAGTTTCACGGTCCTGAGACAACTCGAGGAACACCAGGAAACACACACTCTTAGTGTTAATCAAAAGCAAAACTCTGGTGAGAAGCTTCATAAATGTGACCAGTGTGGAAAATCATTTTCACGGATTAAACATCTTAAAACACATATGCTAACGCACACTGGAGAGAAGCCTCATAAATGTGCCCAGTGTGGAAAAGCATTTTCACGCGTTTCACATCTTAAAACACATATGCTAATACACACTGGAGAGAAGCCTCATAAATGTGCCCAGTGTGGAAAATCATTTAGAGTTGTTGCAGATCTTCAAAAGCATATGCGAATACACACTGGAGAGAAGCCTCATATATGTGCCCAGTGTGGACAAGCGTTTTCACAGATTACAATTCTTAAAACCCATATGTTAATACACACTGGAGAGAAGCCTCATAAATGTGCTCAGTGTGGAAAAGCATTTTCACGCATTAGTGTTCTTAAAACACATATGCTAGTACACACTTGAGAAAAGCCTCATAAATGTGCCCAGTGTGGAAAAGCATTTTCACAGATTTCAAGTCTTAAAACCCATATGTTAATACACACTGGAGAGAAGCCTCTTAAATGTGCCCAGTGTGGAAAAGCATTTAGAGTTTTTGGAGATATTCAAAGGCATATGCGAATACACACTGGAGAGAAGCCTTACAAATGTGCCCAGTGTGGAAAAGCATTTTCACAGATTTCAAGTCTTAAAACCCATATACTAATACACACTGGAGAGGGGCAACATAATCTTAAGATCACACAGTATGAGGCTTGATCTTTCCCCTGTATTCTCTCACCTGACTGAATGGTATAAATGCCAACTCCTTCCTGCTATCAACACCCCAAAGAAGCCCCATTAATGCACTCAGGAACTGATTTACTAACATTGCGACCGCAGCTCAATCAGCGTCTTTGCCAAACCGCATTTAGCGCACAGTGTTTTTCCCCATTTTGTGCGGTATTTTTCAAACCAGATCCTCGTTGGGCAATCAGCGTCTTATTCCGCCCATTGGCTTTGCATCCTTTCCTTCTGGCCTTGTCTAGTCAAGAGCCCTGCTGCCCATCAGCTTTCAAAGCACAATGGTGCCACACTGGTGTCTTTGTATGAATTGTATCCCTGACTGCTATTTTGTACTGTAGTTCACTAAAACGCCCTGAAACAATTTGTATCTCACATCCTTATGCCACCAACAAAATAGGCAGGCCAATGGCAACCTAGCGCGCAGTCCTTCCTCCCTCACTTTAAAAACCACCAGCTGCCACTGATATACAGTGACAGGTACCTGCTTTTGCATTTGGTGAGGTTGGAGAGGTTCTGAGACACTTGGAGACGTCTAAAGACACCATATGGAAACTGATGTGTAACACTTGTAAACTTTTGTCAATCTGCTTCAAATTTTTACACACACTGTTGTAGGTGGAGTCCAACCAAAGACTTCATTACCCACAATTCCCTTATCACCTAAACTCTGTAATCTGCATTTCATGAGACAGCATTGGCTGCAAACAAGGTGTTAAAATCGTGACGTACTTTTGCCTATAAACTGCGTTGAAATGATACATTCATTCTCTTTTGCGAACTCTCTCTACTCTGGCGTTGGCCAGCTCACACCTCTCTATCTCTTGGCGTCGGCCACAGAGCGTCTCCGTCCTTCCACCACCAACTGGTGAAGGCCTACTCTTTTGTTCTCAACAAAGACAATCTCTCGTTAGCCAAACACTGCCCGCTAACTGAGACAAAGTAAGTTTAGCAAAGCAGCTAACATTAGACCTGCTAACTAGCTATCTCTGCAACCGGGACAAAGCACAACAGAACTCACGGAAACTGCAACATTCCGAGCGATCAAAATCCTCCGATCTAAACTGCAGTGTAATACCGACGACATCACAGCAAGGGCAACTTTTTCATCTCCGGACAGCATCATCTCTTCTCTGCCTCCTCAGCGTCGGATACGCCAGCACGACTCTTTCCAAGGGACTGGTAACATCGACTGGGCAGCTAGCTAGTTATTCACAACCTGGCTTAGCATAGGACTGTTTACATATGCCATTGTTCATGTATTGTATCTGTTTTGTTTACCGAACATAACTGTTATATACTTTCATTGTTAATTGGTAGTTGGCTTCGCCACACCATCCAAGGGAAATCGTTAGGATAGCTTATCAGACACACGAGTCTTGCATGCATTACTAACCATCTCTTTATTCTAACATGGCATCTTAAATCACATACGATTACAAATACATTGGCCTTCATATAGCCACACACGCGAAGCACAATCTCGAATTTCGCGGTGCATAGGCTCGTCCCTTACATACCACACTTGTATGTTCACGAACGTGCATACACATGCACGCGGAACTACGGTAGTCAGGACAAAGGGACACACACACATACTTTCAGGCGCGCAACACCAAGTTCACAAGCTCGCTCACACACACACTCCCTCTCCCTTACACATACATATACTTCTTCAATTAATTAGTTAGGTACATTTAGCTAGATTACATATTGTGTGTTATTTCTTTATCATTGTGTAATAAATACTTTGATTTATATACGCTGGTTTATTTAATGTTACACAAGAATGGACGTTGTCAACCTCTTCTATTCAGAACTCCAATGACCTTCAACCATACTATTAATAAGGTTACTTTGTTTGTAGTTATTAATTTAATTATTAATCAGAGTTCCAAATTGATAGTATACTATATTTTATGAGACTGATATATTTAATGAGACTAATTTGTGGATTATCAACTTAATTGATCTGCCTTTGTGTTGAATGGTTGATCCCTGTCCAATCGGGTGAGATTACCAACATATTGTTGCTGTTGCAAGGACAGCACCAGTGTGTCTTGGTGGCCCTCGTGGAGACAATATCACAATTCGTACACAATTGCACCCACATTCACCCGGCGCCTGCTCACTGGGTAAGATACCTACATAACCTGGTACTCCCATATGAGAATGGTACCCATTTTACCTACACTGTCAAGATGTTGGTGCATCAGGAAATGTTATTGTTAGTTTCCTATGACATTCAAAACCCAGTTCTACACTGCAACATAAAAAGAAGTTTTGCTGCTCTGAAATGTAAACTAAAATTACATAATAAAACACTTTAACTGATTGCATTTGATGGCCCAAGTGTCTTCTTTAATTTAAGCCATGAATGGTTATTATGCAATGTGTAGAACCATACAATTTCTCACAAATTCAGCCCTATAGAACATGGATGCACTCCAATCTGGCGTTAAAGGCTATCTTGCAAAAAATGCAAAATTCCCAAGGGAGGGAGAGAAAGTGAAGGAGGAGAGAGAATGGAGAGAGAGAAGGAGCCAGTGAAGGAGAGCGAGGGAGAGAGGAAATGAGAGGGAGGGAAACAGACGCTGAGAGAGAGAGGGGAAGAGAGAGGGAGGGAGGAAGGGAGAGAGAGAGAGGGAGAAAAAGCCTCCTGGCATGCCTCCGACTCCCAGCATGCACAGCAAGAAGCATCTAACAGTCTAACCTCCCTTTGCTGACGTGTCATATTTAATACCTGCAGTACCTGTGCATTGCCTGCAGGAGTCACACCACATCAATACAATGTGTGTGTGTGTGTGTGTGTGTGTGTGTGTGATTGAACATACAGTGGGGAAAATAAGTATTTGAATCCCTGCCGATTTCGCAAGTTTGGCCACTTGCAAAGAAATGTGTGATCTATAATTGTACTGGTAGGTGTATCTTAACAGTAAGAAACAGAATGTCACCATCACAATATAACATTTATGACTTTATTTGCATTTGATAAAGAAAATAAGTAGGCCTATTTAAACCCCTAGCAAAACATGACTTAGTACTTGGTGGAATAAGCCTTTTCATTTAAGATTTCCTCTTTCACTCTCGGTCTCAGAGGTACCTGGTGTGTTTCATCACAGCAAGAGCTCAACGGCAGTCGTAGATTCATGTTAGCAATATGAATATGGACCACAGATGACCCCATCCACAGTTTCCTATGTAGTCCGGGAAATCCATAAAGAATAAAATACAATGGTTTTGAATCTCAGTTTTCTTCTTTGTAAAAGTTCCAGAGTGCAACATTACATAAATAAATAATTGGCACTTCACATTTCGCACGGAGGAGTTCACTTCTTATCGTCACGGTCTCCGCATCTCTCACTTGCCTAGGGCTGCTACATTCGAGTACGAGCTAATGAAGATTGGTAAGATATTATAATACTGCTACTGTGGGATCTAACGAAGACGGCTAAGATGTCATGATAATGTGCCTAAAACGTACTTTAAATAAATTAGCATATAAAGATATGTTATGGTAGTATGGTAGTTCGGTCTGTGTAGTTAAACGAGAGAGCGTACTGTAGTCACACTCCTGTCCAGACAGTGGCAGTAATGCAAAGTTTTCTGGTTGGTTTAATTACCAACTACTGGAAGTTCACAAGTAAGAACATTAGAGAGGAGTCTGTCCATATACATGTCTATGAGTCTGTCCACGTGAGAAGTCTATCGTGTTGCCGTTGTTTCTTCTGTAAAGGTAATTTCGTCCTCATATTTTCCTGTGATAAACACTGCTTGTCGTTAACACTAACCTAACGGATCTTTATGTGCTAACTTACTGCGGTAATATAGAAGTGAATTCCTCCGTGCAAAATGCGACGTGCCAGTCGATCTATGGAACTTTTACAAAGAAGTTTTTGGTGTTCCCTTGGCCATATAGGGAACTCTGGACGGGATCATCTCTGGTTCTTTTTTTAACATGAATCTGGGACTACCGTTGAGTCCTGGCTGTGATGAAACACCCCAGGTACCCATGAGACTGAGAGTGAAAGAAGAAGACATAAAAGAAGAGGAATATGGACACATGATTTCATGCCAAGATGAAGAAGAAAAGCCCATTGCAGATCTTCAGTGTACAATTGAATCAGACTTCACAGAGTCACTAAGCTCCACTTATAATGAAACACTACAGATAGTGGAGGTTAAAGTGAAGAAAGAAGAGGATGATCAGGAACACAACGATTGTCTTCTGGAAAGTAAGTACTTCATAATGATGCACTAAGAGCTTTGTTCAATGGTCAATTAATGATGACGTCAGACTGCTGACAGGGTCTAATAGGAATGTTGAGGATTAGTTTGATGTCATCATTAATTTACTTATAGATTTAATGTCTTTTCAACGCCAGGCTTTTGCAACCTTAAGAAATTTCACGAAATGTGACCTCTGGAGATAGAGAGGTGTGTGTGTGACGTGTTTAAGTTCTGATCTGTAGAAAGAGAGGTGTGTGTGCGGTGTTTAAGTTCTGATCTGGAGAAAGAGAGGTGTGTGTGTTTGTGTGACGTGTTTAAGTTCTGATCTGGAGATAGAGAGGTGTGTGTGTGTGTGTGATGTTTTTAAGTTCTGATCTGGAGAAAGAGAGGTGTGTGTTTGACTTGAAAACAAAATATAAAAAAAATATATATAAATGTAGAACTCTGAAGCCTGACTTTAAGACGGGTCTGTAATTAGTAATCAGAGCCTAGGCTTGGCTTTTTAAGGGATGGTTAGATGATCGCTGTCTTGATGAGATATTGGAACATATCCTGACTTCAGAGTTAATTATTATTAGCAATAATTATTATTATGAATTACTTACTAACCGAGAGTGAGGTTTATTATATGGCATTTTTAGCTCCCTTAATTTTGTAAATTAAAATAAATGGTAATTGTACGTCATTTTGTTCATCTCTCAAGTCTTCCCACAACAAAATATATGAAAAATGTAGAGCTCTGAAGCCTCCGCTACGCGTCGGGCCTAACAACACCCTCGAACAGTACATTATTGACGATACAGTACTGCCTCTCGTACCTTATTGCTTAAGTAAGGTCTCATCAAGTAGACTGTGCTTAAGAGGGTGTTCTAGAGTGTTCTTAGGACGGTCTTCTAGAGTGTTCTTAAGCAGATTTTCAGTGACAGGGTCTAATTGATAGTTTTCAGCTGACGTCAGAATGACCAGCTGGCGGGCAAAAAAGACGTTCCACAGCTGTTTAACACGGGAGTTAATACATGGACCACCCACCTTTCAAGCTCTTTTAATATAAGTTAGTAAAATGCCAAACAGTTGTTGCTCGGTTGGCTGTTTAAATTGGCGAGGAAACAAGCCCAGATTTAGTTTTTATCGCATTTAAAACCCGCTACCGCTCCTGCCAGATGAAACAAATAATTAGTATTTCGCTGTGGCCGCCAGCTGATTGTACGTAGACGCCTTCTGGGTCAACTTTTCTTGGACACACAGCAAAGTAGCCTTACTTTTGGAGCTGGAAATAATAGCAGTCACCCTGTTCTGGTCGCCTAATTTATCAGAATAACAACCTAAAATGGGAATAGATCAAGTAATAAAGACAAGAAACAAAGCATCAAAATGATTCAAAGTGGATTACCCAGCTGCTGATCTACCTAAGTACCTAAGCAAGCAAGTAGGCTAGGCTAGTGTATTTGTCATTCAACTAGTAATAGACCTACTACAATGTCAGTAGAAAATATATGGGAAGATCATTTAAGTTGTCATTCGCCAGACAAGGTTTTCGTACTTGTTTAAACCAGGGAGTTGTGTCAAATAATAAAGAACATTGTTGGGTAGGCTAACGGCTGCTAGCTTACAGCAGGTACCTCGCTAGCTGGTACCTCTATTAAATGGCACTCATCTTTACGCTGATTATGAAGGTGGCTTTTAGTTTTCACCTTCCAGACGATATCGTTGTGAACCCAACCATTTCTGAAAATTAAATAACTATCTGTGCTTTTGTAGGCTTTCAGTTTTTCAGATGTGTATGTGGATGGACTTCCTATTAGATAGATGTAAATATTTTCCACACTGGAGCTCAGACAGGGACCTCCAGGGACGTTAACAAAATAAAATGTCAGGACAGCTGCAGTAAATGTATGACAAGTTCCTAATTTGTTTTCCCTTCTGAATATTTCTGTCTGGCTATAGTGGTATAGTCTGTGGTTGATGGCAATCGTAGTTGAGTAGGCACTGCTCGAAGTTTTCCACCGTTTCTCGCTGTTTCGCTGTTCCTTTTGCCCGCCAGCTAACAATGGACCCATCCGCAAACTCCGCCCCCCTTAGCAACGCTTGCTATATCAGTCAAGCATTCACGTTTCCCAGGTTCTCAGCATTGGTATGAATGGCGTGGCAACATGTTTTCAACCGTGTCAATTTCAGCCCTACCCAAAGAAATCACAAGCATTTTTTGGAAAAACGGCAAGATCTCAGATCGAAGCAGGCAAAAGGGTCTGCAATATGCTTATATAGGCTACAACCACGACATTACATGCCGTGTTTGTAGACAGACAAATGCTAAGGCTAACAGGTTCATTCCAGCTATGTTTATGTGTTCTAATATCTACACAGTCGCCGCTACGCAAACATGTAAGGTGGTAAAACTGAATCGTATTTTAAGCAAGGGTTTTCTCACGTTTTCGATGCAGTGGGCAGATTTGAGCGGCATAGCTTCTTGGAACAAATGTAGGTGCTTCTGTTTACGTTGCTGACATTCAGCTGATGGGGGGGGGGGGGGGGTCGTCAACATTGTTTAATCCACAGCAGGCATTTCTCTCTCTGGGTCTTGGGTTTCGGGAAGGGATAAAATGTTACCCCTCCCTCCAGCCTTTTTGGATATCGGCTGTCAGAATTACACACTCCATAAGCGCAACGTTTCATTTTCTCTTCTCGAGCAGACGTCTCTCTCATTGACTTCATCAAAATGGCTCGCTTGACTGAGGTCCCGAGCTTAGTAACCGTTGCTATGCTATGATTGATCAGTTACCGTTTTGGGGAGTGGTCGCGGAAGGGTCAATTGTAGTGACGTCACTGAAAACTATCAATAGGCATGTTGAGGATTTTGAAGAGAAGATCAGGGAGGAATATTTTGGGATATCGGTAGTGGTGAAGGATTCTGGGAAAACACCAGGTCACATGGGTGTTTCTGGTGTACTGTCTGGTATACACACAGTTGCTATAATTAGTGGCAAGACCAATCAGAGAATTGTTGTGGTTACTGTGCCAAATTGATGTTGTTACTTTGCCAGTTAGTGTGGTAACTATGGCAATTAGTGTGGTTACTATGCCAAATAGTGTGGTTAGTGTGCCAAATGCTAGCGCACAGTCAATGTGAGTAAGTTAATTGATTTTGTTTTACTAGTGAAGGCGTTAAGCCAGAAAAGCAAGTTTAATGACCAATCTAACTCTTCTAGTTGTATCAGATCATCAAAACAATGGATTCTAAAACTGATTGTTCCAATCCTTGATTGTGATTGGCTAAATGCTGTTGTAAAATTCAGCATAACCTTTCAAGTTGTCCTCATAACATTCTATGATACTGCGCAGCGAATGGCAAGGCAAGGCTATTTTATTCATATAGCGCATTTCATACACATGTGGAGCAACATCATCTTCGACACTGAAGCGTCAAAATCAGGATACCCCTGTCCCTGCACTGAAAACTATTTCAACAATTGCACTGTTAATGGCGATATACAAATGAATGTGAATAAATAAGCACCCCTTTTTTGTCTGTAACGCAAGTGTTCCATCTGGCTGTTGCATTGCTTAAAGGGTTGCGTGGCAACGATTTATTTAGGAACTATACTTTGTAGTGGCGGAAAAATTACGGTTTACCATTAAACTATTGTTTCTTAAATTGAGTTGTTTTTATTTAATGAAACCATATTAAATATTTGTAGTGACAGTTTTAGAAAAGCAATAAGCTCAGCGAGTCCGTGCTTCGCGTCGTGCCTAACAAGTTCCCTTACCTGTTCTAAAATCAGCGCAAAGCACGGACTCTCTGGGCTTATTGCTTTATTTTTTCCTCATCGGTTAACAATGAATTGCTGCATTTAGAACATCTAAGGGGGTTGAAACACAAACATGCTTCCATGCAGAGCCAGAAAAACAAGTTAAATGACCAATCTAACTCATCAGGTAACAATGAATTGCAGCATCTAGAACATCTGTCTGTCATTCTAAATCTATATTGAACTCTTTCAGATGGAACCCAACAGAAGCTCCATGGACAGAATGATGAACTCAACCAGCAACTCAATGAAAGGCCTTACCACTGCACAGTCTGCAGGAAGAGTTTCACAGTCCTGAGAGAACTCGAGGAGCACCACACGCTTAGTGTTAATCAAAAGCAGAACACTGGTGAGAAGCTTCATAAATGTGCCCAATGTGGGAAAGCATTTACATGTTCTTCATGTCTTAAAATCCACATGCTAACACACACTGGAGAGAAGCCTCATAAATGTACCCAGTGTGGCAAAGCATTTTCAAAGGTTTCACATCTTAAAACCCATATGCTAGTACACACTGGAGAGAAGCCTCATAAATGTGCCCAGTGTGGAAAAGCATTTTCACAGATTTCAAGTCTTAAAACCCATTTGTCAATACACACTGGAGTGAAGTGTCATAAATGTGCCCAGTGTGGGAAAGCATTAACACGTTCCACAAGTCTTCAAAGGCATATACTTACACACACTGGAGAGAAGCCCCATACATGTGCCCAGTGTGGAAAAGCATTTTCACAGATTTCAAATCTTAATACCCATATGCTAGTACACACTGGAGAGAAGCCCCATAAATGTGCCCAGTGTGGACAAGCATTTTCACAGATTTCAAGTCTTAAAACCCATATGTCAATACACACTGGTGAGAAGCCTCATAAATGTGCCCAGTGTGGAAAAGCATTTACACGTTCCACAAGTCTTCAAAGGCATATACTTATACACACTGGAGAGAAGCCTCATACATGTGCCCAGTGTGGAAAAGCATTTTCACAGATTTCAAATCTTAATACCCATATGCTAGTACACACTGGAGAGAAGCGTCATAAATGTGCCCAGTGTGGACAAGCATTTTCACAGATTTCAAGTCTTAAAACCCATATGTCAATACACACTGGAGAGAAGCCTCATAAATGTGCCCAGTGTGGAAAAGCCTTTTCAAAAGTTTCACATCTTAAAACTCATATGGTAATACACACTGAAGAGAAGCCTCATACATGTGTCCAATGTGGAAACGCATTTAGAACATCCTCAAGTCTTCAAAGGCATATACTAATACACACTGGAGAGAAGCCTCGTAAATGTGCCCAGTGTGGAAAAGCATTTTCACAGATTTCAAATCTTAAAACCCATATGTCAATACACACTGGAGAGAAGCCTCATATATGTGCCCAGTGTGGAAAAGCATTTACACTCATTTCACACCTTAAAACACATTTGTTTATACACACTGGAGAGAAGCCTCATACTTGTGCCCAGTGTGGAAAATCATTTTCACGAGTTTCACATCTTAAATCACATATGCAAATACACACTTGAAAGAAGCCTCATAAATTTACAGAGTGTGGGAAAACATTTACACGCCTTAATGCCCTCAACAGACATATGCTTATACACTCTGGAGAGAAGCCTCCTAAATGTGTGCAGTGTGGAAAAGCATTTACATTCGTTTCACATCTTAAAAACCATATGCTAGTACACACTGGAGAGCAGCTTCATAAATGTGCCCAGTGTGGAAAAGCATTTACAACCTCCTTAAATCTTAAAACCCATATACTAATACACACTGGAGAGGAGCAACATAATCTTCAGATCACACAGTATGAGGCTTGATCTTTCTCCTGTATTCTCTCACCTGACTGAATGGTAGAAATGCCAACTCCTTCCTGCACTCAGGAACTGATTTACTAACATTGTGACCGCAGCCCAATCAGTGTATTTGCCAAACCGCATTTAACGCACAGAGTTTTTCCCCATTTTGTGCGGTATTTTTCAAACCAGATCCTCGTTGGGCAATCAGCGCCTTACTCCGCCCATTGACTTTGCATCCTTTCCTTCTGGCCTTGTCTAGTCAAAGACATGCTGCCCACTAGCTTTCAAAGCTCAATGGTGCCACACTGGTGGCTTTGTATGAATTGTATCCCTGACTGCTATTTTGTACTGTAGTTCACAAAAACGCCCTAAAAACAATTTGTATCTCACATCCTTATTCCACCAACAGAATAGGCAGGCCAATGGCAACCTAGCGCGCAGTCCTTCCTCCCTCACTTTAAAAACCACCAGCTGCCACTGATATACAGTGACAAGTACCTGCTTTTGTATTTGGTGAGGTTGGAGAGGTTATGAGACACTTGGAGACGTCTAAAGACACCATATGGAAACTGATGTGTAACACTTGTAAACTTTTGTCAATCTGCTTCAAATTTTTACACACACGGTCAAGATGTTGGTGCATCAGGAAATGTTATTGTTAGTTTCCAATGACATTCAAAACCCAGTTCTACACTGCAACATAAAAAAACACTAGGCATTAAATGATTTTTTTCTGACAAATGTTTAAGTTTTACTACTCTGAAATGTAAACTAAAATGACATGATAAAACACTTTAACTGATTGCATTTGATGGCCCAAGTGTCTTCTTTAATTTAAGCCATGAATGGTTATTATGCAATGTGTAGAACCATACAATTCCTCACAAATTCAGCCCTATAGAACATGGGTGCACTCCAATCTGGCTTATTTAAGACTGCTATTAAACATTATAGGCTATCTTTTGCAAAAAAAAATGAAAGTTTCCCGAGGGAGGGAAGAGAGAGAGAAAGAGCCGAGGGAGGGAGAGGGAGAGAAAGAGCCGAGGGAGGGAGAGAGAGAGAAAGGGAAGGAGGGGGATGGAGAGAGAGAGGAGCCAGTGAAGGAGAGAGGGAGAGTAAGGGAAGGAGGGGGATGGAGAGAGAGAGGAGCCAGTGAAGGAGAGAGGGAGAGTAAGAGAGGAAGTGAGAGAGGGAGAAAGGAAATTAGAGGGAGGGAAAGAGAGGCTGAGAGAGAGAGGGAGGGAGAGAGAGGTAGAGAGGGAAGGAGAGAGGGAGAAAAAGCCTCCTGGCATGCCTCCGACTCCCAGCATGCACAGCAAGAAGCATCTGACACTCTACTCCCCTTTGCTGACGTGTCATATTTAATACCTGCAGTACCTGTAGATTGCCTGCAGGATTCACACCACATCAATACAAGGTGTGTGTGTGTGTGTGTGTGTGTGTGTGTGTGTGTGATTGTGAACAAATGCTTGGTTTCTTCACATTACACTTTATTCTGTATCTTTAATGGCAGGACGGTTACATAACATTCATAGACAGTGTAGAGAAAAATATATCAGTTAGCTGTGTTATATAAAATCAATGACCCTTGACCTCTGCAGATGAAACACACAGAAGACTACATTTATACTCAATGACCCTTGACCTCTGCAGATGAAACACACAGAAGACTACATTTATACTCAATGACCCTTGACCTCTGCAGATGAAACACACAGAAGACTACATTTATACTCAATGACCTTTGACCTCTACAGATGAAACACACAGAAGACTGCATTTATACTCAATGACCCTTGACCTCTGCAGATGAGGGTAAACACAGAAGACTACATTTAAATGGGGGGAAAAAAATATTTCCCACAACGTATGTCCACTTGTAGAGAATAACATACAGTGGGGAAAATAAGTATTTGAATCCCTGCCGATTTCACAAGTTTGGCCACTTGCAAAGAAATATGTGATCTATAATTGTAATAGTAGGTGTATATTAACAGTCAGAAACAGAATATCACCATCACAATATAACATTTATGACTTTATTTGCATTTGATGCAGAAAATAAGTATTTGAACTTAGTACTTGGTGGAATAACCATCTTCATTTAAGTTCTCTTCTTTCAGTCTCAGAGGTACCTGGTGTTTCATCACAGCAAGAGCTCAACGGCAGTCGCAGATTCACGTTAGCAACGGACCACATGATCCCATCCACAGTTTCCTATATAGTCCGGGAAATCCACAAAGAATAAAATACAATGGTTTTGAATCTCAGTTTTCTTCTTTGTAAAAGATCAAGATCGCAACATTACATAAATAAATAAATAACCGTCACATTTAGCGTCTCAGCATCTCTCACTTGCCTAGGGCTGCTATATTCGAGTACGAGCTAACGAAGATTGGTACAATGTTATAATACTGTGCGATCTATGGCTAATGTGGGATATAACGAAGACGGCTAAGATGTTATGATACTGTGACTAAAACGTACTTTAAGTATGTTACCATATAAAGATATGTTAAGCAGGGCTCTCAAGTTTTGAAGACAGGCAAGAGTGATATATCCCCCCCCCCCCCCCCGGCCCACCGTATTCCACCCGCACCGCCCCTGCTGTATGCCCACAGACCAGACCCCCCCCCCATATTATTATTAGTGTTTTGTTGTTGTTAATAATAATTGCTCAGACTTGCAGAAAAGATTTGCACATGGCACTGACAATTCGACCAATTACAAAGTATGTATTCGATTTGAGAGAGAGAGAGAGAGAGAGAATTATGACATCCCACACACCTTGATGGGCACAGGAGTTCTCTTGGCGGCAGATAGAGCACCAGTATTATGAGCTGGTGCTTCCTACAGTAATAAATGGCCATTTAGAGGTCCATTCACTATCAAAAGAGGTCTTGTAGGTGGCTGCTCCTGGACTTTTCTCCCTTTTGTTCTTGCCATCTCCTTCACTGTTTCTTCCACCATCTCATCCACCATCTCCTCCTCCACCACCAGGACTGTCTCTTTCTCCTCCACCTGCACTGTCTCTTCCTCTTCCACCATCTCCTCCGCTAATGTGTTCATGCTCATTTGTTTTTTTTACCTGACATCTTTGAAAGACAGATGCAATGATTAATGCATCCATGGCCAGGATATTTATACATGCTAGTATGACTAATGAGCTCGTGATTCACAACTCCACCAGGTGTTAAGAAACCTCGGAATCTGAATAGACTGTTCAAGCAAACACATTTACAAAAAATAATGCCAATAACATCATTGAATATTAAGGGCTGCCTAATATTCGTTCGAATTATAGGCTATATATTTTGAAAAGGCCAACTCGAATTTATTTTAGCCTATAAACGTAGTTCGGAGTCAAAGCTATAGTAAAAAGGCAGGCTGTAGCCTAAAACTGTGTTGGCTACAAACACTCATTAAAAACGGTTGCTAATTATCTGTGAAATATTCTCTAACTGCAGTCAAGTCATTCCATGATGCTTTATTTCCATTGGTTGCTGGATTAAATCTTACCCAGATACAAAAGAAACATATTTTCCTGATTGGCTATTGTGCACCTCACGCCAGAACTCGAGGGGATTCGAGGAGACGTGTTTGATTCCTCCATGGTGGTGAGGGCAGCGTGGCCAGGTCATGTTTGCGCGCTGCGGCACATAAAACAGCTTAGAGGGTTTTTTTTCAGCGTGAGAAATACGATGTTTGGCGGGAATGCGTGACTAGAGACCGAAATGAGTGACTGTCACACTTGAGAGCCCTGGTTAGGTTAGCGTCAAGCAGTGTTTATCACAGAAAAATACGACTGCAGGAATCTCCTGTTCTGTCTGTGCAGTTAAACGAGAGAGCGTACTGCAGTCACACTCCTGTCCAGACAGTGGCAGTAATGCAAAGTTTTCTGGTTGGTTTACTAACTACTGGGAGTTCACAAGTGAGAACATTAGAGAGGAGTCCACGTGAAAAGTCTGCCGTGTTGCCGTTGTTGGTTCTGTAAAGGTAATTTCGTCCTTATATTTTGCTGTGGTAAACACTTACCTAATTGATCTTTATGTGCTAACTTACTGCGACAATATAGAAGTGAATTCCTCCGTGAAAAATACGACGTGCCAGTCGATCTATGGAACTTTTACAAAGAACGAAGAAACCCGAGCTTGAAAGCCATTGTTTTTCTTTTCTTTGTGGTGTTCCCCTGACCATATAGGGAACTCTGGACGGGATCATCTCTGGTTCTTTTTCAACATGAATCTGGGACAATCGTTGAGTCCTGGCTGTGATGAAACACCCCAGGTACCCATGAGACTGAGAGTGAAAGAAGAAGACATAAAAGAAGAGGAATATGGACACATGATTTCATGCCAAGATGAAGAAGAAAAGCCCATTGCAGATCTTCAGTGTAAAATTGAATCAGACTTCACAGAGTCACTAAGCTCCACTTACAATGAAACACTACAGATAGTGGAGGTTAAAGTGAAGAAAGAGGAGGATGAGCAGGAACACATCGATTGTCTTCTGGAAAGTAAGTAGGCTACTTCATAATGATGCACTAAGAGCTTTGTTCAATGGTCAATGAATGATGTCAGACTGCTGGCAGGGTCTAATAGGCATGTTAAGGATTAGTTTCATGTCATCATTAATTGACTTATAGATTTGATGTCTTTTCAACTCCAGGCTTTTGCAACCTTTAGAAATGTCAAGAAATGTGAACTCTGGAGATTGAGAGGGGTATGTGTGACTTGTTTAAGTTCTGATCTGGAGATAGAGAGGCGTATGTGCGCCTTGTTTAAGGTCTGTTTCAGTGGGTTTGAAGTGGGTTAGGGTTAGTGAGTGTGATCAAATAAGAGCTTGATAGCCATTAGTGAATAAATAATAAATTAATAATTTTCATCATTAATTGTATTTTAATTTTTTAAGCAAGACAAATGTTCTAGAAAAGTGTAGCTAATCATCAACAAACTTTTGGTGCTAGGCTAACAAATGTGATGTTCCCAATGTTGTTTGTCTGTTGCATAGCAGGCTACTGAAATGCGATACACAACGTTTAGTGGCTACAACTATTTTGTGCTAAAAGGCAGCTTGCTATTTACTTACTTTTCATAATGTCACTGGCAACCGTATTATAGTACTGTATCGTCAAGAAGTACATTATTGACGATACAGTACTGCCTCTCGTACCTTATTGCTTAAGTAAGGTCTCATCAAGTAGACTGTGCTTAAGAGGGTGTTCTAGAGTGTTTTTAAAATGGTGTTCTAGAGTGTTCTTAAGATGGTGTTCTAGAGTGTTTTTAAGAAGATTTTGTTCTAGAGCAGGGGTTCCCAACCTTTTTGACTCAGAGGCCCAACTTTTCGAATGTAACAGGTCGGGGCCCAACAGACACCCCACTTACTTTAGGGAATCTATAGTCCATTAGGCTAATTTAATCTATAATCCATTTATTGTAATTAATAAGCTATTGTTATGCGTCACAAAAAGCAACATCAGCACCTGCCACAGATGGAAGTCTAGAAATTAATTAAATAAAATCTAATTCTAGATATTGCATCAAAATTGTATTGTGCACCAGAAAAGAACATAAAACCCTATTTGGCCTATTTGTGCACAGCAAACAAGCAAGGAAATACAATCAGAAAAGACCCCAAAGATAGCATGTAGCCTACTCAAAACAAGTGATGGAACATGCAAACAAGACCACTCAGCTAGGCCTAATTAAAATAGGTGATGCTTCAGACATGCAAACAAATAGGTTCAAAT
This sequence comes from Sprattus sprattus, assembly GCF_963457725.1. Classification (NCBI taxonomy): domain Eukaryota; kingdom Metazoa; phylum Chordata; class Actinopteri; order Clupeiformes; family Clupeidae; genus Sprattus; species Sprattus sprattus. Next base: position 1,563,331 of record NC_137920.1, on the reverse strand, counting down.
AAATAGGTTCAAATAGGTCAATATAATGAGACAAATAATTTAAATAATGAATTCAATCTGTGTGTAATGTATTATCAACATAAATAGCACCAAGCATTCCTGGACAGTAGTTTGAGTTGGTATCTCTCCACAGAAAAGCATGTCCACTCCAATGATAACGCACAAAAACAGCACTAATGCAACTTTACTGATGTCCGTCGAATCATATTAATTTACGAGTAATACACAGCGTGTATTTTAGACACTGTTGTTTAATGGTATTTTTTTTTCGGCGTCAAGCAAAGATTATATGCCACCTCAGTCAGCCCACCGTCTTCAACTATGCTGAAGGGGCGACAGTCACCGGCAACCCAAACTGACACAGCTTTGGTAACCTTTTTACGGACTGGTCTAGTTATATTCCTAGTAGAGGTCGACCGATATGGGATTTTCTATAACCGATGCCGATTCCGAGAGGTCAGGTTAACCGATAGCCGATATGGGCTGCCGATTTTTAGGGCCGATACCTAAAAGTTTTCCCATTAATTTGCATGCTAAAGCGCCACACTAATAATAAGTAGATGCACACAATTTTTTAACATTTTTTAACATTTATTGAACTCTGACTTGAACATTGAGTCATACATTTGTGTTTGGGCGCAAGTGTTAACTGAAATATTCATTTAAAGACATTTTTTATAAATATTTTATGAAAAAAATAAATTAACTTGGAAAATATAAAAATAAATTAACTTGGAAAATATAAAATATGTTACATAAAAAATAAACAGTAGTGAAATGCTGCCACATTGGCTCTGTGAAATGCTGCCACATTGGATTGGATTTTGGTCCTGCCATCAGACAGCAATTTCTACACAGAAGAAACAGACATCCTCAAGTCAGTGTACAACTCCAATATTCTATTCACATTAAAACAATTACACACTAATATATTTAGAAAAATGCGTAAAAGAAACAAAGCCTTCCCTTATGTGTTGTTTTTGTTTTTAACCTTTTGCTTTTAAAACCAAATTACCATAATCTAGTAGTAATCACACAAATACATAAATCTAGGGCTGTCAGCGTTAACGCGTTAATCTATGAGATTGATGTGACCACGATTAACTCGTTAAGATATTTTAATGCCGTTAACGCAACTTTGTTTACTTCCGGTGTGCGGAATTAATTTACACGTCAAAGAGGAGTTTTATTTTGACACACGCACACAGTTCCCTGGGTGGTCTGAGTTCGTGCCCCCCTCCTTCTCCCGCTCTAACGTTACTCTTCTTTCCCTGTTTCAAATCTTTTATGGAAGAGGTTTGCTATATTTTCAACCCTGACATGCTAGGTCTCGCTAGCATTTATGCTAACATGTTAGCTGGGCTAACTAGCTACCTGTGTGGGGCATGACCGTGTTTCTAGCATTCTCTGGAGGGGGGAGGTTGGAAAACTCAGAAGCCAGAGCCGAACAGCTAATTAATTTAGGTGTCGTTGGTGTTTTACAGAAGTCACAACAAAGAACAACCGGCCATTAAAGTTTTGTCCGAACCAGAGTCTGAAGCAGTCAATGTCACAACTGTTCAAAACTAATCACATATTTACGTACGTTTTTTATGAATAGCCTGCCTTTATTGAACTCGGACAGCGACAGATAAATGCACTTGTTCACACAAACAAGCACAAGAGCATGAAATCAGATTATTCACATTGCAAGAACGGAATGAAATAGCCTACACATTACACACGACCGGCATCTGCCAAGCCTTCACGTTGTATGCTACAACGGAGGAGGCACAACAAACGAGAGAATCTTTTTCTTTCTTGCGGCAACGATTGTTATAAAACTACCATCATAGTCCAACCATCGAAGTGTAATCCATGTTGTTGTGGAGAACAGCCTCATTAGAATCTGCATCGACAACGTAGCAGAAATATCTTTACAGTAGATCTCTTCGTTTATCCCTCTCCTGATGACATTTTCTTTTAAACTTCCCATGATGCTTTGCCGATAGCAATCGCGTTGTCACAAAAGTTTTTTCAACATTGTCTAAAATACATGCTGTCTGGAGTGACTACTAGTTTAAAAATAATAATAATAATAATTTAATCGCGATTAATCTAGATTAATGAATTTCAAAATGTGAGATTAATTAGTTAATTTGTTTTAATCTATTGACAGCCCTAAAAAAAATAACTGTCATGATGCACAGACTTGCAAGGGCAATGCTAAACCCTTTGTGATTTCTCACATTCTTGACTTAACGCTATACTACTTTACTGTGGACGTAGGCTATATACAGACATTGGTCTGAACACATCACTTCATCAGGCTAACGATCCATTTTTATTCGCAAACACGTTGATAGAAACACACGCAGCTGCGCATGTTCTTGAGGTGAATTTTCTTTGATGTAAATAAGTTGGAAACTCGGCTATTGTCTGCGTCACCTAAACCACGCTTCTGAACAAATGTCATACACCGTTCTGAGCTGCTCCATGGCTGCTCTGTGTCTCCAAGCACTGAGCTGTCTGTGAGAGGGGCGAAGTAGCATAACGTAGCGCAACATCATGCCGCCTCCTCCACCCCACGAACAGAGGGACATTTTTCGACTCCAATACAGGAAAATGTAAGCAGAACTCATAACATTTGGGCCAACATATTACTGTAAGCAAGCAAGCTGCTACTAGATTACGAGTATAGTCCTTCAAGTTAACCCTTAGAACTCAATTCTAATGTTACTCTGACGTCACTCTGACACGTTTGTTTGAAAGGCAACGCCTTATCAGGAAGTAATTCTTGAATATTTCAACAGAGTACACTTCAGGCTTCATTTTGATTCCATGTATGTGTGGTTAGGTGCAGTAGAATTAAAACTATCATTATTTAAACAAAACATAAACAATACCACGACCGGAATGTTGTTAGAATGTTAAGACTTGAATTCGCGGCAGCGAAAAGCTGCAGATGTGACAGCCATCATCTCATGGGTTATTTATGAAAAATATAAAAAAACGCCTATAATAGATTGTTGTTAAATTGCCATATTTATTTATTTTTGAGAATTATATTGCACATTTCAATTAGATTTTTATGAAATAAGGGTTCATTTATCAGATTTAGGCAATACAAACTCTTTAATCTGTATATTTGACATTGTCTATACTCATTTATTTAAAAGTCGACCTCTAATTCCTAGAAACGTCGTGGAATGTGTGTTGGCGACCATCTAACCTGGGGTTGCTTTCTGTCGGGTGCTTTGCATTAAGGTGATAACTTAAAGACGAGTTGCTTCTGTGACCGCTAAATTCATCTTGACAAATGCTACATACAACTTCAGGGCTTGACACTGCGACTGATCTGGTCGCACATGCAACTGGAATTTTGGCTGTGCGACTTGATTTGAAATCACGGGGGCACGCGTGCGCCTATAGAAATAAGCAAATATTGGGCATCAAAATTAGGGTTGTGCACCCAAAAACAACATATATACACACAGAGAACTGAATTGCAGTAGGCCTAGCCCTATTTGTGCACAACAAGCAAGTCAGGACCCAAAATATAGCATGTAGGCTACTCAAAACAGGTGATGGAACATGCAAACAAGACAACTCAGCTAGGCCTAATTAAAATAGGTGATGCTTCAGACATGCAAACAAATAGGTTCAAATAGATCAATATAATGATTAGAATCATTTAAATAATGAATTAAATCTGTGTCTGCAATCTATTATCAACATAAATAGCACCAATCATTCCTGGGCAGTCGTTTGAGTTGGTAGCTGTCCACAGAAAAGCATATCCACTCCAATGATAACGCACAAAAACAACACTAATGCAACGTTACTGACGTCCGTCGAATCCTATACATTTACGAGTAATCACTTCAGACAGCGCGTATTTTAGACACTGTTGTTTAATGGTATATTTTTCGTGCTCTCTCACGGTCAAGCAAGGAATATGCGTGGCAAGTGTATTTTGCGATGTGGCTTCCCACACTTGAAAAGGGAAGGATTTCACTCAGTCTTCAATTTATTTTGACCAGTACAAGATAAGGACAAGAAGAAGGTGAAAAACCTTCAAAAGACACAGAAACAAACAATATCACTACACTTCATAATTCATCAACCAAAGTACATTTAAACATACTTTAATACATTTTATGAAATGCAGGTAAGTAGGCATTTTTAAACATAAATACTGTAAGGCACAGGCAAGTACTATACAGATTAGGCATTGAATAAACAGAAAGCAAGTTCCACTTTTAGAACCATATACCTTAAAATGAACCCGCTCACTACACAAGGTTCTAACCAATTAATTAAGACACAATTTGTCTTGAAACAAATAAATAACCAAACATACAATGCAATAGTTCGTCACGAGTCAATACAGTACATTTAGTTAAGCCAAACATGGGCAGATCACGCTGAAACTAACGTGGGCTTACTGGTAGCCGTTTGAATGTCCTTTTCCCCACACGTTAAGTCCAAGCCTTTAATGATCAGTGTTTGCTTCTGCTGTCTCGTTTGCTTACTATGAAGAGCTTATTTGCTGCTGCTTCTCCAAACTCCACCGCGAACTGACTCGTGCTGCTATATTGCTCAAGGATTCAGGCATGAAGAGAGAGGGAGAGGAGGGAGAGAGAGAGCGAGAGGAGGGAGAGAACTGACTCGTGCTGCTATATTGCTCAAGGATTCAGGCGTGCGCTGGCAATTAGTTCAAATTGCGCTCACCTGCTGCAGCGCACCTTAGAGCAGTGTGCCCGCTGCTACGTGCATTCAGCAGCGCGACCACGTCACGTGCACACGCACATACACATGCAGGCAGATCGCCGCAACAGTGCGAAACACAATGGTAAATCGTAAGAATAGTGTGGGTTGGCGACCATCTAACCTGGGGTTGCTTTCTGTCGGGTGCTTTGCATTAAGGTGATAACTTAAAGACGAGTTGCTTCAGTGACAGCTAAATTCAGCTTGACAAATGCTACATACAACTTTAGATTTAGATTGTTCCGTCATTTTGCCTCTTAAACAGAAACTTTCCGCCAAAACAATCCCTCAGCCCTCTCCAACTTTCACTACATCCAAGAACATCCAAACAATGGAATATTTCCTCATCGGGTAACAATGAATTGCTGCATCTAGAACATCTGTCTCATTCTAAATCCATATGAATCTCTTTCAGGTGCAGAACATTCAGATGGAACCCAACAGAAGCTCCATGGACAGAATGATGAACTCAACCAGCAACTCAATGAATGGCCTTACCACTGCACAGTCTGCAGGAAGAGTTTCATGGTCCTGAGAGAACTCAAGGAACACAAGGAAACACACACTCTTAGTGTTTATCAAAAGCATAACATTGGTGAGAAGCTTCATAAATGTGCCCAATGTGGGAAAACATTTGCACACCTTAATACCCTCAACAGACATATGCTAGTACACACTGGAGAGAAGCCTCATAAATGTGCCCAGTGTGGAAAAGCATTTACAGGTGTTTCAGATCTTGAAAGGCATATGCGAATACACACTGGAGAGAAGCTTCATAAATGTGCCCAGTGTGGAAAACCATTTTCATACGTTTCACATCTTAAAACACATATGCTAATACACACAGGAGAGAAGCCTCATAAATGTGCCCAGTGTGGAAAATCATTTAGAGTTGTTGGAGATCTTCAAAGGCATATGCGAATACACACTGGAGAGAAGCCTCACATATGTACCCAGTGTGGACAAGCATTTTCACAGATTTCACATCTTCAACAGCATATTTTAATACACACTGGAGAGAAGCCTCATAAATGTGCCCAGTGTGGAAAAGCATTTTCACATATTTCAAATCTTAAACAGCATATGCCAATACACTCTGGAGAGAAGCCTCATAAATGTGCCCAGTGTGGAAAAGCATTTACAGGTGTTTCAGATTTTCAAAGGCATATGAGAATACACACTGGAGAGAAGCCTCACATATGTGCCCAGTGTGGACAAGCGTTTTCACAGATTTCAAGTCTTAAAACACATATGTTAATACACAGTGGAGAGAAGCCTCATAAATGTGCTCAGTGTGGAAAAGCATTTTCACAGATTTCAAGTCTTAAAACCCATATGTTAATACACACTGGAGAGAAGCCTCATAGATGTGCCCTGTGCAGAAAAGCATTTACAACCTCCTCAAGTCTTCAAAGGCATATGGTATTACACACTGGAGAGAAGTCTCATGAATGTGCCCAGTGTGGAAAAGCATTTTCACAGATTCCAAATCTTAAAACACATATGCTAATACACACAGGAGAGAAGCCTCATAAATGTGCCCAGTGTGGAAAATCATTTAGAGTTGTTGGAGATCTTCAAAGGCATATGCGAATGCACACTGGAGAGAAGCCTCACATATGTGCCCAGTGTGGACAAGCATTTTCACAGATTTCAAATCTTCAACAGCATATGTTAATACACACTGGAGAGAAGCCTCATAAATGTGCCCAGTGTGGAAAAGCATTTTCACGCATTAATAACCTCAACAGACATATGCTAATACACACTGGAGAGAAGCCTCTCTTCAAAAGCATTTACAGGCGTTTCACATCTTATAGCAGCACAACGGATCAATAGCAATTCGCTATAGGTATGCTAGCAGCTAAAACTAACGAAATCTCTTGAAATGTGCTGACATTATCAATGACTGTCCTGACACTGTCAAACATCGAGCAAGTGCAACATAAGACAAAGCAAGACGGCAAATAAGCTACTTACTAGATCGGCAGACAGTAAACAAGTCAGGTCGGCAGGCAAAACAACAGAACGCAGTTGTATGCCTATACATGTCCTTCCTCCCTCACTTTAAAAAACACCAGCTGCCACTGATATACAGTGACAGGTACCTGCTTTTGTATTTGGTGAGGTTGGAGAGGTTATGAGAACCTTGGAGACGTCTCAAACACCATATGGAAACTGATGTGTAACACTTGTAAACTTTTGTCAATCTGCTTCAAATTTGTACACACACTGTCAATATGTTGGTGCATCAGGAAATGTTATTGTTAGTTTCCAATGGCATTCAAAACCCAATTCTACAATGCCACATAAAAAAACACAAGTCGTTTAATGTTTTTTTCTGACAAATGTTTAAGTTTTGCAACTCTGAAATGTAAACTAAAATGACTTAATAAAACACTTTAACTGATTGCATTTGATGGCCCAAGTGTCTTCTTTAATTTAAGCCATGAATGGTTATTATCCAATGTGTAGAACCATACAATTCCTTACAAATTCAGCCCTATAGAACATGGGTGCCCTCCAATCTGGCTTATTTACGACTGTTATTAAGCGTATATCTTTTGCAAAAAAATGCAAAATTCCTGAGGGAGGGAGAGAAAGGGAAGGAGGGGGATGGAGAGAGAGAAGGAGCCAGTGAAGGAGAGAGAGGGAGAAAGAGGGAGGATGAGAGGGATAGACAGGAAATGAGAGGGAGGGAGAAAAAAGCCTCCTGGAATGCCTCCGACTCCCAGCATGCACAGCAAGAAGCATCTGACAGTCTTACATCCCTTTGCTGACGTGTCATATTTAATACCTTCAGTACCTGTAGATTGCCTGCAGGAGTCTCAATACAATGTGTGTGTGTGTGTGTGTGTGTGTGTGTGTGTGTGTGTGTGATTGTGAACAAATGCTTGGTTTCTTCACATTACATTTTATTCTGTATCTTTTATGGCAGGAAGGTTACATAACATGCATAGACAGTGTAGAGAAAAACACAAGTTAGCTGTGTTATATAAACTCCATGACCCTTGACCTCTGCAGATGACATACACAGAATGTATACTCAATGACCCTTGACCTCTGCAGATGAGGGTAAACAAAGAAGACTACATGTATACTCAATGACCCTTGACCTCTGCAGATGAGGGTAAACACAGAAGACTACATTTATACTCAATGACCCTTGACCTCTGCAGATGAGGGTAAACAAAGAAGACTACATTTAAATGAAAAACTAAACCAAAGGTATCTCCCACAACATGTCCACTTGTAGAGAATAACATACAGTGGGGGAAATAAGTATTTTAACGATTTTGCAAGTTTGGCCTCTTGCAAAGATTGTAATGGTAGGGTTAGGTGTAGGTGTATGTTACCCTAGGTGTATATTAACAGTGAGAAACAAAATATCACCAAAGAAATCCAGAAAAATACAGTTTATAACATTTATGACTTTATTTGCATTTGATGCAAAAAATAAGTATTTGAACCCCTATCAAAACATGACTTAGTACTTGGTGGAATAGCCTCTTCATTTAAGTTCTCTTCTTTCACTCTCAGAGGTACCTGGTGTGTTTCATCACAGCAAGAGCTCAACGGCAGTCGTAGACTCATGTTAGTAACGGACCACAGATGATCCCATCCACATTTTCCCATATAGTCCGGGAAATCCACAAAGAAAACAAAAACTATGGCTTCTTTGCAGAAGTTCAAGATCGCAACATTACATAAACAGGGGCGCTGCCAGGAATTTTGGGCCCTATGAAAGATTCTAGGGGAGAGGCCTGTTTGCGCGCGCAGCGCGCGGCAATTTTTTGGGGTGCCCATTTGAAATAAATCTTCATTATCAATGATAAATATATTGTATAATGGGCTGAAATGGAAGGCACCCAATGCATTCACTTTAATTATGTCAAATTAAGATTCACTAGCATTAATAACTGAATATAAAAACCAACATTCTATAGGTAGGGACTGATATTATTGTTTCGAAATACTAGAGAGATATATTAATGCAAAGAATAGAGAGATGTCGGTAGTTATTTCTTGTATTTCGAATTTGCTCGTTCACACTAACAAAATAGCTAGCTAGCTTGCTAGCTTAGTGTTAACATAGCCCACTACATTACAATATTCCCTTTCATTAACCTCAAGTAAACCTACATTTGAGCAGGTAACAATCGTTAACAACTACAGATAACAGATACAGCCACATTCTGTAACTACCTGTACTTACAATTTCACTCCTTGCAACGTTTACTTTGAGCTAAACTCCATGGCTATAATCCTGGCTGTCTTGAAGAGACGTTAGGCAGAAACAAATACATTGTAACACTGGTTGCACACGTTATGCAGACAGACGCAGACCACTTTGATTGACTGGCACACGCACACATTGTTCAAATCATACGCTGGACACTTTATTAGTATTTCTACATGGGTTTAGATAATGATCAGGCTATAATAAGACCACATGGCTGCCAGTGCCAGCATCTCGCATTTCGGATGCTGTTCGATTCAACGCATCGCGCGTTGCGGCCGAACCATTTCGCAAGCGCTCAGGGGAAGGGCAAATGACAATAAGTTAAATAACTAACGAAAACGTTATGGAAATCGACAGTTGTGAGTTTAATACGTTAATTTCCAATTACCATTTCTTTGTAATGAGACATTTTTTTAAAAAAAGGCAAGAATATTAATATTATATTATTAATTGCCATCCGCGGGCCGTGGGCCGTGCTGCGTTGGGCTGGGCCGTTAGAATCAGTACCACCTTTCCCCGCCAGTCAGCGCCCCTGTACATAAATAACTAACCGTCAGATTTCGCGCGGAGGAGTTCACTTCTTATCGTCACGGTCTCCTCTTTTCTCACCTGCCTAGGGCTAGTACAATCGAGTATGTACAAGCTAATGAAGGGATCTAACGAAGGTGGCTAAGATGTAGTGATACTGTGACTAAAACGTACTTTAAGTATGTTACCATATAAAGATCCGTTAAGTTAGCGTAAAGCAGTGTTTATCACAGAAAAATGTGACTGCAGGAATCCCCATTTCGGTCTGCGTAGTTAAACGAGAGAGCCTACTGCAGTCACACTCCTGTCCAGACAGTGGCAGTAATGCAGTTTTCTGGTTGGTTTACCAACTACTGGGAGTTCGCAAGTAAGAACATTAGAGAGGAGTCCACGTGAAAAGTCTGTCGTGTTGCAGTGGTTGGCTCTGTAAAGGTAATTTCGTCCTCATATTTTGCTGTGATAAACACTGCTTGACGTTAACACTTACTAACTGATCTTTATGTGCTAACTTACTGCGACAATATAGAAGTGAATTCCTCCGTGCAAAATGCGACGTGTCAGTCGATCTATGGAACTTTTACAAAGAAGGAAGACAACCCGATCTTGAAAGCCATTGTTTTTATTTTCTTTGTGGTGTTCCCCTGACCATATAGGGAACTCTGGACTTTTTAAACATGAATCTGGGACTACCGTTGAGCTCTGGCTGTGATGAAACACACCAGGTACCCCTGAGACTGATTGTGAAAGAAGAGGACATAAAAGAAGAGGAATGTGGACAAATGATTACATGCCAAGATGAAGAAGAAAAGCCCATTGCAGATCTTCACTGTAAAACCGAATCAGAATTCACAGAGTCACTTAGCTCCACTTATAATGAAACACTACAGATAGTGGAGGTTAAAGTGAAGAAAGAGCAGGATGAGCAGGAACACAACGATTGTCTTCTGGAAAGTAAGTACTTCATAATAATGCACTAAGAGCTTTGTTCAACGGTCAATTAATGACATCAAGTTTTTTTTATCACACTCACTAACCCTAACCCACTCCAAACCCACTGAAACAGAACTTAAACAAGTCACACACACACACACACACCTCTCTATCTCCAGAGGTCACATTTCATGCACATTTCTAAAGGTTGCAAAAGCCTGGAGTTGAAAAGACATCAAATCTATAAGTCAATTAATGATGACATCAAACTAATCCTCAACATGCCTATTAGACCCTGTAGTCTGACGTCATCCATAAGTGAATAAATAATACATTAATCATTTTCATCATTAATTGTATTTTTCTTTTTTTAAGCAAGATAAATGTTGTAGAAAAGTGTTTTTTCAAAATTGTGGCTAAAAAAAAACCTAAATTATAATGAAAAACTAAATATATATATATGTATAAAACATTTAGAGCTCTGAAGCCTGACTGGAAAACTGGTCTGTAATTAGTAATCAGAGCCAAAGCTTAACTTTTTAAGAGATGGTTAGATGATCGCTGTCTTGATGAGATATTGGAACATATCCTGACGTCAGAGTTAATTATTATTAGCAATTATTAACTACTTACTTACCGAGAGTGAGGTCATGCTGGGAAATATCAGACTGAGGCTGTAACCAAACGGTCAAGGTTAGTTAGTTGTTTATTATATGGCATTTTAAGCTCCATTCATTGTGTAAAGGAAAATAAATGGTAATTGTAAATAGAAATAAATAACCCTAACCCTAAATAATTGTAAATAGAAAACATGTCGTTTTGTTCAGGGCCCTGTTCAGCGTAGCTCGCTAAGAGGTTGAGCGAGCTAGATTCCAGGCTAAAAAAAGAAAAAGACCCTCTTTTTGGTTCGGCGAAGCAACTTCCGATTACCATAGTAACATATCCCATAGCGCTAACCTGCTCCAGGGCAAGCTACCATAAGAGTAGCTGAATTAAGCTTGCCACACCTCAGGCAAAAGGAGGGATCCAATTGACCAAGGAGTCATATTAGGCCAGCTTTACATGGAGCCTAAGGATTGAATGTCTTGCGCTTTTTTGCAAGTGGTAGCCTACACTTGTGTAATGTCGGCGATGCGGAGAACAAAGCACTCATCATATGATAGTGTTATTATAGGTAGAATTAATACAGTTGAGACATGGGTACAGTTGATACTGCCGAAATAACTGAGACTGGATTTTAAGTTTGCACATGCATGCTAACGTCTTCTTTGATCCCAGGAAATTGGAGCACATAACCCATCTCCCTTACGGAGATATCGGTGAAAGTTGTTTTATCTACCTAAGATCTTGATTTTATCATGTCCCTTCTACAATGACGATTGTTATTAACCATACGTCATCAACAAATGCAACTTACATCATTGCAAACGTCTAGTTTTTCAAACGTGTCTAGTTTTGCAAACGTGTCTATTTTTTGTGCAGTAGTGAATAAAGCAAAAAAGTGTCTCAACTGTACCCAGTCTACTACACCATAGCATATCATTTTTGTAGAAAATGTGTTGCTGCACCAAAGTCATTTATTTCATTTTTTTAAAGATATCAGCTTCTAGACAGTGGTCTTCCCAGCTGTTTGGGACATTGTTTATTTAAGTATGGCTGCTGTGAGCCACAGGTGTTGGTGCCTGGGCCGATGACACACCTGCCGTTCATTAATTGGCATGAGCCAATTGGCCGATCGCCAGGGCTCCGCCCCCTAGTTATTGTTGCTACGTCCGACACAATTCACGGAACTGTCCACCTAAAAGCCATGGCGAGTACGGGTACAAGCGCTATAACTGTCAGTATGAGTGATGATTTTTGGAGAAATACCTCCGCGGTATCCTCCAGATCAAGCCAAAAGGGACTGCAATATGCAGTGGAAGGATTATCCAAAATATTAAGATCAACAACGAAGTGGACACAACAATAATTGAAGCAAAGGCATACAGGTCTCAATAAAAAAAAAATTAAACCCTACGACCTCTTCATTGAAATGCAACCAGCACAACCTTGTAGATTACTCATGTTATTTCACCACTGGGTTAGATCAGTATATAATATTTCAAGCTAGCTAATAACCTCCAAAAGATAATTGATTCCGTCTCTGGCGAGAGACTGGAGGTATGTAGCTAGCTAGGATGGTGACTATCTTAGCTAGCGATGTTGATGTTACCGTCAGTAAAACCTTTTGTAAAATTGCACCCTGAGCTATCAAAGCTGGCGATTGCGAACGCCAGCAGCATACATACAAAGTGTTCGTTAAAAGTTCCGTTCAATGTTGTATCAAGCATAAATACAAAGTGTTCGTTAAAAGTTCGGTTCAATGCTGTCGTTTGCTATCGATAGCTACGACAGCTCTGCCTGCAATTATACAGACAGTACATTGACATTTAGCAGTCACATACACGAACATTTAAATTTTTAACATTAACACTTTAGTTGGAGAGACTAGTTAAGTTCTTTTACTGGTAATAATACAAGTATTCATGAACCATAACTGTTTTGGGATATTCTCTCTCAACTAGATAGTTAGCCATCATACCTAGCGATAGCTAGATGGCAGCAAGCAGCTTAATTTACTTTGGAGGACACATACAGTATGTGCATTTTGCGATGTATTGAGTTGGGCGTGGGGTGACCACACTGTTTAATCCACAGCTGGCACCTTTGCGCCTGTGTTTTGGGCTTTGGGGAAGCGGGGAAAAAACGACATATCCCACTAATCTCTCAGGGTACGTTATGTCATACCTACAAGTCCCGTAGGCACACTGTTTAACCATGCTGCTCAGACCTCAAAGTTGTCGGACTCTCTTCTCTTAGTAGCGGTTGCTAAGGTATGATTGGACAAGGGCGTTCTAGGGAGGAGTTTCGCGATCGGTCAATTGGAGGTGGTGTGTATGCCAAATGCTAGCGCACAGTCAATGTGAGTAAGAAAATGTATTTTGTTTTACTAATGAAGGGGGTTGAAACACAAACATGCTCCCATGCAGAGCCAGAAAAGCAAGTTTAATGACCAATCTAACTCATCAGGTAACAATGAATTGCTGCATCTAGAACATCTATCATTCTAAATCTATATTGAACTCTTTCAGCTGCAGAAAATTCAGATGGAACCCAACAGAAACTCCATGGACAGAATGATGAACTCAACCAGCAACTCAATGAAAGACCTTACCACTGCACAGTCTGCAGGAAGAGTTTCACAGTCCTGAGAGAACTTGAGGAACACCAGGAAACACACACTTTTAGTGTTAATCAAAAGCAGAACACTGGTGAGAAGCTTCATAAATGTGCCCAATGTGGGAAAGCATTTTCATTTACAAGACTTCAAAGGCATATGTTAATACACACTGGAGAGAAGCTTCATATATGTGCCCAGTGTGGAATAGCATTTTCACAGATTTCAAATCTCAAACAGCATATGTTAATACATACTGGAGAGAAGCCTCATAAATGTTCCCAGTGTGGAAAAGCATTTTCAAATATTTCAAATCTCAAACAGCATATGTTAATACATACTGGAGAGAAGCCTCATAAATGTGCCCAGTGTGGAAAAGCATTTACAATCTCCTCAAATCTTCAACAGTATATGTTAATACATACTGGAGAGAAGCCTCATAAATGTGCTCAGTGTGGAAAATCATTTACAGGTTCCTCACATCTTCAACGGCATATGCTAATACACACTGGAGAGAAGCCTCATAAATGTGCCCAGTGTGAAAAAGCATTTACACGTGTTTCATATCTTAAAAAACATATGTTAATACACACTGGAGAGAAGCCTCATAAATGTTCCCAGTGTGGAAAAGCATTTTCAAATAGTTCAAATCTTAAACAGCATATATTAATACATACTGGAGAGAAGCCTCATAAATGTGCCCAGTGTGGAAAAGCATTTACAATCTCCTCAAATCTTCAACAGCATATGTTAATACATACTGGAGAGAACCCTCATAAATGTGCTCAGTGTGGAAAATCATTTACAGGTTCCTCACATCTTCAACGGCATATGCTAAAACACACTGGAGAGAAGCCTCATAAATGTGCCCAGTGTGAAAAAGCATTTACACGTGGTTCATATCTTAAAAAACATATGTTAATACACACTGGAGAGAAGCCTCATAAATGTTCCCAGTGTGGAAAAGCATTTTCACAGATTTCAAATCTCAATACCCATATGTCAATACACACTGGAGAGAAGCCTCATAAATGTGCCCAGTGTGGAAAAGCATTTACAATCTCCTCAAGTCTTCAAAGGCATATACTTATACACACTGGAGAGAAGCCTCATAAATGTGCCCAGTGCGGAAAATCATTTTTACAGATTTCTAATCTCAAAACCCATACGTTGATACACACTGGAGAGAAGCCTCATAAATGTGCAAAGGTTGGAAAATAATTAACAGATTCCTCAAATCTTCAACCTCATATGTTAATACACACTGGAGGGAAGCCTCATAAATGTGCACAGTGTGGAAAATCATTTTCACGCATTAGTATTTTAAAAACACATAGTACACACTGTGCGGGAAAACATTTGCACACCTTAATATCTTAAACAGACATATGCTAATACACACTGGAGAGAAGCCTCACAAATGTGTGTAGTGTGGAAAAGCATTTACACGCGTTTCACATCTTAAAACCATATGCTAGTACACACTGGAGAGCAGATTCATAAATGTGCCCAGTGTGAAATATCCTTTACAACATCCTTAAATCTTTAAACCCATATATTAATACAACATAAACTTAAGATGACGCAGTATAAGGCTTGATCTTTCCCTTTTATTCTCTCACCTGACTGAATGGTATGAATGCCAACTTCTTCCTGCTATGAACACCCCAAACAAGGCCCATTAATGCACTCAAGAACTGATTTACTAACATTGCGACTGCAACCCAATCAGCGTCTTTGCCAAACCGCATTTAGCACACCGTGTTTTTCCCCATTTTGCGCGGTATTTTCAAACCAGATCCTCGTTGGGCAATCAGCGCCTTACTCCGCCCATTGGCTTTGCATCCTTTCCTTCTAGCCTTGTCTAGTCCAAAGACCTGCTGCCCACCAGCTTTCAAAGCACAATGGTGCCACACTGGTGGCTTTCTATGAATTATATCCGTGCCTGCTATTTTATACTGTAGTTCACAAAAACGCCCTGAAACAATTTGTATCTCACATCCTTATGCCACCAACAGAATAGGCAGGCCAATGGCAACCTAGCGCACAGTCCTTCGTGCCTCACTTTAAAAACCACCAGCCGCCACTGATATACAGTGACAAGTACCTGCTTTTGTATTTGGTGAGGTTGGAGAGGTTATGAGACACTACGAGACGTCTAAAGACACCATATGGAAACTGATGTGTAACACTTGTAAACTTTTGTCTATCTGCTTCAAATTTTTACACACGGTCAAGATGTTGGTGCATCAGGAAATGTTATTGTTAGTTTCTTATGACATTCAAAATCCAGTTCTACACTGCAACATAATAAAACACTAGGCGTTTAATGTTTTTTTTCTGACAAATGTTTACGTTTTGCTACTCTTTTTGTACTTTGCCACAATAAAACACATTAACTGATTGCATTTGATGGCCCAAGTGTCTTTTTTAATTTAAGCCATGAATGGTTATTATGCAATGTGTAGAACCATACAATTTCTCACAAATTCAGCCCTATAGAACATGGGTGCACTCCAATCTGGTCCGAGGGAGAGAGAGAAGGAGCCAGTGAAGAAGAGAGAGGGAGGAAGAGAGGAAATGAGCGAGGGAGAGAGGAAATGAGAGGGAGGGAAAGAGGCTGAGAGAGAGGGAGCAAGAGAAAGCCTCCTGGCATGCCTACGACTCCCAGCATGCACAGCAAGAAGCATCTGACAGTCTAACCTCCCTTTGCTGTCATATTTAATACCTGCAGTACCTGTAGATTGCCTGCAGGAGTCACACCACATCAATACAATGTGTGTGTGTGTGATTGTGAACAAATGCTTGGTTTCTCCACATTACACTTTATTCTGTATCTTTAATGGCAGGAAGGTTACATAACATGCATAGACAGTGTAGAGAAAAACATATCAGTTAGCTGTGTTAAATAAACTCAATGACCCTTGACCTCTGCAGATGAAACACACGTAAGACTGCATTTATACTCAATGACCCTTGACCTCTGCAGATGAGGGTAAACACAGAAGACTACATTTAAATGAAAACAAAAAACAAAACAAAGGTATTTCCCACAACGTATGTCCACTTGTAGAGAATAGCATACAGTGGGGAAAATAAGTATTTGAATCCCTGCCGATTTCGCAAATTTGGCAACTTGCAAAGAAATGTGTGATCTATAATTGTAATGGTTGGTGTATATTAACAGTCAGAAACAGAATATCACCATCAAAATATAACATTTATGACTTTATTTGCATTTGATACAGAAAATAAGGATTTGAACCCCTAGCAAAACATGACTTAGTACTTGGTGGAATATGCCTCTTCATTTAAGTTCTCTTCTTTGACTCTCGGTCTCAGAGGTACCTGGTGTGTTTCGTCACAGCAAGAGCTCAACGGCAGCCGTAGATTCATGGTAGTAACGGACCACAGATGATCCCATCCACAGTTTACTATAAAGTCTGGGAAATCCAATGGTTTTGATTCTCAGTTTTCTTCTTTGTAAAAGTTCAAGAGAGCAACATTGCATTAAATAAATAACCGTCACATTTAGCGCGGAGGAGTTCACTTCTTATCGTCACGGTCTGCGCATCTCTCACTTCCCTAGGGCTGCTTCATTCGAGTGCGCTAATGAAGATTGGTAAGATGTTATAATACTGTGCAATCTAAGGCTACTGTGGGATCTCACGAAGACGGCTAAGATGTCATGATACTGTGACTAAAACGTACTGTAAATAAGTTAGCATATAAGGATATGTTAGGTTAACGTCAAGCAGTGTTTATCACGGAAAAATACGAAGACGAAATTGTATTTCCAGAGGTAACCTCCTCAACGCGGTGAATTTCTCCCGTGGACTCTTCTGAAATGTTCTCACTTGTGAACATCCGGTAGCTGGCAAGCCAACCAGAAACCTATGCTTTACTGCCACCGTCTAGATGGGAATGTGACTGCAGCAATCTACAGTTCGGTCTCTGAAGTTAAACGAGAGAGTTTACTGCAGTCACACTCCTGTCCAGACAGTGGCAGTAATGCAGTTTTCTGGTTGGTTTACCAACTACTGGGAGTTCACAAGTAAGAACATTAGAGCGGAGTCCACGTGAAAAGTCTAACGTGTTGCCGTTGTTGGTTCTGTAAAGGTAATTTTGCTGTGATAAACACTGCTTGGCGTAAACACTTACCTAACTGATCTTGATGTGCTAACTTACTGCGTCAATATAGAAGTGAATTCCTCCGTGCAAAATGCAACGTGCCAGTCGATCTACATTAGAGAGGAGTCCACGTGAAAAGTCTATCGTGTTGCTGTTGTTGGTTCTGTAAAGGTAATTTCGTCCTCATATTTTGCTGTGGTAAACACTGCTTGACGTTAACACTTACTAACTGATGTTTATGTGATAACTTACTGCGGTAATATAGAAGTGAATTCCTCCGTGCAAAATGCGACGTGCCAGTCGATCTATGGAACTTTTACAAAGAAGGAAGACAACCCGATCTTGAAAGCCATTGTTTTTCTCTTTGTGGTGTTCCCTTGACCATATAGGGAACTCTGGACGGGATCATCTCTGGTTCTCTTTTAACATGAATCTTGGACTGCCGTTGAGTCCTGGCTGTGATGAAACACCCCAGGTACCCATGAGACTAAGAGTGAAAGAAGAAGACATAAAAGAAGAGGAATATGGACAAATGATTTCATGCCAAGATGAAGAAGAAAAGCCCATTGCAGATCTTCACTGTAAAACTGAATCAGACTTCACAGAGTCACTAAGCTCCACTTATAATGAAACACTACAGATAGTGGAGGTTAAAGTGAAGAAAGAGGAGGATGAGCAGGAACACAACGATTGTCTTCTGGAAAGTAAGTACTTCATAATGATGCACTAAGAACTTTGTTCAATAGTCAATTAATGATGACGTCAGACTACTGGCAGGGTTTAATAGGCATGTTGAGGATTAGTTTGATGTCATCATTAATTGACTTATAGATTTGATGTCTTTTCAACTCCGGTATTTTGCAACCTTTAGAAATGTCACTAAATGTGACATTTGAAGACAGAGAGTTGTGTGTGTGACTTGAAAAAAAATATATATATATAAATGTAGAACTCTGAAGCCTGACTGGGAGACTGGAGATAGAGAGGTGTGTGTGTGTGTGTGTGTGTGTGTGTGTGTGTGTGTGTGTGTGTGTGTGTGTGTGTGTGTGTGTGACTTGTTTTAAGTTCTGATCTGGAGATAGAGAGGTGTGTGTGTGATGTGTTTAAGTTCTGATCTGGAGATAGAGAGGTGTGTGTGCGTGTGACGTGTTTAAGTTCTGATCTGGAGATAGAGAGGTTTGTGTGTGTGACTTGTTTAAGTTCTGATCTGGAGATAGAGAGGTGTGTGTGTGTGACGTGTTGAAGTTCTGATCTGGAGATAGAGAGGTGTGTGTGTGTGACTTGTTTAAGTTCTGATCTGGAGATAGAGAGCTGTGACGTGTTCAAGTTCTTTTTCAGTGGGTTAGGGTTAGTGATTGTGATAAAATAAAAACTTGATAACCATAAGTGAATAAATCATATATTAATAATTTTCATCATTCATTTTCTTTGTTTAAGCAAGATAAATGTTCTAGAAAAGTGTGATTTCAAAATGGTGACTGAAAAAATTAAAATAATAATGAAAAACAAATGTTATATATAAAAAATGTAGAGCTCTGAAGCCTGACTGGAAGACTGGTCTGTAATTAGTAATCAGAGCCAACGCTTGGCTTTTTAAGAGATGGTTAGATGATCGCTGTCTTGATGAGATATTGGAACATATCCTGATGTCAGAGTTAATTCTTATTAGCAAATATTATTATTATGATTATTATTATTAAGTATTTACTAACCGAGAGTGAGGTCATGCCGGGAAATATCAGACTTAGGTTGTAACCAAACGGTTAGCTACGCGTCGGGCCTAACAACACCCTCGAACAGTACATTATTGACGATACAGTACTGCCTCGAGTACCTTATTGCTTAAGTAAAGTCTCATCAAGTAGACTGTGCTTAAGAGGGTGTTCTAGAGTGTTCTTAAGACTGTGTTCTAGAGTGTTTTTAAGCAGATTTTCAAGGACAGGGTCTAATAGGCATGTTGAGGATTTTGATGAGAAGATCAGGGAGGTATATTTTGGGATATCAGTAGTGGTGAAGGATTCTGGGAAAACCCCAGGTCACATGGGTGTTTCTGGTGTAGTGTCAGTAAGGGGGACTGGGAGTGGAAAGAAGGTTGTTAATCTTTATTTTTTTTAAGTGAATGAAGTCCTTACTATAACAGGTTAAAGGGATAGAGTGGACGGCTACACTGTAGCTCTTGGTTAGGCAGGAAATTGTGTTGAAGAGGAAACGTGGAGAGGGATTTTTAGTTTTTGTGAATTATATAGGAATAATAAGTAAAGTGTTACCAAGCTTTTCTTACTTTTTTGTGGGGTTTCCTTCTCGGATTCTTCTCGGACCGCAGCATTGCTGCTAGTTGGAATGGCAATATGCACAACCATACCATCAAACTTTTTGAAGATAATACATAAACAGGTCACCTGTGAAAAAAACGAAAAGAAATTAAAACCGCTGCACACAGTTGCTATGATTAGTGGCAAGACCAATCAGAGAATTGATGTGGTTACTGCACCAAATTGATGTGGTTACTATGCCAATTAGTGTGGTTACTATGCCAAATGGTGTGGTTAGTATGCCAAATGCTAGTGCACAATCAATGTGAGTAAGAAAATTGATTTTGTTTTAATAGTGAAGGGGGTTGAAACACAAACATGCTCCATGCAGAAGAGTTTAAGTTTAATCTAACTCTTCCAGGTGTATCAGAACATCCAAACAATGGAATATTTCCTCATCGGGGAACAATTAGTTGCTGCATCTAGAACATCTGTCTGTCATTCTAAATCCATATGAATCTCTTTCAGGTGCAGAACATTCAGATGGAACCCAACAGAAGCTCCATGGAAAGAATGATGAACTCAACCAGCAACTCAATGAAAGGCCTTACCACAGCACAGTCTGCAGGAAGAGTTTCACGGTCCTGAGAGAACTCGAGGAACACCAGGAAACACACACTCTTAGTGTTAATCAAAAGCAGAACACTGGTGAGAAGCTTCATGTATGTGCCGAGTGTGGAAAAGCATTTTCACAGATTTCAAGTCTTCAAAGGCATATGCGAATACACACTGGAGAGAAGTCTCATAAATGTGCCCAGTGTGGAAAAGCATTTTCACAGATTTCAAGTCTTCAAAGGCATATGCGAATACACACTGGAGAGAAGTCTCATAAATGTGCCCAGTGTGGAAAAGCATTTTCACAGATTTCAAATCTTAAAAAACATATGTTAATACACACTGGAGAGAAGTCTCATAAATGTGCCCAGTGTGGAAAAGCATTTTCACAGATTTCAAATCTTAAAAAACATATGTTAATACACACTGGAGAGAAGCCTCATAAATGTGTCCAGTGTGGAAAAGCATTTACAGGTGTTACAGATCTTCAAAGGCATATGCGAATACACACTGGAGAGAAGCCTCATGAATGTGCCCAGTGTGGACAAGCATTTTCACAGATTTCAAATCTTAAAAAACATATGTTAATACACACTGGAGAGAAGCCTCATAAATGTGCCCAGTGTGAAAAAACCTTTTCATGGATTTCAAATCTTCAAAGGCATATGCGAATACACACTGGAGAGAAGCCTCATAAATGTGCCCAGTGTGGACAAGCATTTTCACAGACTTCAAGTCTTAAAACCCATATGTTAATACACACTGGAGAGAAGCCTCATAAATGTGTCCAGTGTGGAAAACCATTTACAGGTGTTTCAGATCTTCAAAGGCATATGCAAATACACACTGGAGAGAAGCCTCATGAATGTGCCCAGTGTGGAAAAACATTTTCACTGATTTCAAATCTTAAAACACATATGTTAATACACACTGGAGAGAAGCCTCATAAATGTGTCCAGTGTGGAAAACCATTTACAGGTGTTAGAGATCTTCAAAGGCATATGCTAATACACACTGGAGAGAAGCCTCATAAATGTGCCCAATGTGGACAAGCATTTTCACATATTTCAAGTCTTCAAAGGCATACGTTAATACACACTGGAGAGAAGCCTCATAAATGTTCCCAGTGTGGAAAAGCATTTTCACTGACTTCAAGTCTTAAACTCCACATGCAAATACACACTGGAGAGAAGCCTCATAAATGTGTCCAGTGTGGAAAAGCATTTACAGGTGTTACAGATCTTCGAAGGCATATGGGAATACACACTGGAGAGAAGCCTCATATATGTGCCCAGTGTGGAAAAGCATTTTTACAGATTTCAACTCTTCGAACCCATTTTTTAATACACAGTGGAGAGAAGCCTCATAAATGTGCCCAGTGTGGAAAAGCATTTTCACGCATTAGTATTCTTAAAACACATATGCTAGTACACACTGGAGAGATGCCTCATAAATTAGTTTAGTGCGAAAAAGCATTTTCACGCGTTTCACCTTTTTAAAAAGCATATGCTAATACACACTGGAGAGAAGCCTCACAAATGTGCCCAGTGTGGAAAAGCCTTTACAACCTCCTCAAATCTTAAAACCCATATAATAATACACACTGGAGAGGAGCAACATAAACTTAAGATCACACAGTATAAGCCTTAAGTGGGGGAAAGCACATGCCATTAAATCAACTTAAGAAAAGTACACAGGTGAAAATTCAATGAGAAGCTTTTGAGCGATATAACAAAGCAGACCGTTATGGTTTTTTTTTCAAGTAAAGACTGATTTATAAAATCCACATGCGAATACACATTGAAGAGAAGCTTCATGAATGTGCCCAGTGTGGAAAAGCATTTACATGCTCTTCAAGTCATCTAAGGCATATAATTATACACACTGGAGAGAAGCCTCATAAATGTACCCAGTGTGGAAAAGCATTTACATATATTTCAAGTCTTGAATACCATATGTTAATACACACTGGAGAGAAGCCTCATGCATGGAATTGTGTGGAATTTTTTTTTCTCCAGATTCTTCAAATCTTCAACGGCATATGGTAGTACACACTGGAGAGAAGTCTCATGTATGTGCCCAGTGTGGAAAAGCATTTTCACGCATTAGTATTCTTAAAACACTGGAGAGAAGCCTCATACATGTTTGTAGTGTGGAAAAGCATTTACACGTGACATCTTAAAAACCATATGCTAGTACACACTGGAGAGCAGCTTCATAAATGTGCCCAGTGTTGAAAAGCCTTTACAACCTTCTCAAATCTTAAAACCCATATATTAATACAACATAATCCTAAGATCACACAGTATAAAGCTTGATCTTTCCCCTGTATTCTCTCACCTGACTGAATGATATAAATGCCAACTCCTTCCTGTTATTAACATCCCAAAGAAGCCCCATTAATGCACTCAGGGACTGATTTACTAACATTGCGACCGCAGCTCAATCAGCGTCTTTGCCAAACCGCATTTAGCGCACAGTGTTTTCCCCCATTTTGTGCGGTATTTTTCAAACCAGATCCTCGTTGGGCAATCAGCGCCTTATTCCGCCCATTGGCTTTGCATCCTTTCCTTCTGGCCTTGTCTAGTCCAAAGACCTGCTGCCCAACAGCTTTCAAAGCACAATGGTGCCACACTGGTGGCTTTGTATCAATTGTATCCCTGCCTGCTATTTTGTACTGTAGTTCACAAAAAACGCCCTGAAACAATTTGTATCTCACATCCTTATGCCACCAACAGAATAGGCAGGCCAATGGCAGCCTAACGCACATTCCTTCCTCCTTCACTTTAAAAACCACCAGCTGCCACTGATATACAGTGACAGGTACCTGCTTTTGTATTTGGTGAGGTTGGAGAGGTTATGAGACACTTGGAGACATGTAAAGACACCATATGGAAACTGTTGTGTAACACTTGTAAACTTTTGTCAATCTGCTTCAAATGTTTAGACACACTGTCAAGATGTTGTTGCATCAGGAAATGTTATTGTTAGTTTCCTATGACATTCAAAACCCAGTTCTACACTGCAACATAAAAAAACACTAGGCGTTTAATGTTTTTTTTCTGACAAATGTTTAAGTTTTGCTACTCTGAAATGTAAACTAAAATTACATAATAAAACACTTTAACTGATTGCATTGGATGGCCCAAGTGTCTTCTTTAATTTAAGCCATGAATGGTTATTATGCAATGTGTAAAACCATACAATTCCTCACAAATTCAGCCCTATAGAACTTGGGTGCACTCCAATCTGGCCTGAAAGAGAAGGAGCCAGTGAAGGAGACCGAGGGAGGAAGAGAGGGAAAGAGAGGAAGTGAGCGAGAGAGGGAGGGAAAGAGAGGCTGAGAGAGAGGAAGAGAGAGGGAGAAAGGGAGAGAGAGTGGGAGAAAAAGCATCCTGGCATGCCTACGACTCCCAGCATGCACAGCAAGAAGCATCTGACAGTCTAACCTCCCTTTGCTGATGTGTCATATTTAATACCTTCAGTACCTTTAGATTGCCTGCAGGAGTCACACCACATCAATACAGTGTGTGTGTGTGTGTGTGTGTGTGTGTGTGTGTGCGTGTGCGTGTGCGTGTGTGATTGTGAACACATGCTTGGTTTTTTCACATTACACTTTATTCTGTATCTTTAATGGCAGGGTTACATAACATGCATAGACAGTGTAGAGAAAAACATATCAGTTAGCTGTGTTATATAAACTCAATGACCCTTGACCTCTGCAGATGAAACACACAGAAGACTACATTTATACTCAATGACCCTTGACCTCTGCAGATGAGGGTAAACACAGAAGACTACATTTATACTCAATGACCCTTGACCTCTGCAGATGAAACACACAGAAGACTAGATTTATACTCAATGACCCTTGACCTCTGCAGATGAAACACACAGAAGACTACATTTATACTCAATGACCCTTGACCTCTGCAGATGAGGGTAAACACAGAAGACTACATTTAAATGGGGGGAAAAAAATATTTCCCACAACGTATGTCCACTTGTAGAGAATAACATACAGTGGGGAAAATAAGTATTTGAATCCCTGCCGATTTCACAAGTTTGGCCACTTGCAAAGAAATATGTGATCTATAATTGTAATAGTAGGTGTATATTAACAGTCAGAAACAGAATATCACCATCACAATATATCATTCATGACTTTATTTGCATTTGATGCAGAAAATAAGTATTTGAACCACTAGCAAAACATGACTTAGTACTTGGTGGAATGAGGCTCTTATTTAAGCTCTCTTCTTACACTCTCAGAGGTACCTGGTGTGTTTCATCACAGCAAGAGCTCAACGGCAGTCGCAGATTCACGTTAGCAACGGACCACATGATCCCATCCACAGTTTCCTATATAGTCCGGGAAATCCACAAAGAATAAAATACAATGGTTTTGAATCTCAGTTTTCTTCTCTGTAAAAGATCAAGATCGCAACATTACATAACTAAATAACTAACCGTCACATTTAGCGTCTCCGCATCTCTCACTTGCCTAGGGCTGCTATATTCGAGTACGAGCTAACGAAGATTGGTACAATGTTATAATACTGTGCGATCTAAGGCTAATGTGGGATACAACGAAGACGGCTAAGATGTTATGATACTGTGACTAAAACGTACTTTAAGTATGTTACCATATAAAGATATGTTAAGCAGGGCTCTCAAGTTTTGAAGACAGGCAAGAGTGATATATCCCCCCGGCCCACCGTATTCCACCCGCTCCGCCCCTGCTGTATGCCCACAGACCAGACCCCCCATATTATTATAAGTGTTTTGTTGTTGTTAATAATCTAGGGTTAGGGTTAGGGTTAGGGTTAGGGTTATTATTATTAGTGTTTTGTTGTTGTTAATAATAATTGCTCATACTTGCAGAAAAGATTTGCACATGGCACTGACAATTCGACCAATTACAAAGTATGTATTCGATTTGAGAGAGAGAGAGAGAGAGAGAGAGAGAGAGAGAGAGAATTATGACATCCCACACACCTTGATGGGCACAGGAGTTCTCTTGGCGGCAGATAGAGCACCAGTATTATGAGCTGGTGCTTCCTACATTAATAAATGGCCATTTAGAGGTCCATTCACTATCAAAAGAGGTCTTGTAGGTGGCTGCTCCTGGACTTTTCTCTCTTTGGTTCTTGCCACCTCCTTCACTGTTTCTTCCACCATCTCATCCACCATCTCCTCCTCCACCACCAGCACTGTCTCTTTCTCCTCCACCTGCACTGTCTCTTCCTCTTCCACCATCTCCTCCGCTAATGTGTTCATGCTCATTTGTTTTTTTTACCTGACATCTTTGAAAGACAGATGCAATGATTAATGCACCTATGGCCAGGATATTTATACATGCTAGTATGACTAATGAGCTCGTGATTCACAACTCCACCAGGTGTTAAGAAACCTCGGAATCTGAATAGACTGTTCAAGCAAACACATTTACAAAAAATAATGCCAATAACATCATTGAATATTAAGGGCTGCCTAATATTCGTTCGAATTATAGGCTATATATTTTGAAAAGGCCAACTCGAATTTATTTTAGCCTATAAACGTAGTTCGGAGTCAAAGCTATAGTAAAAAGGCAGGCTGTAGCCTAAAACTGTGTTGGCTACAAACACTCATTAAAAACGGTTGCTAATTATCTGTGAAATATTCTCTAACTGCAGTCAAGTCATTCCATGATGCTTTATTTCCATTGGTTGCTGGATTAAATCTTACCCAGATACAAAAGAAACATATTTTCCTGATTGGCTATTGTGCACCTCACGCCAGAACTCGAGGGGATTCGAGGAGACGTGTTTGATTCCTCCATGGTGGTGAGGGCAGCGTGGCCAGGTCATGTTTGCGCGCTGCGGCACATAAAACAGCATTGAGGGGTTTTTTTCAGCGTGAGAAATACGATGTGTGGCGGGAGTGCGTGACTAAAGACCGAAATGAGTGACTGTCACACTTGAGAGCCCTGGTTAGGTTAGCGTCAAGCAGTGTTTATCACAGAAAAATACGACTGCAGGAATCTCCTGTTCTGTCTGTGTAGTTAAACGAGAGAGCGTACTGCAGTCACACTCCTGTCCAGACAGTGGCAGTAATGCAAAGTTTTCTGGTTGGTTTACCAACTACTGGGAGTTCACAAGTGAGAACATTAGAGAGGAGTCCACGTGAAAAGTCTGCCGTGTTGCCGTTGTTGGTTCTGTAAAGGTAATTTCGTCCTTATATTTTGCTGTGGTAAACACTTACCTAATTGATCTTTATGTGCTAACTTACTGCGACAATATAGAAGTGAATTCCTCCGTGAAAAATACGACGTGCCAGTCGATCTATGGAACTTTTACAAAGAACGAAGAAACCCGAGCTTGAAAGCCATTGTTTTTCTTTTCTTTGTGGTGTTCCCCTGACCATATAGGGAACTCTGGACGGGATCATCTCTGGTTCTTTTTCAACATGAATCTGGGACAATCGTTGAGTCATGGCTGTGATGAAACACCCCAGGTACCCATGAGACTGAGAGTGAAAGAAGAAGACATAAAAGAAGAGGAATATGGACACATGATTTCATGCCAAGATGAAGAAGAAAAGCCCATTGCAGATCTTCAGTGTAAAATTGAATCAGACTTCACAGAGTCACTAAGCTCCACTTACAATGAAACACTACAGATAGTGGAGGTTAAAGTGAAGAAAGAGGAGGATGAGCAGGAACACATCGATTGTCTTCTGGAAAGTAAGTAGGCTACTTCATAATGATGCACTAAGAGCTTTGTTCAATGGTCAATGAATGATGTCAGACTGCTGGCAGGGTCTAATAGGCATGTTAAGGATTAGTTTCGTGTCATCATTAATTGACTTATAGATTTGATGTCTTTTCAACTCCAGGCTTTTGCAACCTTTAGAAATGTCAAGAAATGTGAACTCTGGAGATTGAGAGGGGTATGTGTGACTTGTTTAAGTTCTGATCTGGAGATAGAGAGGCGTATGTGCGCCTTGTTTAAGGTCTGTTTCAGTGGGTTTGAAGTGGGTTAGGGTTAGTGAGTGTGATCAAATAAGAGCTTGATAGCCATAAGTGAATAAATAATAAATTAATAATTTTCATCATTAATTGTATTTTAATTTTTTAAGCAAGACAAATGTTCTAGAAAACTGTAGCTAATCATCAACAAACTTTTGGTGCTAGGCTAACAAATGTGATGTTCCCAATGTTGTTTGTCTGTTGCATAGCAGGCTACTGAAATGCGATACACAACGTTTGGTGGCAGCTTGCTATTTACTTACTTTTCATAATGTCACTGGCAACCGTATTATAGTACTGTATCGTCAAGAAGTACATTATTGACGATACAGTACTGCCTCTCGTACCTTATTGCTTAAGTAAGGTCTCATCAAGTAGACTGTGCTTAAGAGGGTGTTCTAGAGTGTTCTTAAGACTGTGTTCTAGATTGTTTTTAAGAAGATTTTGTTCTAGAGCAGGGGTTCCCAACCTTTTTGACTCAGAGGCCCAACTTTTCGAATGTAACAGGTCGGGGCCCAACAGACACCCCACTTACTTTAGGGAATCTATAGTCCATTAGGCTAATTTAATCTATAATCCATTTATTGTAATTAATAAGCTATTGTTATGCGTCACAAAAAGCAACATCAGCACCTGCCACAGATGGAAGTCTAGAAATGAATTAAATAAAATCTAATTCTAGATATTGCATCAAAATTGTATTGTGCACCAGAAAAGAACATAAAACCCTATTTGGCCTATTTGTGCACAGCAAACAAGCAAGGAAATACAATCAGAAAAGACCCCAAAGATAGCATGTAGCCTACTCAAAACAAGTGATGGAACATGCAAACAAGACCACTCAGCTAGGCCTAATTAAAATAGGTGATGCTTCAGACATGCAAACAAATAGGTTCAAATAAATAGGTTCAAATAGGTCAATATAATGAGACAAATAATTTAAATAATGAATTCAATCTGTGTGTAATGTATTATCAACATAAATAGCACCAAGCATTCCTGGACAGTAGTTTGAGTTGGTATCTCTCCACAGAAAAGCATGTCCACTCCAATGATAACGCACAAAAACAGCACTAATGCAACTTTACTGATGTCCGTCGAATCATATTAATTTACGAGTAATACACAGCGTGTATTTTAGACACTGTTGTTTAATGGTATTTTTTTTTCGGCGTCAAGCAAAGATTATATGCCACCTCAGTCAGCCCACCGTCTTCAACTATGCTGAAGGGGCGACAGTCACCGGCAACCCAAACTGACACAGCTTTGGTAACCTTTTTACGGACTGGTCTAGTTATATTCCTAGTAGAGGTCGACCGATATGGGTTTTTCTATAACCGATGCCGATTCCGAGAGGTCAGGTTAACCGATAGCCGATATGGGCTGCCGATTTTTAGGGCCGATACCTAAAAGTTTTCCCATTAATTTGCATGCTAAAGCGCCACACTAATAATAAGTAGATGCACACAATTTTTTAAACATTTTTTAACATTTATTGAACTCTGACTTGAACATTGAGTCATACATTTGTGTTTGGGCGCAAGTGTTAACTGAAATATTCATTTAAAGACATTTTTTATAAATATTTTATGAAAAAAATAAATTAACTTGGAAAATATAAAAATAAATTAACTTGGAAAATATAAAATATGTTACATAAAAAATAAACAGTAGTGAAATGCTGCCACATTGGCTCTGTGAAATGCTGCCACATTGGATTGGATTTTGGTCCTGCCATCAGACAGCAATTTCTACACAGAAGAAACAGACATCCTCAAGTCAGTGTACAACTCCAATATTCTATTCACATTAAAACAATTACACACTAATATATTTAGAAAAATGCGTAAAAGAAACAAAGCCTTCCCTTATGTGTTGTTTTTGTTTTTAACCTTTTGCTTTTAAAACCAAATTACCATCTAGTAGTAATCACACAAATACATAAATAAAAAAATAACTGTCATGATGCACAGACTTGCAAGGGCAATGCTAAACCCTTTGTGATTTCTCACATTCTTGACTTAACGCTATACTACTTTACTGTGGACGTAGGCTATATACAGACATTGGTCTGAACACATCACTTCATCAGGCTAACGATCCATTTTTATTCGCAAACACGTTGATAGAAACACACGCAGCTGCGCATGTTCTTGAGGTGAATTTTCTTTGATGTAAATAAGTTGGAAACTCGGCTATTGTCTGCGTCACCTAAACCACGCTTCTGAACAAATGTCATACACCGTTCTGAGCTGCTCCATGGCTGCTCTGTGTCTCCAAGCACTGAGCTGTCTGTGAGAGGGGCGAAGTAGCATAACGTAGCGCAACATCATGCCGCCTCCTCCACCCCACGAACAGAGGGACATTTTTCGACTCCAATACAGGAAAATGTAAGCAGAACTCATAACATTTGGGCCAACATATTACTGTAAGCAAGCAAGCTGCTACTAGATTACGAGTATAGTCCTTCAAGTTAACCCTTAGAACTCAATTCTAATGTTACTCTGACGTCACTCTGACACGTTTGTTTGAAAGGCAACGCCTTATCAGGAAGTAATTCTTGAATATTTCAACAGAGTACACTTCAGGCTTCATTTTGATTCCATGTATGTGTGGTTAGGTGCAGTAGAATTAAAACTATCATTATTTAAACAAAACATAAACAATACCACGACCGGAATGTTGTTAGAATGTTAAGACTTGAATTCGCGGCAGCGAAAAGCTGCAGATGTGACAGCCATCATCTCATGGGTTATTTATGAAAAATATAAAAAAACGCCTATAATAGATTGTTGTTAAATTGCCATATTTATTTATTTTTGAGAATTATATTGCACATTTCAATTAGATTTTTATGAAATAAGGGTTCATTTATCAGATTTAGGCAATACAAACTCTTTAATCTGTATATTTGACATTGTCTATACTCATTTATTTAAAAGTCGACCTCTAATTCCTAGAAACGTCGTGGAATGTGTGTTGGCGACCATCTAACCTGGGGTTGCTTTCTGTCGGGTGCTTTGCATTAAGGTGATAACTTAAAGACGAGTTGCTTCTGTGACCGCTAAATTCATCTTGACAAATGCTACATACAACTTCAGGGCTTGACACTGCGACTGATCTGGTCGCACATGCAACTGGAATTTTGGCTGTGCGACTTGATTTGAAATCACGGGGGCACGCGTGCGCCTATAGAAATAAGCAAATATTGGGCATCAAAATTAGGGTTGTGCACCCAAAAACAACATATATACACACAGAGAACTGAATTGCAGTAGGCCTAGCCCTATTTGTGCACAACAAGCAAGTCAGGACCCAAAATATAGCATGTAGGCTACTCAAAACAGGTGATGGAACATGCAAACAAGACCACTCAGCTGGGCCTAATTAAAATAGGTGATGCTTCAGACATGCAAACAAATAGGTTCAAATAGATCAATATAATGATTAGAATCATTTAAATAATGAATTAAATCTGTGTCTGCAATCTATTATCAACATAAATAGCACCAATCATTCCTGGGCAGTCGTTTGAGTTGGTAGCTGTCCACAGAAAAGCATATCCACTCCAATGATAACGCACAAAAACAACACTAATGCAACGTTACTGACGTCCGTCGAATCCTATACATTTACGAGTAATCACTTCAGACAGCGCGTATTTTAGACACTGTTGTTTAATGGTATATTTTTCGTGCTCTCTCACGGTCAAGCAAGGAATATGCGTGGCAAGTGTATTTTGCGATGTGGCTTCCCACACTTGAAAAGGGAAGGATTTCACTCAGTCTTCAATTTATTTTGACCAGTACAAGATAAGGACAAGAAGAAGGTGAAAAACCTTCAAAAGACACAGAAACAAACAATATCACTACACTTCATAATTCATCAACCAAAGTACATTTAAACATACTTTAATACATTTTATGAAATGCAGGTAAGTAGGCATTTTTAAACATAAATACTGTAAGGCACAGGCAAGTACTATACAGATTAGGCATTGAATAAACAGAAAGCAAGTTCCACTTTTAGAACCATATACCTTAAAATGAACCCGCTCACTACACAAGGTTCTAACCAATTAATTAAGACACAATTTGTCTTGAAACAAATAAATAACCAAACATACAATGCAATAGTTCGTCACGAGTCAATACAGTACATTTAGTTAAGCCAAACATGGGCAGATCACGCTGAAACTAACGTGGGCTTACTGGTAGCCGTTTGAATGTCCTTTTCCCCACACGTTAAGTCCAAGCCTTTAATGATCAGTGTTTGCTTCTGCTGTCTCGTTTGCTTACTATGAAGAGCTTATTTGCTGCTGCTTCTCCAAACTCCACCGCGAACTGACTCGTGCTGCTATATTGCTCAAGGATTCAGGCATGAAGAGAGAGGGAGAGGAGGGAGAGAGAGAGCGAGAGGAGGGAGAGAACTGACTCGTGCTGCTATATTGCTCAAGGATTCAGGCGTGCGCTGGCAATTAGTTCAAATTGCGCTCACCTGCTGCAGCGCACCTTAGAGCAGTGTGCCCGCTGCTACGTGCATTCAGCAGCGCGACCACGTCACGTGCACACGCACATACACATGCAGGCAGATCGCCGCAACAGTGCGAAACACAATGGTAAATCGTAAGAATAGTGTGGGTTGGCGACCATCTAACCTGGGGTTGCTTTCTGTCGGGTGCTTTGCATTAAGGTTATAACTTAAAGACGAGTTGCTTCAGTGACAGCTAAATTCAGCTTGACAAATGCTACATACAACTTTAGATTTAGATTGTTCCGTCATTTTGCCTCTTAAACAGAAACTTTCCGCCAAAACAATCCCTCAGCCCTCTCCAACTTTCACTACATCCAAGAACATCCAAACAATGGAATATTTCCTCATCGGGTAACAATGAATTGCTGCATCTAGAACATCTGTCTCATTCTAAATCCATATGAATCTCTTTCAGGTGCAGAACATTCAGATGGAACCCAACAGAAGCTCCATGGACAGAATGATGAACTCAACCAGCAACTCAATGAATGGCCTTACCACTGCACAGTCTGCAGGAAGAGTTTCATGGTCCTGAGAGAACTCAAGGAACACAAGGAAACACACACTCTTAGTGTTTATCAAAAGCATAACATTGGTGAGAAGCTTCATAAATGTGCCCAATGTGGGAAAACATTTGCACACCTTAATACCCTCAACAGACATATGCTAGTACACACTGGAGAGAAGCCTCATAAATGTGCCCAGTGTGGAAAAGCATTTACAGGTGTTTCAGATCTTGAAAGGCATATGCGAATACACACTGGAGAGAAGCTTCATAAATGTGCCCAGTGTGGAAAACCATTTTCATACGTTTCACATCTTAAAACACATATGCTAATACACACAGGAGAGAAGCCTCATAAATGTGCCCAGTGTGGAAAATCATTTAGAGTTGTTGGAGATCTTCAAAGGCATATGCGAATACACACTGGAGAGAAGCCTCACATATGTACCCAGTGTGGACAAGCATTTTCACAGATTTCACATCTTCAACAGCATATTTTAATACACACTGGAGAGAAGCCTCATAAATGTGCCCAGTGTGGAAAAGCATTTTCACATATTTCAAATCTTAAACAGCATATGCCAATACACTCTGGAGAGAAGCCTCATAAATGTGCCCAGTGTGGAAAAGCATTTACAGGTGTTTCAGATTTTCAAAGGCATATGAGAATACACACTGGAGAGAAGCCTCACATATGTGCCCAGTGTGGACAAGCGTTTTCACAGATTTCAAGTCTTAAAACACATATGTTAATACACAGTGGAGAGAAGCCTCATAAATGTGCTCAGTGTGGAAAAGCATTTTCACAGATTTCAAGTCTTAAAACCCATATGTTAATACACACTGGAGAGAAGCCTCATAGATGTGCCCTGTGCAGAAAAGCATTTACAACCTCCTCAAGTCTTCAAAGGCATATGGTATTACACACTGGAGAGAAGTCTCATGAATGTGCCCAGTGTGGAAAAGCATTTTCACAGATTCCAAATCTTAAAACCCATATGCTAATACACACAGGAGAGAAGCCTCATAAATGTGCCCAGTGTGGAAAATCATTTAGAGTTGTTGGAGATCTTCAAAGGCATATGCGAATGCACACTGGAGAGAAGCCTCACATATGTGCCCAGTGTGGACAAGCATTTTCACAGATTTCAAATCTTCAACAGCATATGTTAATACACACTGGAGAGAAGCCTCATAAATGTGCCCAGTGTGGAAAAGCATTTTCACGCATTAATAACCTCAACAGACATATGCTAATACACACTGGAGAGAAGCCTCTCTTCAAAAGCATTTACAGGCGTTTCACATCTTATAGCAGCACAACGGATCAATAGCAATTCGCTAAAGGTATGCTAGCAGCTAAAACTAACGAAATCTCTTGAAATGTGCTGACATTATCAATGACTGTCCTGACACTGTCAAACATCGAGCAAGTGCAACATAAGACAAAGCAAGACGGCAAATAAGCTACTTACTAGATCGGCAGACAGTAAACAAGTCAGGTCGGCAGGCAAAACAACAGAACGCAGTTGTATGCCTATACATGTCCTTCCTCCCTCACTTTAAAAAACACCAGCTGCCACTGATATACAGTGACAGGTACCTGCTTTTGTATTTGGTGAGGTTGGAGAGGTTATGAGAACCTTGGAGACGTCTCAAACACCATATGGAAACTGATGTGTAACACTTGTAAACTTTTGTCAATCTGCTTCAAATTTGTACACACACTGTCAATATGTTGGTGCATCAGGAAATGTTATTGTTAGTTTCCAATGGCATTCAAAACCCAATTCTACAATGCCACATAAAAAAACACAAGTCGTTTAATGTTTTTTTCTGACAAATGTTTAAGTTTTGCAACTCTGAAATGTAAACTAAAATGACTTAATAAAACACTTTAACTGATTGCATTTGATGGCCCAAGTGTCTTCTTTAATTTAAGCCATGAATGGTTATTATCTAATGTGTAGAACCATACAATTCCTTACAAATTCAGCCCTATAGAACATGGGTGCCCTCCAATCTGGCTTATTTACGACTGTTATTAAGCGTATATCTTTTGCAAAAAAATGCAAAATTCCTGAGGGAGGGAGAGAAAGGGAAGGAGGGGGATGGAGAGAGAGAAGGAGCCAGTGAAGGAGAGAGAGGGAGAAAGAGGGAGGATGAGAGGGATAGACAGGAAATGAGAGGGAGGGAGAGAGAGGGAGAAAAAAGCCTCCTGGAATGCCTCCGACTCCCAGCATGCACAGCAAGAAGCATCTGACAGTCTTACATCCCTTTGCTGACGTGTCATATTTAATACCTTCAGTACCTGTAGATTGCCTGCAGGAGTCTCAATACAATGTGTGTGTCTCAATACAGTGTGTGTGTGTGTGTGTGTGTGTGTGTGTGTGTGTGTGTGTGTGTGATTGTGATCACATGCTTGGTTTCTTCACATTACACTTTATTCTGTATCTTTTATGGCAGGAAGGTTACATAACATGCATAGACAGTGTAGAGAAAAACATAAGTTAGCTGTGTTATATAAACTCCATGACCCTTGACCTCTGCAGATGACATACACAGAATGTATACTCAATGACCCTTGACCTCTGCAGATGAGGGTAAACAAAGAAGACTACATGTATACTCAATGACCCTTGACCTCTGCAGATGAGGGTAAACACAGAAGACTACATTTATACTCAATGACCCTTGACCTCTGCAGATGAGGGTAAACAAAGAAGACTACATTTAAATGAAAAACTAAACCAAAGGTATCTCCCACAACATGTCCACTTGTAGAGAATAACATACAGTGGGGGAAATAAGTATTTTAACGATTTTGCAAGTTTGGCCTCTTGCAAAGATTGTAATGGTAGGGTTAGGTGTAGGTGTATGTTACCCTAGGTGTATATTAACAGTGAGAAACAAAATATCACCAAAGAAATCCAGAAAAATACAGTTTATAACATTTATGACTTTATTTGCATTTCATGCAAAAAATAAGTATTTGAACCCCTATCAAAACATGACTTAGTACTTGGTGGAATAAGCCTCTTCATTTAAGTTCTCTTTTTTCACTCTCAGAGGTACCTGGTGTGTTTCATCACAGCAAGAGCTCAACGGCAGTCGTAGACTCATGTTAGTAACGGACCACAGATGATCCCATCCACATTTTCCCATATAGTCCGGGAAATCCACAAAGAAAACAAAAACTATGGCTTCTTTGCAGAAGTTCAAGATCGCAACATTACATAAACAGGGGCGCTGCCAGGAATTTTGGGCCCTATGAAAGATTCTAGGGGAGAGGCCTGTTTGCGCGCGCAGCGCGCGGCAAATTTTTGGGGTGCCCATTTGAAATAAATCTTCATTATCAATGATAAATATATTGTATAATGGGCTGAAATGGAAGGCACCCAATGCATTCACTTTAATTATGTCAAATTAAGATTCACTAGCATTAATAACTGAATATAAAAACCAACATTCTATAGGTAGGGACTGATATTATTGTTTCGAAATACTAGAGAGATATATTAATGCAAAGAATAGAGAGATGTCGGTAGTTATTTCTTGTATTTCGAATTTGCTCGTTCACACTAACAAAATAGCTAGCTAGCTTGCTAGCTTAGTGTTAACATAGCCCACTACATTACAATATTCCCTTTCATTAACCTCAAGTAAACCTACATTTGAGCAGGTAACAATCGTTAACAACTACAGATAACAGATACAGCCACATTCTGTAACTACAATGTACTTACAATTTCACTCCTTGCAACGTTTACTTTGAGCTAAACTCCATGGCTATAATCCTGGCTGTCTTGAAGAGACGTTAG
Source organism: Sprattus sprattus (assembly GCF_963457725.1). Taxonomy (NCBI): domain Eukaryota; kingdom Metazoa; phylum Chordata; class Actinopteri; order Clupeiformes; family Clupeidae; genus Sprattus; species Sprattus sprattus. Next base: position 1,526,795 of record NC_137920.1, on the reverse strand, counting down.
GCAGAAACAAATACATTGTAACACTGGTTGCACACGTTATGCAGACAGACGCAGACCACTTTGATTGACTGGCACACGCACACATTGTTCAAATCATACGCTGGACACTTTATTAGTATTTCTACATGGGTTTAGATAATGATCAGGCTATAATAAGACCACATGGCTGCCAGTGCCAGCATCTCGCATTTCGGATGCTGTTCGATTCAACGCATCGCGCGTTGCGGCCGAACCATTTCGCAAGCGCTCAGGGGAAGGGCAAATGACAATAAGTTAAATAACTAACGAAAACGTTATGGAAATCGACAGTTGTGAGTTTAATACGTTAATTTCCAATTACCATTTCTTTGTAATGAGACATTTTTTTAAAAAAAGGCAAGAATATTAATATTATATTATTAATTGCCATCCGCAGGCCGTGGGCCGTGCTGCGTTGGGCTGGGCCGTTAGAATCAGTACCACCTTTCCCCGCCAGTCAGCGCTCCTGTACATAAATAACTAACCGTCAGATTTCGCGCGGAGGAGTTCACTTCTTATCGTCACGGTCTCCTCTTTTCTCACCTGCCTAGGGCTAGTACAATCGAGTACGTACAAGCTAATGAAGGGATCTAACGAAGGTGGCTAAGATGTAGTGATACTGTGACTAAAACGTACTTTAAGTATGTTACCATATAAAGATCCGTTAAGTTAGCGTAAAGCAGTGTTTATCACAGAAAAATGTGACTGCAGGAATCCCCATTTCGGTCTGCGTAGTTAAACGAGAGAGCCTACTGCAGTCACACTCCTGTCCAGACAGTGGCAGTAATGCAGTTTTCTGGTTGGTTTACCAACTACTGGGAGTTCGCAAGTAAGAACATTAGAGAGGAGTCCACGTGAAAAGTCTATCGTGTTGCAGTGGTTGGCTCTGTAAAGGTAATTTCGTCCTCATATTTTGCTGTGATAAACACTGCTTGACGTTAACACTTACTAACTGATCTTTATGTGCTAACTTACTGCGACAATATAGAAGTGAATTCCTCCGTGCAAAATGCGACGTGTCAGTCGATCTATGGAACTTTTACAAAGAAGGAAGACAACCCGATCTTGAAAGCCATTGTTTTTATTTTCTTTGTGGTGTTCCCCTGACCATATAGGGAACTCTGGACTTTTTAAACATGAATCTGGGACTACCGTTGAGCTCTGGCTGTGATGAAACACACCAGGTACCCCTGAGACTGATTGTGAAAGAAGAGGACATAAAAGAAGAGGAATGTGGACAAATGATTACATGCCAAGATGAAGAAGAAAAGCCCATTGCAGATCTTCACTGTAAAACCGAATCAGAATTCACAGAGTCACTAAGCTCCACTTATAATGAAACACTACAGATAGTGGAGGTTAAAGTGAAGAAAGAGGAGGATGAGCAGGAACACAACGATTATCTTCTGGAAAGTAAGTACTTCATAATAATGCACTAAGAGCTTTGTTCAACGGTCAATTAATGACATCAAGTTTTTTTTATCACACTCACTAACCCTAACCCACTCCAAACCCACTGAAACAGAACTTAAACAAGTCACACACACACACACACACCTCTCTATCTCCAGAGGTCACATTTCATGCACATTTCTAAAGGTTGCAAAAGCCTGGAGTTGAAAAGACATCAAATCTATAAGTCAATTAATGATGACATCAAACTAATCCTCAACATGCCTATTAGACCCTGTAGTCTGACGTCATCCATAAGTGAATAAATAATACATTAATCATTTTCATCATTAATTGTATTTTTCTTTTTTTAAGCAAGATAAATGTTGTAGAAAAGTGTTTTTTCAAAATTGTGGCTAAAAAAAAACCTAAATTATAATGAAAAACTAAATATATATATATATATAAAACATTTAGAGCTCTGAAGCCTGACTGGAAAACTGGTCTGTAATTAGTAATCAGAGCCAAAGCTTAACTTTTTAAGAGATGGTTAGATGATCGCTGTCTTGATGAGATATTGGAACATATCCTGACGTCAGAGTTAATTATTATTAGCAATTATTAACTACTTACTTACCGAGAGTGAGGTCATGCTGGGAAATATCAGACTGAGGCTGTAACCAAACGGTCAAGGTTAGTTAGTTGTTTATTATATGGCATTTTAAGCTCCATTCATTGTGTAAAGGAAAATAAATGGTAATTGTAAATAGAAATAAATAACCCTAACCCTAAATAATTGTAAATAGAAAACATGTCGTTTTGTTCAGGGCCCTGTTCAGCGTAGCTCGCTAAGAGGTTAAGCGAGCTAGATTCCAGGCTAAAAAAAGAAAAAGACCCTCTTTTTGGTTCGGCGAAGCAACTTCCGATTACCATAGTAACATATCCCATAGCGCTAACCTGCTCCAGGGCAAGCTACCATAAGAGTAGCTGAATTAAGCTTGCCACACCTCAGGCAAAAGGAGGGATCCAATTGACCAAGGAGTCATATTAGGCCAGCTTTACATGGAGCCTAAGGATTGAATGTCTTGTGCTTTTTTGCAAGTGGTAGCCTACACTTGTGTAATGTCGGCGATGCGGAGAACAAAGCACTCATCATATGATAGTGTTATTTTAGGTAGAATTAATACAGTTGAGACATGGGTACAGTTGATACTGCCGAAATAACTGAGACTGGATTTTAAGTTTGCACATGCATGCTAACGTCTTCTTTGATCCCAGGAAATTGGAGCACATAACCCATCTCCCTTACGGAGATATCGGTGAAAGTTGTTTTATCTACCTAAGATCTTGATTTTATCATGTCCCTTCTACAATGACGATTGTTATTAACCATACGTCATCAACAAATGCAACTTACATCATTGCAAACGTCTAGTTTTTCAAACGTGTCTAGTTTTGCAAACATGTCTATTTTTTGTGCAGTAGTGAATAAAGCAAAAAAGTGTCTCAACTGTACCCAGTCTACTACACCATAGCATATCATTTTTGTAGAAAATGTGTTGCTGCACCAAAGTCATTTATTTCATTTTTTTAAAGATATCAGCTTCTAGACAGTGGTCTTCCCAGCTGTTTGGGACATTGTTTATTTAAGTATGGCTGCAGTGAGCCACAGGTGTTGGTGCCTGGGCCGATGACACACCTGCCGTTCATTAATTGGCATGAGCCAATTGGCCGATCGCCAGGGCTCCGCCCCCTAGTTATTGTTGCTACGTCCGACACAATTCACGGAACTGTCCACCTAAAAGCCATGGCGAGTACGGGTACAAGCGCTATAACTGTCAGTATGAGTGATGATTTTTGGAGAAATACCTCCGCAGTATCCTCCAGATCAAGCAAAAAGGGACTGCAATATGCAGTGGAAGGATTATCCAAAATATTAAGATCAACAACGAAGTGGACACAACAATAATTGAAGCAAAGGCATACAGGTCTCAATAAAAAAAAAATGAAACCCTACGACCTCTTCATTGAAATGCAACCAGCACAACCTTGTAGAGTACTCATGTTATTTCACCACTGGGTAAGATCAGTATATAATATTTCAAGCCAGCTAATAACCTTCAAAAGATTATTGATTCCGTCTCTGGCGAGAGACTGGAGGTATGTAGCTAGCTAGGATGGTGACTATCTTAGCTAGCGATGTTGATGTTACCGTCAGTAAAACCTTTTGTAAAATTGCACCCTGAGCTATCAAAGCTGGCGATTGCGAACGCCAGCAGCATACATACAAAGTGTTCGTTAAAAGTTCCGTTCAATGTTGTATCAAGCATAAATACAAAGTGTTCGTTAAAAGTTTGGTTCAATGCTGTCGTTTGCTATCGATAGCTACGACAGCTCTGCCTGCAATTATACAGACAGTACATTGACATTTAGCAGTCACATACACGAACATTTTAATTTTTAACATTAACACTTTAGTTGGAGAGACTAGTTAAGTTCTTTTACTGGTAATAATACAAGTATTCATGAACCATAACTGTTTTGGGATATTCTCTCTCAACTAGATAGTTAGCCATCATACCTAGCGATAGCTAGATGGCAGCAAGCAGCTTAATTTACTTTGGAGGACACATACAGTATGTGCATTTTGCGATGTATTGAGTTGGGCGTGGGGTGACCACACTGTTTAATCCACAGCTGGCACCTTTGCGCCTGTGTTTTGGGCTTTGGGGAAGCGGGGAAAAAACGACATATCCCACTAATCTCTCAGGGTACGTTATGTCATACCTACAAGTCCCGTAGGCACACTGTTTAACCATGCTGCTCAGACCTCAAAGTTGTCGGACTCTCTTCTCTTAGTAGCGGTTGCTAAGGTATGATTGGACAAGGGCGTTCTAGGGGGGAGTTTCGCGATCGGTCAATTGGAGGTGGTGTGTATGCCAAATGCTAGCGCACAGTCAATGTGAGTAAGAAAATGTATTTTGTTTTACTAATGAAGGGGGTTGAAACACAAACATGCTCCCATGCAGAGCCAGAAAAGCAAGTTTAATGACCAATCTAACTCATCAGGTAACAATGAATTGCTGCATCTAGAACATCTATCATTCTAAATCTATATTGAACTCTTTCAGCTGCAGAAAATTCAGATGGAACCCAACAGAAACTCCATGGACAGAATGATGAACTCAACCAGCAACTCAATGAAAGACCTTACCACTGCACAGTCTGCAGGAAGAGTTTCACAGTCCTGAGAGAACTTGAGGAACACCAGGAAACACACACTTTTAGTGTTAATCAAAAGCAGAACACTGGTGAGAAGCTTCATAAATGTGCCCAATGTGGGAAAGCATTTTCATTTACAAGACTTCAAAGGCATATGTTAATACACACTGGAGAGAAGCTTCATATATGTGCCCAGTGTGGAAAAGCATTTTCACAGATTTCAAATCTCAAACAGCATATGTTAATACATACTGGAGAGAAGCCTCATAAATGTGCCCAGTGTGGAAAAGCATTTACAATCTCCTCAAATCTTCAACAGCATATGTTAATACATACTGGAGAGAAGCCTCATAAATGTGCTCAGTGTGGAAAATCATTTACAGGTTCCTCACATCTTCAACGGCATATGCTAATACACACTGGAGAGAAGCCTCATAAATGTGCCCAGTGTGAAAAAGCATTTACACGTGTTTCATATCTTAAAAAACATATGTTAATACACACTGGAGAGAAGCCTCATAAATGTTCCCAGTGTGGAAAAGCATTTTCATATATTTCAAATCTTAAACAGCATATATTAATACATACTGGAGAGAAGCCTCATAAATGTGCCCAGTGTGGAAAAGCATTTACAATCTCCTCAAATCTTCAACAGCATATGTTAATACATACTGGAGAGAACCCTCATAAATGTGCTCAGTGTGGAAAATCATTTACAGGTTCCTCACATCTTCAACGGCATATGCTAAAACACACTGGAGAGAAGCCTCATAAATGTGCCCAGTGTGAAAAAGCATTTACACGTGTTTCATATCGTAAAAAACATATGTTAATACACACTGGAGAGAAGCCTCATAAATGTTCCCAGTGTGGAAAAGCATTTTCATAGATTTCAAATCTCAATACCCATATGTCAATACACACAGGAGAGAAGCCTCATAAATGTTCCCAGTGTGGAAAAGCATTTTCAACCTCCTCAAGTCTTCAAAGGCATATACTTATACACACTGGAGAGAAGCCTCATAAATGTGCCCAGTGTGGAAAAGCATTTTCACAGGTTTCAAATCTTCAAACCCATATGTTATTACACAGTGGGGAGAGGCATACATGTACCCAGTGTGGAAAAACATTTTCACAGATTTCAAATCTTAAAAAACATATGTTAATACACACTGGAGAGAAGCCTCATAAATGTGCCCAGTGTGGAAAAGCATTTACAGGTGTTTCAGATCTTCAAAGGCATATGCGAATACACACTGGAGAGAAGCTTCATAAATGTGCCCAGTGTGGAAAGGCATTTTCACAGATTTCAAATCTTAAAAAACATATGTTAATACACACTGGAGAGAAGCCTCATAAATGTGCCCAGTGTGGAAAAGCATTTACAGGTGTTTCAGATCTTCAAAGGCATATGCTAATACACACTGGAGAGAAGCCTCATAAATGTGCCCAGTGTGGAAAAGCATTTTCACAGATTTCAAATCTTAAAAAACATATGTTAATACACACTGGAGAGAAGCCTCATAAATGTGCCCAGTGTGGAAAAGCATTTACAGGTGTTTCAGATCTTCAAAGGCATATGCGAATACACACTGGAGAGAAGCTTCATAAATGTGCCCAGTGTGGAAAGGCATTTTCACAGATTTCAAGTCTTAAAACCCATATGTTAATACACACTGGAGAGAAGCCTCATAAATGTGCTCAGTGTGGAAAAGCATTTTCACGCATTAGTTTTCTTAAAACACATATGCTAGTTCACACTGGAGAAAAGCCTCATAAATGTGCCCAGTGTGGAAAAGCATTTTCGCAGATTTCAAGTCTTAAAACCCATATGTTAATACACACTGGAGAGAAGCCTCATAAATGTGCCCAGTGCGGAAAAGCCTTTACAACCTCCTCAAATCTTAAAACCCATATACTAATACACACTGGAGAGGGGCAACATAATCTTAAGATCACACAGTATAAGGCTTGATCTTTCTCCTGTATTCTCTCACCTGACTGAATTGTATAAATGCCAACTCCTTCCTGCTATCAACACCCCAAAGAAGCCCCATTAATGCACTCAGGAACTGATTTACTAACATTGCGTCCATAGCCATAGAACGTCTTTGCCAAACCGCATTTAGCGCACAGTGTTTTCCCCCATTTTGTGCGGTATTTTTCAAACCAGATCCTCGTTGGGCAATCAGCGCCTTATTCCGCCCATTGACTTTGCATCCTTTCCTTCTGGCCTTGTCTAGTCCAAAGACATGCTGCCCACCAGCTTTCAATGCACAATGGTGTCTTTTTATCAATTTTATCCCTGCCTGCTATTTTGTACTGTAGTTCACAAAAACGCTCTGAAACTATTTGTATCTCATATCCTTATGCCACCAACCGAATAGGCAGGCCAATGGCAACCTAGAGCGCAGTCCTTCCTCCCTCACTTTAAAAACCACCAGCTGCCCCTGATATACAGTGACAAGTACCTGCTTTTGTATTTGGTGAGGTTATGAGACAGTTGGAGACGCCTTAAGACACCATATGGAAACTGATGTTTAACACTTGTTAACCTTTGTCAATCTCCTTCAAATTTGTACACACACTGTCAAGGTGTTGGTGCATCAGGAAATGTTATTGTTAGTTTCCTATGACATTCAAAACCCAGTTCTACACTGCAACATAAAAAGACTCTAGGCGTTTAATGTTTTTTTATGACAAATGTTTAAGTTTTGCTACTCTGAAATGTAAACTAAAATTACATAATAAAACACTTTAACTGATTGCATTTGATGGCCCAAGTGTTTTCTTTACTTTAAGCCATGAATGGTTATTATGCAATGTGTAGAACCATACAATTTCTCACAAATGCAGCCCTATAGAACATGGGTGCACTCCAATCTGGCCCGAGGGAGAAAGAGAAGGAGCCAGTGAAGAAGAGAGAGGGAGGAAGAGAGGGAAACAGGAAGTGAGAGAGGGAGAGAGGAAATGAGAGGGAGGGAAAGAGAGGCTGAGAGAGTTCCGTTCTTTCAGCAACGATAACCCACAATAACCCCAGGAAGTAAAAGGAAACGAGGAAGTAAAATACGTTTTTTGTATCAAATTAAAGGTTTTTACAACAAACAGCCCTGTAAATCGACTGGGTTATATAAAAACCTTTTTTATGGAACGAGTTTTTGTTGCATTTGTCGTAATTATCGGGAAAATAGTTGAAAGCGTGTTTGAAAGCTATTGTAGCCTAATTGTCAGTATAAAGTCTGAGTCTGACTACTTGCTAGATCATTGTTTATAATAGTATTGTGTTATCTGTGCATTGTATTAACTTGTTTTAAAACAAGGTGAGACATATTAAATTACTTTTAAACGTACAGGATACTTGTAGCTGAAAACTATATTAAAAATAATGTATTTGATCAGTGCACTTGCATTATAAGAGCAAAACAGGATTACAATGCATATAGTATACATATTTGGTACTGTTTAGAAGTTACTTTAAAATGGTTATAAGATACCATTGACTAGGCAGGCCTATGTATAAGATTGAATAAAACTAACCTTTAATAACCAGGACTACATCATGAAAGCACAGGTTTTACTTTAACAGTGCAGTTTATTTTTTATATTCTCCTATTTTGGATTCAGTATAGGTCCAATGTAGTCAAATTATGCCTAATTATACCTATTATGAAGTCTCTGTTGAAATTCAAGAGGAAATTATGGATTAATAGTGGTTCCATGTCTTCTATTGACCAGCCTCAGATTATATACCTGATGTGTGGTGGTTAAATCAATCTTAGTGTTATTTTCTTTTTGAGTATTTATACTCTTCACTAACTGTTGTATATCACCCCTATTACATCTCCAAATTGTTCTAAGTAGCTTCACACTACGTCTTTGACCTTTTGGTCTTTCATAGGGCCAATAAATAGCTGGGAAAATTGGATGTAACACTTTCTTTTACTAGAGAGAATAAATTGCAGTGCTATCCTATTGCAAGTGAGGAACTGTTTTTTTCCCTCTAAACTTTTTACGTTCAGTGTTCTTGAAAAGTGTAACATTAAGTACATTACGCTCCCCTCTGCCATACAGTTTAGATAGATGGATACTTTATTAATCCCGAGGGAAGTTTAGGTCATCCAGTAGCTTATACACAAATTCCCTCCTCCTCCCCTTATGCGTGGCGTTATAAAGCTGAATGGCCCTGATGACAAAGGACTTCCTCAGCCTGTCCGATGAGCATGACATCGACAGGAGTCTGCCACTGAATATGCTCCTCTGTCTGTTGAGAGTACTGTGTAGTGGTTGGTGGACATTGTCCAAGATGGTCAGCAACCTACTCAGGGTCCTTCTCTCCGACACTGGTGTAAGGCAGTCCAGTTCAGTGCCAACAACAGCTACCGCCTTCCTCACCAGCCTGTCCAGTCGCCCTGCATCCCTCTTCTTTATGCTGCCACCCTAGCACACCACAGCATAAAAAGGACGCTGGCAACAACAGGCTGGTAAAACATGCGCAGGAGTTTGTTGCAGACATTGAAGGACCTTAACCTCCACAGGAAGTAGAGCCGGCTCTGACCCTTCTTGTAGATTGCATCAGCGTTGGCTGACCAGTCCAGTTTATTGTCCAGATACACTCCTAAGTATTTGTAGGTGTTAGCCACCTCCACACTGACCCCCTCGATGGAGACTGGTAGCAGAGGAGGCTGAGACCTCCTACAGTCCACCACCATCTCCTTGGTCTTAGCGGTGTTTAGCTGCAGGTGGTTGTGCCTGCACCACTGCATAAAGTTGTCCACCAGGCTCCTGTACTCACCCTCCTGTCCATCCCTGATACATCCCACAACAGCAGAGTCATCAGAGAACTTCTGGATGTGGCATGACTCTGTGTTGAAAGTGAAGTCCGATGTGTACAGGGTTAACAGGAGCGGTGAGAGCACAGTCCCCTGCGGAGCGCCGGTGCTGCACAGCACAGTCTCATAAACTGTGGCCTCTCCGTCAGGTAGTCAGTGATCCAGGATACCAGGTGGACGTTCACACCCGTCTGCACCAGCTTGTCACTCTCAGTCGGAGGGGCTGGATGGTGTTAAAGGTACTGGATACATCAAAGAACATGATTCTCACAGCACCTTTCCCCTTGTCCACATCTTTACACACCTCTCTCCTCACAATCTTTAGTTTCATCAGCAAAGTGTGATACATGTCATATGGCCCTGCCATTGAAGATAATGCATTTTCACCTGTGGGTAGGCCTATGTTTAAATTATTGTGGAGCATTCAGGGACGTAAATCTCAACTACTTCACACATTTTATTTAATGTTTGGAATGTCCTGAACATATTCCACCCCCCTTTTATTGAGACACAATCTTTAGTTTCATCAGCAAAGTATGAAACGTGTCGTATGGCCCTACCATTGAAAATAATGCATTTTCGCCTGTGTGTAGGCCTTTGTTAAAGTTTTGTGGAGCGTTCAGGGACGTAAATCTCAACTACTTCACACATTTTATTTAATGTTTGGAGTGTCCTGAACATATTCCACCCCTCTTTTATTGAGACACAATCTTAAGTTTCATCAGCATAGTGTGATATGTGTCATATGGCCCTGCCATTAAAGATAGTGCATTTTCGCCTATCTGATCGCCTATGTTTAAAGTATTCTGGAGCATTCAGGGACGCAATTCACATCTACCTCACACATTTTATTTAATGTTTGGAGTGTCCTGAACATATTCCACCCCACTTTTATTGAGACACAATCTTTAGTTTCTTCAGCAAAGTATGATATGTGTCATATGGTCCTGCAATTAAAAGTAATGCATTTTCGCCTGTGTGTAGGCCTTTGTTAAAGTTTTGTGGAGCATTCAGGGACGTAAATCTCAACTACTTCGCACATTTTATTTAATGTTTGGAGTGTCCTGAACATATTCCACCCCTCTTTTATTGAGACACAATCTTTAGTTTCATCAGCATAGTGTGATATGTGTCATATGGCCCTGCCATTAAAGATAGTGCATTTTCGCCTGTCTGATCGCCTATGTTTAAAGTATTCTGGAGCATTCAATGACGCAATTCACATCTACCTCACACATTTTATTTAATGTTTGGAGTGTCCTGAACATATTCCACCCCACTTTTATTGAGACACAATCTTTAGTTTCTTCAGCAAAGTATGATATGTGTCATATGGTCCTGCAATTAAAAGTAATGCATTTTCGCCTGTTTGTAGGCCTATGTTTAAAGTATTCTGGAGCATTCAGGGACGCAATTCACATCTTCATCACACATTTTATTTAATGTTTGGAGTGTCCTGAACATATTCCACTCCACTTTTATTGAGACACAATCTTTAGTTTCTTCAGCAAAGTGTGATATGTGTCATATGGCCCTGCCATTAAAGATAGTGCATTTTCGCCTATCTGATCGCCTATGTTTAAAGTATTCTGGAGCATTCAGGGACGCAATTCACATCTACCTCACACATTTTATTTAATGTTTGGAGTGTCCTGAACATATTCCACCCCACTTTTATTGAGACACAATCTTTAGTTTCTTCAGCAAAGTGTGATATGTGTCATATGGCCCTGCCATTAAAGATAGTGCATTTTCGCCTGTCTGATCGCCTATGTTTAAAGTATTCTGGAGCATTCAGGGACGCAATTCACATTTACCTCACACATTTTCTTTAATGTTTGGAGTGTCCTGAACATATTCCACCCCCCTTTCATTGAGACACAATCTCTAGTTTCATCAGCAAAGTGTGATATGTGTCATGTGGTCCTGCAATTGAAAATACTGCATTTTCGCCTGTGTGTAGGCCTATGTTTAAAGTATTCTGGAGCATTCAATGACGCAATTCACATCTTCATCACACATTTTCTTTAATGTTTGGAGTGTCCTGAACATATTCCACCCCCCTTTCATTGAGACACAATCTTTGGTTTCTTCAGCATAGTGTGACATGTGTCACATGGCAATACCCTGGCATTGGAGATAATCCTTTTTCACCTGTGTGATCTGTGTGTCAAGTGTTCTTTCACAGTGAATGACCAGAATAATTACTGTTAAACATATTTTACCCTTTCTTTACAGTGTACTGAACATGTTCAACCAACTTTAATGGAGGTATAATCCTTTTATCAGCAGATTGTGGTGTGTTTTACTGTTTCTTACTATAATAATTGCAAAATGTCCTGTTTAGTCAGTGTTCCTTATATTTAAACAAGAAAATCATAATTTTTTAACATCAGTGAATCGTTTTTAATCAATTTTGATGTTCCTATGAAATTAATATTTCTGACAGTTAAAGAAACAAGGGGTAAATAAGGCGCTTTTATTTTGAAAAATCGTAACCGGAAGTTGCCGGAGCTCATTTGACTATAGTTGCTCACAGAACGCTGCTGGCTGAGAGAGAGGGAGCGAGAGGGAGGAAGGGAGAGAGATAGTGATGAGCAAATGAAGCTTTGTGAGGCACTGAACCATTTAGGCACATTGTTTCAAAAATTGGTTCATTACTTAAAGCTTCAGTAACAGTGACCTCTCCTGGTGATAACTAAATTAGACCAGCTAGACCAGACCTGGGCAAAGTGTGGCCCCAGGGCCATTTACATCCCCTTGGCTGTCCCTGACCGGCCCTCGGAGGTCATTAGTAAATTAGGAATAAAACGTTAAACGATAAATGTGTATATTACTATAAATTTGTATACTTATTCTATTGCATTGCAAGCTTGCTCTTGTGTGTGTGTGTGTGTGTGTGTGTGTGTGTGTGTGTGTGTGTGTGTGTGTGTGTGTGTGTGTGTGTGTGCCATGTGTATTGGTCGTCTGGGCACACCTTTAATACTGCAAAAACATGCAAATTTTTCATGCCGAATTGAGTTCAGCCTATTGGTCCGGCCCTCCACAACAGTCCCACTATCTCATGTGGCCCCTTGGGGTAATTAATTGCCCACCTCTGAGCTAGACAGTGGCAAGAGGCTTAAAAACAATGACAATCTAGAGTGCACGCACCAAATCCTACCCCCCCCCCCCCCCCCTCCTAACCCTAACCCACCCCACACACACACACACACACACTCACACACACCACTGTGTATATGTGTTTATACACACATGCGCCCGTATACAAAGATTGTGATATTATTTTATTTTTTTCAAAATAAAGATGAATTCTTTTTTGTATATTGTGTTATTGGGGAGAGAGTGCTTGGGGAAATTATGTAGTTGTACGTAGGGATTTGGATGTGCTGGGAAAATATGGCACAAGTTCGGTGTGCTTGTGTAACCAGTTATGTTGGATAGGGAACAGTCGAAGATTTTGATTTAAAATAATATTTTTTTCTACACGTTTTGGACTGAGCCTGTTGATACAGTCTACTTTTCATATAGCCTAAATATTTAACAGCCAGCACACCTTATATCATGAGCGATCAGAATAAAATGTTCCCACATGTCAGAACGACCTCTCTTCCTAGATGCTTCCATAATGATGATACATCAATACGAACGTAATGACTATCACAGTATGAGAAGAACTGAATACCATGTTGGGCGCTGAAGTTTTTATGCTTTACCGGCGCTACAATTCATTCTCGAGACAAGGCAACTGCCTGGTTCGTGTTTGGCGCTGTGGACCACTCAGGTGGTTCATTCGGAGAAAGAAGCGATTGCTGTTTCGTACGTAATATGTCACGTGATTTTTCCGTACCAAAGCAACCTTCGAAGCAGTGGTTCAATGGTTGGTGTAGTTAATGGTTTGAAGCACGTTCCGGAGCTTCAGTGTCAGTCTGCCATCACTACATGGGTGCACTCCAATCTGGCCCGAGGGAGAGAGAGAAGGAGAGAGAGGGAAAGAGAGGAAGTGAGAGAGGGAAAGAGAGGCTGAGAGAGAGGAAGGGAGAGAGGGAGAAAAAGCCTCCTGGCATGCTTCCGAATCCCAGCATGCACTGCAAAAAGCATCTGACAGTCTAACCTCCCTTTGCTGACGTTTCATATTTAATACCTGCAGTACCTGTAGATTGCCTGCAGGAGTCACACCACATCAATACAATGTGTGTGTGTGTGTGTGTGATTGTGAACACATGCTTGGTTTCTTCACATTACACTTTATTCTGCATCTTTAATGGCAGGAAGGTTACATAACATGCATAGACAGTGTAGAGAAAAACATATCAGTTAGCTGTGTTATATAAACTCAATGACCCTTGACCTCTGCAGATGAAACACACAGAAGACTGCATTTATACTCAATGACCCTTGACCTCTGCAGATGAAACACACAGAAGACCATAGATATCTATAATAAAGGCTAGATATCCTGCCTGCGTTTCTGGCCGACGGAGCCGAATGTCCGCACATTTCGGCCATTTTGAGGACAGTATAGCTCACTCCCCCTTAACATTGTGTTGGAAGTGGTACTTTTTAAGTAACCAGAACTTCCTTAATTTTCAACCGATTTTCAAACGGGTTGGTTTGTTATAAACGTAAGATATTTCTTATGGCACTACATACTTATGAAGAATTATAAACATGGGTTTTCATATGAAAATAACATTGACAGGTCTCTGACAGGTCTCGTTTCAAGGGAGTGTTCAATAGAGCAGGTTGCACAAAATTCTGGCATCTTCATTGGCAATAAAGTCCGCAATTTCCTGTCGAAATCATAATGTAAGATGTTTAACAAACCAACCCGATTGGAAATCATGTGCAACTTCAGTTTTATTATGTGCAACTTAAGTTATATTGAAAAGAAAGAACAATTATGCCTCGCCAATTGATGTAAAATGACTGATACACAATAGCCGTGATACACAATTAAGCTGCACATTTCAACATGTTCAAGCATCCAGATTTATTACCAAGGTAATGACGATTGTAAATCAAGTCATTTGTAAATCCGTCAAAAATGTCCGCGAGATAAGAGTGTAAATGATTGTGAAGATCACTGACGTTACCTAACGTACCACTGATCCCTACCGGAAGTATACTGTCCTCAAAATGGCCTCCTGTGCGGACGTTCAAGAGACTGCCGTTGCACCCCCTTGCAGAAGACTACATTTATACTCAATGACCCTTGACCTCTGCAGATGAAACACAGGTAAGACTGCATTTATACTCAATGACCCTTGACCTCTGCAGATGAGGGTTAACACAGAAGACTACATTTATACTCAATGACCCTTGACCTCTGCAGATGAAACACAGGTAAGACCATAGATATCTATAATAAAGGCTAGATATCCTGCCTGCGTTTCTGGCCGACGGAGTCGAATGTCCGCACATTTCGGTCATTTTGAGGACAGTATAGCTCACTCCCCCTTAACATTGTGTTGGTAGAGGTACTTTTTAAATAACCAGAACTTGCTCAATTTCAAACCGATTTTCAAACGGGTTGGTTTGTTATAAATGTAAGATATTTCTTATGGCACTACATACTTATGAAGAATTATAAACATGGGTTTTCATATGAAAATAACATTGACAGGTCTCTGACAGGTCTCGTTTCAAGGGAGTGTTCAATAGCAGGTTGCACAAAATTCTGGCATCTTCATTGGCAATAAAGTCAGCAATTTCCTGTCGAAATCATAATGTAAGATGTTTAACAAACCAACCCGATTGGAAATCATGTGCAACTTCAGTTTTATTATGTGCAACTTAAGTTATATTGAAAAGAAAGAACAATTACTCGCCAATTGATGTAAAATGACTGATACACAATAGCCGTGATACACAATTAAGCTGCACATTTCAACATGTTCAAGCATCCAGAATATTACCAAGGTAATGACGATTGTAAATCAAGTCATTTGTAAATCCGTCAAAATTTCCGCGAGATAAGAGTGTAAACGATTGTGAAGATCACTGCGTTACCTAACGTACCACTGATCCCTACCGGAAGCATACTGTCCTCAAAATGGCCTCCTGTGCGGACATTCAAGAGTCCGCCATAATCCATCTAGCCTTTATCTAAGATATCTATGGGTAAGACTGCATTTATACTCAATGACCCTTGACCTCTGCAGATGAGGGTAAACACAGAAGACTCCATTTAAATGGGGGGAGGCATTTCCCACAGCTTATGTACACTTGTAGAGAATAACATACAGTCGGGAAAATAAGTATTTGAATCCCTGCCGATTTCGCAAGTTTGGCCACTTGCAAAGAAATGTGTGATCTATAATTGCTACATGTAATGGTAGGTGTATATTAACAGTCAGAAACAGAATATCACCATCACAATATAACATTTATGACTATTTGCATTTGATGCAGAAAATAAGTATTTGAACCCCTAGCAAAACATGACTTAGTACTTGGTGGAATAACCTCTTCATCTAAGTTCTCTTCTTTCACTCTCAGTCTCAGAGGTACCTGGTGTGTTTCATCACAGCAAGAGCTCAACGGCAGTCGTAGATTCATGTTAGCAACGGACCACAGATGATCCCATCCACAGTTTACTATATAATCCGGGAAATCCACAAAGAATAAAATACAATGGTTTTGAATCTCAGTTTTCTTCTCTGTTAAAGTTCCAGAGCGCAACATTACATAAATAATTTACTAACCGTCACATTTAGCGCGGAGCAGTTCACTTCTTACCGTCACGGTCTCCTCTTCTCTCACTTGCCTAGGGCTGCTACATTCGAGTACGAGCTAATGAAGATTGGTACGATGTTATAATACTGTGCGATCTTAGGCTACTGTGGGATGTAACGAAGACGGCTGAGATGTAATGATACTGTGACTAAAACGTACTTTAAGTATGTTACCATATAAAGATATGTTAGGTTAGCGTCAAGCAGTGTTTATCACAGAAAAATGTGACTGCAGGAATCTCCATTTCGGTCTGTGTAGTTAAACGAGAGAGCGTACTGCAGTCACACTCCTGTCCAGACAGTGGCAGTAATGCAAAGTTTTCTGGTTGGTTTACCAACTACTGGGAGTTCACAAGTAAGAACATTAGAGAGGAGTCTGTCCACGTGAAAAGTCTATCGTGTTGCCGTTGTTGGTTCTGTAAAGGTAATTTCGTCCTCATAGTTTGCTGTGATACACACTGCTTGGCGTAAACACTTACCGAACTGATCTTTATCTGCTAACTTACTGCGACAATATAGAAGTGAATTCCTCCGTGCAAAATGCGAGGTGCCAGTCGACCTAAGGAACTTTTACAAAGAAGGAAGAAACCCGAGCTTGAAAGCCGTTGGTTTATTTTCGTTGTGGTGTTCCCCTGACCATATAGGGAGCTCTGGACGGGATCATCTCTGGTTCTTTTTTAACATGAATCTGGGACAGTATTAAAACATCTTACCAATCTTGCAAGTGAGAGGTGCACAGACCGCGACAATATAGTGAACTAATAAGTGAACTCCTCCGTGCGAAATGCGACGTGCCAATCGCTCTCTGGAATATATATAAAAAAGAAGAGCTTGAAAGCAATTGTATATTTTTCCTTCCGCCTATCTATATAGGAAACTGTGGACGGGATCATCTCTGGTCCGTTGCTAACATGGATCTTGGACTGCCGTTGAGACCTGGCTGTGATGAAACACACCAGGTACCCCTGAGAGTGAGAGTGAAAGAAGAGGAATATGGACACATGATTACATGCCAAGATGATGAAGAAAAGCCCATTGCAGATCTTCACTGTAAAACGGAATCGGACTTCACAGAGTCACTAAGCTCCACGTATAATGAAACACTTCAGATAGTGGAGGTTAAAGTGAAGAAAGAGGAGGATGAGCAGGAACACATCGATTGTCTTCTGGAAGGTAAGTCATTTCAAATTCAAATCTAATGCACTTAAAGTATTGCGACACACAACGTTTGGTGGCTACAACTATTTTGTACTAAAAGGCAGCTTGCTATTTACTTACTATTTATAGTGTCGCTGCCAAGCGTATTATAAAAGCAATAAGGTACTCGAGGCAGTACTGAATCGTCAATAATGTACTGTTCGAGGGTGTTGTTAGGCCCGAGTTAATGAAGTCATTACTATTATAGGTTAAAGGGATAGAGTGGACGGCTACATTGTGGCTCTTGGTTAGGCAGGAAATTGTGTTGAAGAGGAAATGTGGAGAAGGATTTTGAATTTGATTTTGAAAAATGTAACGAAATGTGAGATTGCGAGGGGTGTGTGTGCCTTGTTTAAGGTCTGTTTCAGTGGGTTTGAAGTAGGGCTGGGCGATTTTTCGATTTCGATTTTAATCGCAATGTAATTTTTTTCTACGGTTTTAAATGAGACGTTCGATTAGACGGCGCCTTCAAAAAAAAAAAAAAATCAATGTTTTCACAGACCCGCTAATACAGCGCCGCACGTGGGCGTCGCGACAATGTAATTGGGGGGGGACAAGACCCCCTCACTTTTCAAAACAAGTCGTTTCGACCCCCCCACTTTTGCAGTCAAAATAGTGCGTGCGTGACTGCTGGTCTGCTAGTCCATTATTCTTTCCATTGCTTCACAATTAAATCCGTTCCACTTTATCAGTGGGGAATACCCACAGCAATATAAATCCACTCCGCGTTTTCCTGGTGTACTACGCAGCCTCATCACGCACGCAGTTTCAACTGTCATTAATGTTCATTCATTCTCTGATTTGATCGGAGCGTCGCGCTAGAAGCAGACCACAGAAATGGACATACGGATTTTTTTTTCGAAGAAGAGGAAAGTAAGTCAGAGTTGCCCAAGTTTTACCTGTAGTGGACAATTAAGGACCACCCAATGGACATTATCTGGCTATAATCGTATTGTTATTGCCATAACAACCGTGAGCTAATCTGGCGTTAACGTTAGCTAGCTAATGGCAGTTTTTTATTAATGTGTATACCTCTCTTTGACTCACACACGAAAGATGATGTCAATGCCACAAATGAATGAACATTGGTTTGCTGGGCATGCTGTCAAGCTTTGCCATGTATGCAAACTATTTCCCCTACGTGAACCGTTTACTTCTGGCAGCTTCCATCCTTAAAGACTTTGGGTTTCAATACACATTTGGCCATTTCTGACCTGAACAGTCATACTTTAATGAGGTGGTCAGTTTGAATGTAGCCAACATAATTATCAGGCTACCAAACCTATATCAATTGTGAATTTGATATGCTGATAACATGATTTACATCTCAGAGGAAAACATGGTAGGATGCACCAGAATGCGGGAAATTGCATGTACGTTTTTCCAAAAATGTTGGGGTGATTTTGTTCATATCGTGATATAAAATCGAAATCGAAAATTTTTGGGGGAAAAAATCGAAATATAGCTTTTTCCCATATCGCCCAGCCCTAGTTTGAAGTGGGTTAGGGTTAGTGAATGTGATAAAATAAGAACTTGATAGCCATAAGTGAATAAATAATAAATTAATCATTTTCATCATTAATTGTATTTTTCTTTTTTAAGCAAGACAAATGTTCTAGAAAAGTGTAGTTAATCATCAACCAACTTTTGGTGCTAGGCTAACAAATGTGATGTTCCCAATGTTGTTTGTCTGTTGCATAGCAGGCTACTGAAATGCGATACACAACGTTTGGTGGCTACAACTATTTTGTGCTAAAACGCAGCTTGCTATTCACTTACTTTTCATAATGTCCCTGGCAACCGTATTATAAAAGCAATAGGGTACGAGAGGCAGTACTGTATCGTCAATAATGTACTACTCGAGGGTTTGTGATGTTAACAATGTTGTTTGTCTGTTGTTCAGCTGCGCGTCGAACAGTACATTATTGACGATACAGTACTGCCTCTCGTACCTTATTGCTTAAGTAAGGTCTCATCAAGTAGACTGTGCTTAAGAGGGTGTTCTAGAGTGTTCTTAAGACGGTGTTCTAGAGTGGTTTCTCGGTTCGATCCAATATCGTTACAGTTTGTGATGTTTCTAATGTTGTTTGTCTGTTGTTCCACTGCGCGTCGGGCCTAACAACACCCTCGAACAGTACATTATTGACGATACAGTACTGCCTCTCGTACCTTATTGATTAAGTAAAGCCTCATCAAGTAGACTGTGCTTAAGAGGGTGTTCTAGAGTGTTCTTAAGACGGTGTTCTAGAGTGGTTTCTCGGTTCGATCCAATATCGTTACAGTTTGTGATGTTTCTAATGTTGTTTGTCTGTTGTTCCACTGCGCGTCGGGCCTAACAACACCCTCGAACAGTACATTATTGACGATACAGTACTGCCTCTCGTACCTTATTGCTTAAGTAAAGCCTCATCAAGTAGACTGTGCTTAAGAGGGTGTTCTAAATCAGGGGTTCCCAACCTTTTTGACTCCGAGGCCCAACTTTTCGTATTTGTAGCCCAGCAGACACCCTGCTTATTTTAGCGAATCTATAGTCCATTAGGCTAATTGAATCTATAGGCTAATCCATTAATTCTAATTAATAAGCTATTGTTATGCGTCACAAAAAGCAACATCAGCACCTGCCACAGATGGAAGTCTAGAAATGAATAAAAGAAAATCTAACTCTAGATATTGCATCAAAATTGTATTGTGCACCAGAAAAGAACATAAAACCCAGTTTGGCCAATTTGTGCACAGCAAACAAGCAAGGAAATACAATCATAAAAGACCCAAAAGATAGCATGCACTCAAAACAAGTGATGGAACACGCAAACAAGACCACTCAGTTAGGCCTAATTAAAATAGGTGATGCTTCAGACATGCAAACAAATAGGTTCAAATAAATAGGTTCAAATAGGTCAATATAATGAGACAAATAATTTAAATAATGAATGAAATCTGTGTCTGCAATCTATTATCAACATAAATAGCACCAAGCATTCCTGGACAGTAGTTTGAGTTGGTAGCTCTCCACATGTCCACTCCAATGATAACGCACAAAAACAGCACTAATGCAACTTTACTGATGTCCGTCGAATCATATAAATTCACGAGTAATCACTTCAGACAGCGTGTATTTTAGACACTGTATTTTTTTTCGGCGACAAGCAAAGATTATATGCCAAACACAATGTTGCCACTCTACGGTAAATCGTAAGAATTATCCCCTGAAGCAATTTGGAACACCTCAGTCAGCCCACCGTCTTCAACTATGTTGAAGGGGCGACAGTCACCGCCAACCCAAACTGACACAGCTTTGGCAACCTTTTTACGGACTGGTCTAGTTATTTTCCTAAAAACGTTGTGGAGTGTGGGTTGGCGACCATCTAACCTGTGGTTGCTTTCTGGCGCGTGCTTTGCATTAAGGTGATAACTTAAAGACGAGTTGCTTCTGTGACCGCTAAATTCAGCTTGACAAATGCTACATACAACTTCAGGGCTTGACACTGCGACTGATTTGGTCGCACATGCGACTGGAATTTTGGCCGTGCGACTTGATTAGAAATAAGCAAATATTGCGCCTAGATAATGGGCTGCAGAACCAAGTCATAGGCTGGCATGAGCGCTAAAAATAAACAAGATCCACGCCCCGCTGGCGAAAAACTAGTCCCCTGACAGGAACAAGCGATCAAGAAAACTACTCAATTCGACTCAATTCCCATGACGTAATGCAGTTAGCTGATCATGATTCGTGAATCAAGGAGCAGATAAGATAAACACCAAGGACAGTTAGTACAGTATTTTAGGGCGCACTGGATTATAAGGCGCACTGTCAATGTATGGTCTATTTTCGATCTTTTTACATGTATGAAGCAAACTTTATTAAACGTGTTCACAATAACTCTCAACATTGTTCAAACGTTAATGATCATATTCACAATAACTCCAAACCTTGTTCAGTTGTAACACGTAAAAAAAACTGTCTGATACCGCTAAATCAAACGTTAGCGTATTCACAATAACTCTCAAATTGTTGCACAGTATTGTAGGTCTTAACTTAAGCTCTGCTAATGCTTAGACAAGAAATCCATTGAAACACATAGTAGCTAGCTAGCCTTGCTGCTAATAAGTATAACGTTAGCATCCTGATATGCTCTCACACGCACCCCTCATTCGTAAGGAAGTGGTTCATAGCTGGCCATAGAGCCAGGAGACCGGAGTTCAGTATTTCTTCTCTGTTTAATTAACTGACTGAACGTTGTTGTTTTTTCTTAATATAAAATAATTTGGTTATAACAAATAGTGTGATTTGCCTGCTTCCCCTACCATCTAAATCACCTAAAATACCATGCAATTCTTTTCCACCTATCAATGTAGGCCTAAGCAAGGTCATGCCTTTCAGTGTTTCCCACACATTGACGAGACTATGGCGCACCGCCATAGTCTAATTTCGGCCGCCATAGTCTCTGCGTGCACATTTTTTTTTTTTTTTTTTTTTTTTTTTGCTCAGACGAAGTTCGTGTCGCTCTCATTGGGATTGCATGAGAGCACGAAGTTCGGCTGTCTGCCTGCGACTGTGCCGAAAACAAAACACTGTTGAGATATGTTAGTGTTTCCCCTACCATTGTATAAGGGGGTGCCCCGCCCCCCCAACGGCACCCTCCCTGAAAGGTCAAGTTAACTTCGCTCAATTTAATTTTCTATAAAGCGCCAGATCACAACGGAAGTCAGTTAAGGATACCTTTCCTATATAACAGGTCTATACTCTATAGCTTGTTATTTTATTAAACACAATAAATAGCTTTGTGTTATTTATCTTATTTGCACAACGGCATGTCATTTTTGTCACTAGATGATCGCGCGTTTACAATTGTCCTCTGCGGACTTCTGCCCCGATGCGCACACGTTACTTTCTGTTTGAAGATAAGATAGCAGTTAGTAGTTGCCGGCCATCTAAAATGCATATTTTGCTCGCAATATATTTGGAAATACAGTCAAAAAGCTGTCCGATTTGAATGGGGGTATTTATTCATGTATATTTTGTAATCACTCGATCTTGAGAGATGTCTTCAAGTAACGTTAATGTTCCAAAGTGAAACATTCTAATGTGTGCACCCAGTTTCAGGAAGTTACTAGCCAGACTAGCGGTAGGTAGCTACTGAAAGAATGCCATGGATCCAGCAAAGCGTAGAGCTAAACGAATGTATGAATATGAACACCGGGCCTTCTTGCCTGAATGGGAGGAATTAATATGCTTAATATGCAGACGTCACGGTCGCATTTTAAAGCCTTGAACTTGGATGCTAACATAGCCCAGGAGTTCCTAAAAGCAGAGCTGGGCAAGCACAAGGTACATTCTTTGATACATCAGTCAGACTCGGCTAAGTACTCTGAAACGGTCACGTTGGCATCGTATCAGGTGTCATGGAATATTGCTCGATCAAAAAAGTAATATAGTGAGGGAGAGTTTGAAAATTGAACAGAGGATATCTGACATTAACTATAATGAGCACCTTTAGACCATTATAGTCTTCAATATGTTTATTTTTGTGCCATATTTTAAATCTACATTTGTTAATTTCTCTTCCTAAAACAAAGGGAGGCAACTGCTGATATCAAGCTCTTCTCCAGGCACAGTCTGTTTCTCTGCTTTGTTTTGATCAGTCATTTCAGAGAAGGAGGCCTCACATTAATATGTGGAGGCAAAGTGTAGTAGCTGTTCCTAAGCTTTCTCTCCCGGGTCAGGGTGCTCTTGCTTCACACAAATCCCAAACAAAATCTCAGCAGATGTCTTCAATATGTTTATATTTGTGCCATATTTTAAATCTCAATTTGTTAATTTATCTTCCTAAAACCCACTAGAGGACACTATTTAAAAGGTTATTTTTAAAAAAAAAAATCTTATGGGGGAGCATGCCCCCAGACCCCCCTAGTTTTGTTGGGTCACAGGAAAAATAATAGGTTTTATGTAGGGGCTTATACCCCCCAAAAGTGGGAAGCTCCCGCGAAATCAGGAATTTTAGGCCGAAAAAACATCCCCCCCCCCCTCAAAGTGGTAAACCGGTAAACATGCGCCCACCACACGTCCCCCCCACCCCCGGACATGTGCGCCCCCCCCCCCCCCCCCCCCCCCCCCATAGTCTCCAAAATTTCTGTGGGAAACACTGCCTTTCCTTTTATAATCTGTTCAAACATGTTATTCCAGGTTGTTAACATTGATCAATAGTAGTATTACTTGGTTTGGCCAATTTTTTATAGTGGTGCGCCTAGATATTTGCTGATGCTCCCAATTTTTCTGGGTTAGGAGCACAGTGCTCCTAAGCCAAAAAGTAAGTCTCAAACCCTGAACTTTAGATTTGTCAATTGTTCCGTCATGTTTCCTCTTAAACAGAAACATTGCACCAAACAATCCCTCAGCTTGTTCCATATTTCACTGCCGTCTCGGTCGCTCCTGTCTACCTGACTGCAGGCACGCGGCGGATTCGTGTCAGTGGTCAACGCATACCGGAAGTAAACAAAGTTGCGTTAACTGCATTAAAGAATTTGTATCACATTAATCTCGGCCACAATAATCTCATAGATTTACGTGTTAACTTTGATGTCCCTAATTAATATTGTTCTCAATTTAAAATCAGTTCTCAGAGGAAAATGTGTGAAAAATCTGAAACATTTTGGCGGCCCAATCGAAAGTGCTCCGCAGCCCACCAAACAGGTTCTAATAGGCATGTTGAGGAATTTGATGAGAAGATCAGGGAGGTATATTTTGGGAGTGGAAAGAAGGTTATTAATCTTTTTTTTTTTTTTACAGTTAGTGAAGTCAAGTCAAGTTACTATTACAGGTTAAAGGGATAGAGTGGACGGCTACAATGTGGCTCTTGGTTAGGCAGGAAATTGTATTGAAGAGCAAATGTGGAGAAGGAATTTTTATTTATGTGAATTATATAGCAATAATAAGTAAAGTGTTACCAAGCTTTTCTTAAAAAATTTTGTGAGGTTTATTTCTCAGTCCGCAGAAACGCCGCTAGTTTGAATGGAGGTTGTGTTTGTGGCCTTTGCACGACCATACCATCAAACTTATTAAAGATAATTCATAACCAGGTCACCTGTGAGAAAAAAAAATATATAAAAATGTCTGCACACAGTTGCTATAAGTAGTGGCAAGACCAATCGGAGAATTGATGTGGTTACTGTGCCAAATTGATGTGGTTTCTATGCCAATTATTGTGGTTACTATACTATGCCAAATGGTGTGGTCAGTATGCCAAATGCTAGTGCACAGTCAATGTGAGGAAGAAAATTGATTTGGTTTTTACTAGTGAAGGGGGTTGAAACACAAACATGCTCCCATGCAGAGCAAGAAAATCAAGTTTAATGACCAATCTAACTCTTCTAGGTGTATAAGAACATCCAAACAATGGAATATTTCCTCATCGTGTAACAATGAATTGCTGCATCTAGAACATCTGTCTGTCATTCTAAATCTATATGAATCTCTTTCAGGTGCAGAACATTCAGATGGAACCCAACAGAAGCTCCATGTACAGAATGATGAACTCAACCAGCAACTCAATGAAAGGCCTTACCACTGCACAGTCTGCAGGAAGAGTTTTGCGGTCCTGAGAGAACTCGAGGAACACCAGGAAACACACACTCTTGGTGTTAATCAAAAGCTGAACACTGGAGAGAAGCCTCATAAATGTGCCCAGTGTGGAAAAGCATTTACAGGTGTTTCAGATCTTCAAAGGCACATGCGAATACACACTGGAGAGAAGCCTCATAAATGTGTGCAGTGTGGAAAAGCATTCACAAGTATTTCAATACTTAAAACACATATGTTAATACACACAGGAGAGAAGCCTCATAAATGTGCCCAGTGTGGAAAATCATTTACAGATTCCTCAAATCTTCACCGGCATATGCTAATACACACTGGAGAGAAGTATAAATGTGCCCAGTGTGGAAAAGCATATTCAAGCATTTCATATCTTAAAACCCATATGTTAATACACACTGGAGAGAAGCTTCATGTATGTGTCCAGTGTGGAAAAGCATTTTCACTGATTTCAAGTCTTAAAACCCATATGCTAGTACACACTGGAGAGAAGCCTCATATATGTGCCCAGTGTGGAAAAGCATTTTCACTGATTTCAAGTCTTAAAACCCATATGCTAGTACACACTGGAGAGAAGCCTCATATATGTGCCCAGTGTGGAAAAGCTTTTTCACACATTTCAAGTCTTAAAACCCATATGCTAATACACACTGGAGAGAAGCCTCATATATGTGCCCAGTGTGGAAAAGCTTTTTCACACATTTCAAGTCTTAAAACCCATATGCTAATACACACTGGAGAGAAGCCTCATAAATGTGCCCATTGTGGAAGAGCATTTACACGTGTTTCAGATCTTCAACAGCATCTGCTAATACACACTGGAGAGAAGCCACATAAATGTAACCAGTGTGGACAAGCATTTTCACAGATTTCAAGTCTTAAAACCCATATGTTAATACACACTGGAGAGAAGCCTCATAAATGTGCCCAGTGTGGGAAAGCATTTTTACGGATTTCAAGTCTAAAAACCCATATGTTAATACACAGTGGAGAGAAGCCTCATAAATGTGCCAAGTGTGGAAAAGCATTTACACGTATTTCATATTTTAAAACACATATGTTAATACACACAGGAGAGAAGCCTAATGAATGTGCCCAGTGTGGAAAAGCATTTACAAGTGCTTCGAGTCTTAAAACACATATGTTAATACATTCTGGAGAGAAGCCACATACATGTGCCCAGTGTGGAAAAGCATTTACAAGTGTTTCGAATCTTAAAACACATATGTTAATACATTCTGGAGAGAAGCCACATAAATGTGCCCGGTGTGGAAAAGCATTCGCACATTCCTCAAGTCTTCAAACCCATATGCTAGTACACACTGGAGAGAAGCCTCATAAATGTACCCAGTGTGGAAAAGCATTTTCACAGATTTCAAGTCTTAAAACCCATATGTTAATACACACTGGAGAGAAGCCTCATAAATGTGCCCAGTGTGGAAAAGCATTTTCACGCATTAATACTCTTGAACAACATATGCTAGTACACACTGGAGAAAAGCCTCATAAATGTGCCCAGTGTGGAAAAGCATTTACACGAGTTTCACATCTTAAATCACATATGCAAATACACACTG